>NC_061770.1:7783666-8087456 GCF_022458985.1 Mugil cephalus | reverse complement strand
CTTATCAGTTTAGCCTCAAGTCACCCCAGAAAAAGATAGCTGGCTGCAATAAAGATCTCGTTTTTACAAGACACTTTTCTGAAGTCGTACATAACTGAGAAAGCCATAGACAGTTCAATGTTTCCACAGGATTCATGTTATGGTTCGCACACTACCTTTACTAATCGCCTTCATCCAACATTTCATTTTCTGCAACAACATTCAGTTTTGAAAATGTTAAAATCTGGATGATGAGAAACTGGAGCTCCTTTCACCCACTCACCTGCTCCTCGTTGGGGACCTGTCCCGTGACCAGCAGCCAGAAGAGGCCCTCAGGCAGCGGCTCCTGACCTCCTGGGGCTTTGGGCAACAACTTCTGACATTCAGGAATGCTGTAGCCCCTGAAGCGGATACCCTGCGCATCAACAGAAACACATAACATGAGGGAAAAGATGCAAAACTGAACATTATCCTGAAAAGTAGTGAGTGCTAGCAATATTAGCTCCAGATCACCCAATGAATACAGATGATTCAATACCTCACTGCGTGTGGTGGCCTGATAATAAGATGTGACAACAATGCCACTCTGTCGCTGAAAGCCTTCCACTGAGGCAAGGAACCAATCAAGCTAAGTGCCTACAAGGAGGAATAATTCCCAGGCTGCAAGAAAGAATGATGATGCTCTGTGCTTTCATTAATGGTAACTGTACAGTAACACGAACTGAACCCAGACTAAGGTCAGGTTTGAGAAACGGTTTAAGTTTTGTTGAAATATACAAAAGTACATGATGGTTCATTTTACACTCTAAAATAAACAGTCTTGATGCTGATCCCTTTAGTGGGACACTAAACTAAAGTTTAAAAGGAAATTACCTTAGCAGAGTTCAATGTGGGACAAATTGTGCAATGCAGACCTCGAACCTAGTTTAACAATTGTGTCCTGGTCTGATTTTTTTTTTTTTTTTTTTTTTTTTTATCTGTGAACAGATAGATATATAAATGCAATAAACTAATATAAGTCTGGCTTAGATACTGACCTCTTCAGGATCCAACACAGAGGTTTCATACACCAGACCCTTCATGCCCCTCATTCCTCCATAGACCTGTAGGTGAAAACCAAGATAAAAGAGGCACATAATGACATTCACTTCTGATGATTTTCTTATTAAAACTATTTACATGTAGACTTATGTGGATTATATGATACCAGACTTCAATGGAAGTTAAAATCTACTGTTGAATTAAACCATTTTGAAGCTCAGTGATTTCCACTTTTGGTTATTCTTTTACAAAGACAGCTAAAAATAACAGAAACACTATTTGTCTTTCAGTATGTTCTGCCATATTATGCAGGAGCTGCAGGTGAAGTGAGAGGTAAACAGATGAGATTACAGTGGTGAGTATCTGTATCTGAGGCTGATGATTTACAGTCAGTGACTCCGCTATCGCCGGTGACAGGAAGTAGATCCCTATGTTACCTTTGAGGGAAAGACTCGACAGTGATACCTGCATACAATAAATACAGGGCAGCTCTAGATGTATGTAGATGTATTACTATTCCTGCCAAAATGAACACGATGGATCGGAAGAATCGAGCTCCGTTTCTGGTTTTATTCTTGACGTACTGTAAGCATCGACCCATTTACCTTGTTGACTTACTCACCATATCAACAGTAACTTGTCCTATATTGGTTTTGCCATACTGTTGTTTAAAGTTCTTGATCCTGGTCTGTTCTTTAGGGATGAGGTCTGACAGGACATCCTTCAGATTCTGGAAAACAAACAAACAAATAAATAAATAATCTAACCTAATTAAACACACAGACTTAAAGCCAAACAGATTCCTCGAATGTGAAGCTTGGTCAACTAAATATACTTTATATAAACACTTCAGATAAAACAGAACAGATCTGCAGCTCCAGGTCAGCGTGTGCTGCTAACACTCAAAACCACAGTGTAAATAACGGGCTTGTTTTATTTCATTTCGTTTACACAAACGCTCCATACAAATTAACACTTAGGAAGCAGACGACCACGGAGTGAACAAGGTTAACTTACTGTTGTTGCGCTGGCATTTCTAGCAGCCACGAAGAGATAAGTGGCATTCTGTGGAACAGACAAAATAATATTAAGATTTTGATTGTAAGTACAACACAGACACACCCTGATGATAAAATAAACCTCAACATTATTAAAACGCAGCATGTATAAACTCAATCGCACAGGGAGCACTTCAAATAAACACAAAAAAAGATTTTGCCTAATAGCATATTAGGGGTATGATGTCCAATTATTTTTGGAGCAAATCGGGTCAACAGTTTTTCTTTTCTTTTTTTTTTTAATTCATCCTTACATAACCAAGTACAATGGACACCTTAGAGACACACATAAACAAACACATTTTCCTTTTTAATTTAACACTAAACTGTGTTTAACAGCATGCGGTTCCATTAAAGCAACTTATCAAGTGTCTACATTACACATTCAATATCCCTTAAACTGACAAGCACTTCATTTCTGCCCTCTGTATGGCCCCTTTGGGATTTGTCTCTAAAAGGTATTGAGTTTCAACTAGTGTCTATTATTGTCCTTGTGGTGCTGAGTCAACTGGGGGTTAATTTATACGCAAGCATCCAAAATTAAAGATGAACTAAATGGACATGAGTGCCTGGGCTCATCAGTACAAGCAGCTGCAACAAGTAACTTCAAGGCCATTCCTCACCTGACGCACGGATTACCCAACGAAAATAACGCAAACTAAGGGCTTGTACTGTACTGGTTGCCAATGATGTGACAAAATTCTGACTCATTCAAATATTGCTACACTTCAAACAAATAGTGTGTGCTATAAAAAAAGAAAAATCATGCCACACAACCTACAATGTCAATACGGATGATTGATCACAGTAATCATGTGATCGACAGTGTCTTTTTTTTGTCCTCACACACAGAAGCTCCTGATTCGCTTCGCTATAATATTATAATATTAGGATTATAACAACTCTTAATATTATTTATCGTATTTACCTTTATCCTAGTATTACAGGAATCTGGTTCACATCCAAAGGAAGTCAGACTTATTACTCACAACTACTCATTCATTCAGCCTGACTGTCATGTCAAGACAAGACAAAGACAAAGGAGACGGGGCAAATAGTTTTTAATGTGAGTGTTTGTCCTCGTATCCCCGGCTCCATCTGCCCCTGGTATCAACACAGCGAAATATGACCCAAAACAGTTAGAAGTTTCCGTTTGAAGCAGTTAAATAAAGTGCATTTAACACGTTTGCAGTATTGCGATTATTGTAAACAACCTGAAAGGGAAAACCACCATTTGTCTAATTAATGGGACTTAGGCTCTTAAGACTTGGACTGTCAGAGGGAACTGGGATAAGATGAGGGGATGTAAGAGATTAAAAAGAACTATTGGCACAGGTTATGAAAGTGTCCAGAGGAAAGTAATCTTATTGGAGGTTCTGGGACTATTGTGACGGGTTGGGTCTGCCGCTGTTCACCCCCAAAACTGGATTCCTCTGCCATTGAATTCATCAGTGAATGAAGGAGAAAGGAGGTCTGGGGGGTGGGGGACAGCTGGCTCCGCTCCCAATGGGATCCCATCACCGCACACCACAAATGCGAAACAAAAGGCAAGACTTCACGTCACCGCACACGCTTTGCACAGCTGAGAGAGTGATTATGTAACCACACAGGGTCTTAAATATAGAGCGCCAGTTTTACTAAGCTTCTCCAACTTCCACTATTACTCTGCAGGCTGGCCAGTGGCACTCTGTAGGCAAGTTTAAGAAAGCAAATTAAACAGACAACGTATATAGGTTCAACGTGTACACTCAGACTGTGTTATTGTGCATTGGATAAAATCATTATCACTTGACAATGCACTTCAAACTAAGAAAGTTGAAACTACTTTAAGCAAGAAAATATCATAAGACCCGACATTCACACAGTCCTACAGTCAAAGCGAACCACATGATTTTCAGTCACAGTTGAGAGACAAATGTTACGCAACCGCAAAAAAACAGCTTACTAATAAATCTACTAAGGCAAAGATTATGGATGATAAAGGGTAATAAAGTGTGAATGTGACATGCGTTAGCTCTGCGGTTTTATGATACCTCACAGTTAGTTGTATAGGTGCATTCAGTGGACCACCAAAATATGTCTTTCAGTAGTTGCTGACAGAGGCTGATAGGAGGGCTGTTAAATGTAAGGAGTCCATGCTGTGAGGTCAGTGGAGTAGTAGGTAGGAGGTTACAGTCATGGAAGGTGAGCATGGGCCTTACTTTATCACGACTGGCAATACAACAGCAGGTATACTGCAGGTAATCAAATTAGGACACGCACCCTTATCTATTAAAGCAATTCACATTTTGTATGACACGCAAAATAGTTATTCCGACTGAGTTCCGATATTTTAAGATAGTGATGCTTCTAAATACACATTTTTTTTTTCGTTTCCCCCCCTTGCTTTCCAATATCTGCGTGTCTTTTAAGTGTTGGCATCATATATTACATGCCCGGGATCCCATGAAATGATGGGACAGTGGATAACTGGCTAAAATGTTAACGTGAAGGTCAACGGAGGTGGTGAATAAACACAAAGTTTGAGCTAAGTTTAAGCGCAATAGCGGTGTTGGTAAAGGGTTTAACATGATTTCGCTGCACTGCTAGACCATAAACGACACAGACAAAGTAGTAAGGCCAAGGTAACACGGTCCGATTACTCTGCAGGTTAAAGGAACATGTCCAGGCTGTGACAATTACCAGGCCAGCGTTGGCCTTAGCTAGCGACACACAAACCCGGTAAAACAGGTAATGATACCGTGTAAATATTGCTCCAAAACGGCGAGATGAAATGCTACTGTTTAAAACATTGTTTGAGCAACCTTTAGCCACACTCCTGATCCCGTGCATTACACAATGTGGTTGTCAGAGCTAAGCTAGCTAAATGTTAACTAGCTTAGAGGCGACATCCACAGTTCAGAAAGAAAGTGGCCTCAAGGCCGCTTCTAGTCCTCTTACCTTTGAACCGAGCAGTTTGGGCGCTAGCCTGCTGACAGTCAGGAAGGACATTGTGTCTGTGTATAAGTGTTTATTTCCACTTATTCTTAACCACTAAAGAAGCCGCCGCCGATGCACCAGGGAGCTGGTTGAAGGTGCCCCTCCAGAAAGCAGAAGGTTGAAGAGGGATTCAGGCCCGCAACGAGGCGCGCCGCTGATTGGAGGATAGGCTGGATTGGGATGACTGCGTAGCTGCACCTGATTGGTCACAGCCCCATGGGGTGTGCTCTGATTGGCTACGCCTCCTGCCTTATTTTCTGACGGCAACTGACCATCGGGGTCTGTTCAAGAACACACTTTAATCCAGACGGTGCGAGAACAGTGGTGGCAGACTCTCTAAAACCGCATACAGCCCAGTTTGATCTCAAGCAGCACAATGATTTATCAGTAAGGACAACTCCAGATTCCTTTTACATTAGTTTCCATCCTTCAAAAAAAAAAAAGAAGTCTAAGTCCTGGGTCTCACTGTTGTGTTTTGTCCACTTTTCTGTCTACATTAGAAACATTGCACAAATTAGAGATAGTAGTTATTTTCATTAATTATTTCATTATTTTCATCTATGTAATTTTCATTCTTTGCAAATTCATGCTGCAGGCCAGAAGTGACCCTCTGGCAGGCTGCTTTTGGCCCAAGGGCCATATGTTTGACACTTGTGTGCTAAAAGATTATTGTTGTCTGCTCCTGAAGGTAGAAACTGTATTGCTCCAAGGTTGGACCTCCTGACACATACAGTATATTGGTAGTGTTTGCAGTGTACTAAGTGATAACGCCACTAATCATTGTATTAGACATATTATTCTGAGAGATATTGTTTCCAAACCTTGGGCAGTCTTCTATTGGAATATCTTATATAGATTGGAAAAACACATGGAGCTTGTTAAGAAAATGTATTATTACAAATAAGAAAAGAAATGAAAAAATAAGTCTAGACAAAATGTATGCAATCAACCTTCTCACAATTATATCTACATTTCATATTTCAAATTTGCTCATCAATGACCAAATGTTATTGATGTTCTGTTTAGAAAATATTGAAAAAAGTTTAAACCTCAAAGTGACCAAAACTACAAGTTTGCGTGGAACAATATAATACTGTATGTATGAACTTTATTCAACCTCAAGTCCTTTTATTATGTTTTTGATTATTTGTTGTTCGGCTGTTAGTTTTGTAACTGCATCTTATCCTGACCATTTTTATATTGTTGTATTTTTTATGTATATATTTTGTAACAAAAAAAAAAGAACAGACTTTAAAAAGACTTTATTTCGATCAGTTCAAGCTGAACTAATGTGACACTGATGACAGCAGAGGAAGCACCTGCTCCTTGACCCTTGTCTAGTTAATCTATTCTCTGCAATGACCTTTGTATGCTCCCTTTGCGCAGTTGCAACTAAAGCAAATTTGGTGTGGACACATTTTTACATTTTAGCTTCAATAGATTTCAATGGATTTCAAAAGAGATGCAGTTAATTGTAACTTCATCTCCCTCTCAAAAATGTCATGTTTATTATGTGTTGCCACTGATCCTAAACTGCAATAATATTATTTATAACATTATTTATATATATGGTGGAAAAAAGTTTTCAGACACCCTATAAAATTTTATACAGTCTCAAATATTATCATGAAATATTTGTCGACAAATCTTTTTTGTGTTTCAAAAGGCGTGTCTGCACTAGACAGATACAAACAAATTATATTTATTTTGTTTATCGTTTACAAGATAAACTAACAAAACTAAATTCTTGACAGTTTCAATATGTCAGTTCTCAACATTGTCCCATTCTGCTTGATTTACTACGTTTAAATCCTTTGGTTCGCACTTTGAAACAGAGCTTTTGATAATCCGCCACAGATTTTTATTTGGGGCTCATGGCCAGGCATTGAGCTGGCCACTCTAACACCTGGATACTGACCTCCTGCAGCCAAGTTCTACTGGCCCTGGATGTGTGGCAAGGGGCATTATCTTGTTGAAACATCCAGTTTGGGCCTTGATATAACAGTGCACTCGCAGAAGGGAGCATGTGGATTTGGAGAATGGCACAATATTTGTCAGTTCAATGTGCCATCAAAGACAGTGAGATGACCAACACCAGCAGCACTCATACATCCAAACCATGATACTGTACACGCTAGAGATAATGCTTCACCTGGCCTTCTGTGTATCAAATCAAATCAACTTTATTTATATAGCAGCTTTCATACAAATGAATTGCAACCCACGGTGCTTTACACATAGAACCAAGAAATATAAAACAAGCCTGCAGAAACCTCCCACTTCCCACCCCCATGCACACAAACATAGCACACACACAAAGGAGGACAGGGATGTAAAGAGCACAGATAAAATGAGTGACATGGCTGAGCACGGATGGACTAGTGACGAGATGCCATCACAGAGGACCGTCCACACTAGGACTTGATCACATCCCCCAAAGAGTAAGCAAATAGAATTAAATAAATAAGTAATGAGTAATGAGTGTTAGTCCAGCGTATGTAAATCAAGCTAAAATAGACATTTAAGATTTAAGATGAAAAGATGCCTCACCATAATTCTTTGTCCTGACTCTATGAACCACTAGAAGGCCGCTACCAGAGGACCTCAGGGCTGCAAGGGGCCGATATGGTAAAAGCAGATGTGATAAATATGAGGGACCAAGACCATTAAGACATTTATAAATCAATAAAAGAACCTTAAAATCGACCCTGAAACACAATGGGGAGCCAATGCAGCGATCTTAAAACTGGTGTAATGTGCTCTCTTTTTCTGGTCTTCATCAGCACATGTGCCGCTGAGATTTGAAGTAATTTGTTTGTTTTTTTAGGAAGACCACAAAGGAGAGCATTACAATAGTCAATACGACTGGAGATAAAAGCATGCATCAGTGTCTGCATGTTTGCTCAACAGAGAAACGGGCAGACTTTGGCTATGTTCTTGAGGTGGTAAAATACAGTTTTTACTATGCTTTTAATGTGAAGGATAAAACCAAGCTCAGAGTCAATAATAACGCCCAGGTTTTTTACTTGTTCTGAGGGAGACACAGACATTGTCTGTAGGTTTGGTAAAAGTTTTTTCTCTCTGAGCCTCAGGATCGAAAACTCAAACCTCAGTTTTGTCCTGAGCTGTAGGAAGTTCTCTGCCATCCACGTCTTAATATCTAAAATGCAGTTAAAAAGGACATCATCAATCATCAGGAGACACTGCAATGTATAGCTGTGTATCATCAGCATAGGTGTGAAAACTTTTTCCGTGTCTCCTGATGACTTCGCCAAGTGGCAGCATGTACAGATTAAAAAGTGTTGGACCTAAAACTGAGCCTTGGGGGACACCACAATCTAGTTGGTATCTCTCAGATGAGGAGTGTTCATCTATAGACACATAAAATTGTATGCCAGTAAGGTAGGATTTAAAATACCGCGGTCTCCTGTGTCAAATGCTGCACTCAAATCCAGTAGAATCAGGACAGAGAGTTTCCCCTTGTCCATGTTTATTCGAATATCATTTAAAACCTTGATAGGGGCAGTCTCAGTACTGTGATTTGTCCGAAAACCAGACTGAAAAGTTATGTACAAACTGTGAGTCTGTACAACAACAAAAAAATCATTAAGCTGGTTAAAAATCACTTTTTCTAAATTTTACTTTAAAATGGGTGATTGGACACTGGCCTGCAATTATTGGTCATTTCAGTGTCTAAATTATTACTCTTCAGAAGAGGCCTGACCAAGGCTGCCTTAAGAGCACTTGAGAAAAGTCCTGTCTGAAGAGAATAATTTAAAATATTCAAAACATCCTCAGCTATCATTAGCAATCTTCCAGTTACTGACTGTCCAGTTCTTGTGTACTTGGGCCCAATGACGCAAGGTTAACTTCTGTCTCTCATTGACCAGGGGCTTCTTATCAGCCTTGTAGTACCTTAAGCCATGATCTAAAATTTGACCATGTACAGTGCAGGTGGAACACTGGACACCAGTTTGGTATGACCACTGCTGTTGGAGCTCCTGTGATGTCATTCTGCAGTTTTCCCTGCACATGCGGATCAGGATGTGGTCATTTCTTGCTGAAGAAACGCTTGGATGCTCTGATCTTGATTTGTCTTTCAAGCTGTTGGTTTCGTCTGTATTTTTGCAGAGTGGATCCAACTGCAGATTGCATCTGCACTTCCTGGCCATCTGGCAGTCGCTGTACCCTTCCTGGCTGAGAATCTGTATCTTCAGGCATGTTTCCTGCGTTAGGTTCCTTGTTTTAGCCATTTTTGTCTCTGAAGAACCTTCAAATGCAATGGCTTTATATAGACACATACACGGCAACGGAAAAATGTGTCTTTTAATAAAAAGCACGGCCTTCATTAGTGTATCACTGTTACCAAAATGACCCAATAGTCAAAGACTCTAATGTATTTTTATGGAACCAATCAAATAAGTTTTTAATGGTTGTATTAGGATTTGTTTAGTGTTTCGTCTGTGACTGTACTAAAATAAACTGCCCATAAAGACCTAAGAGTGATTTTTAATGCAATATTTCAGAAATGTATGGGGTGTCCAAAAAAGTGTTTCTACCACTGTATATGCAATAGCTCGTGATGCATTATACTTCTTGGATAATCATAAAACTAGCCGCTATGATTGGTTTTGTAGTCACTTAACGCCAGGGAAAGATTGCTGTGAATGTGTGGAGGTAATAACAGTGCTACTTGCAATCACCAGTCTTATTGGAGTGTTAGTATGAGAGTTTTTGTCTCCCATAAACATCTCTTAAAATGGTTCTAATTAGACTGTAGCTGTGGTGATTCGTGAAGAGACCAAAATAATCTCACCTCATCTTCTACTACCAGTTAATCCTCACTAGGGTCACGGGGGTTGCTGGAGCCTATCCCAGTTGTCAACGGGCGAGAGGCGGGGTACACCCTGGACAGATCGCCAGCCTATTGCAGGGCCAACACAGAGACAAACAACAACTCACACCTAGGGACAATTTAGAGTCACCAATCAGCCTAACGAGCGTGATTTGGAAGTGGGAGGAAACCGGAGTACCCAGAGAAAACCCACGCAGACACAGGGTGAACATGCAAACTCCACCCAGAAAGCCACTAGCGCTAAACACCGAGCCGCTGTGCTGCCCTAGGCCAAAATAATGTTTCAATGGAAAAACAAAAAGTTCAAACTTTATTTTCAAAGGTTGTTGGCAAAACAAAGAGCTGGATGTCTAGTTTCATTGCCATTATTTTCAAACCAAATGCATGCATGGTTGTTAGTTTAAGTCTCAGGCCAACTAACATCTGGACTGTGACATAATGGCTCAAAAGTTTGTCCAAAGAAATCATTTTAATTCTGCAATACACAAGACATGGATAAAATGCCGGATGTATTAAAACAGAAACATACTGTACTTCAAAATACAGTACACAGACACTTACAGTACATAGATGTTCTGATAATCATTCTTGAATTGGAGCTTATAGTATAAATAGTTGCATACTTGTTCTTAATCACATAATGCAAATAAAACCAGTGGGTAAAGTCCACAAAATGTATTTGGCACATTCAAAATGATCCATATGCTTCATTTAACTTTATTTAAGCCGGGAACACACTATGTAAAAGACCTAAAATTACTCCGATTTCACAATGACACAATCAAAAAATGAAAACAATTTCACAGTCTTAAGGACGATGCAGGACATTGCACAAGCCAGTGACCGATAGAGACAGTAAGCACGTAAGAGTATGAGATTTAAACCTCTGGCATCAGAGCTGTTACAGATGTTTTGTTGGCTGTATGGCTGGAATCGTCCTCCTTCTGAGTGGGATCCTAGCTGTTTTATTTAGATGAAAAACTTCAGGCATTTTACACAATCACTAAATGTTTAAGGCTGAGTCTTCTCACAGCATCACTGAGTATATTTTTAAAGTCTGCCAGTGTGCTCCCGGCTGTTGGCAGATTTTGCATTTTGAACCATAATGGGAGATATTTAAAACCTGCAAAACACACAAAATGCAATGTAAACTAATCCACATCATGCAGCCATTACGACATGCATGTTTTTAAACCTTTGTAAACTTTTGGCAGATTCAGTAGCCGTCTAGTCCACATCATCTCGAGTGACTTTAGTAAACAAACAGGACTTCAAACATACGATAAAACAGCCAAAAATAATTGTGTTCAACACATTATACAGTACATATATTTTTTTCAGAAGTTGTAGGAGGCGATCTGATGTGTTTGGTCCCCACTCCTGTGCTCTTGTGCCTGGTAACCCAACCCAAGGTAATGCATAAGATGGCATACAGTCCTAAGAGAGTCCTTCCAGAAGAAGAGAAATGAATTCTGGGCTCAGTCCTCTTCTTCCTCGTCATCCTCTATGGGTTCTAGGAGGGTGCTGTGCTTCAAGCAGGTCTGGAGGTAGTTCACCACTGTTCGCTGGAAGTGTTGGACGCTGCGCGGCTCTCTTAGGATGTGGCCCTCGTCTGGGTACAGCTGCAGCGAGTAGTTGGCTTCTACCTTCACCAGTCGGCTCAGTAGCTCAGCGCTGTGCTGGAAGTGTACCCTAGCTGTGGGTGAATGCACACAGTCACACAAACAGGAATTATATGATCAAACGATGCACAACAATTAATAAACTGAACAAAACCTCACCATCTGCAGTTCCATGTAAAATAAGGAAGTTCTCTTCTCTCAGCTTATTAACCTCCTCCAGCACTGAGGCAGTCTGAAAAGACATTAGTGTATGAATGAGAATGGGTATTATAATGAATGAAGTTTATCATGACGACCCTGCAATCAATAACACCGTCATTGAAGTTTTAATGTTGCTTTTGCCATAATCTTTGGGAAGGTTGATTCAGTTTTATAATCTTTTGGAGGCACTGGTTCGTAGCATTAAATTGTGTTACACTGGTAAGTGTTTCTAATATTTTGGTTGTCCACAGATATATCAGTGAGAACAGTGTGGCCAAAGCCAAATTTATGGCTTTGGCCAGACTCTTAGAGCCTGTTGGGTGGTGTTGCATTATTCAAAGCGATGTCTGGGACAGTTTTGTGTTGCTTTATCGATATGAAGGAAAGTATTTGAGCTGGAAAGAATATTTGCTCCACAACTGGCAAAATGAACATAAACTTGAATAAACACCTCCCGAAAACAGTATCAGCAAAAAACAAACATCATAACCTTTATGAAAATAGGATTTATTATTTTAGGTGATTAACTTTCTGCACAAGCTTTAGAGCCTCACCGAGTAAGCGTGTTCCTCCTTTGCTGGGAGGCCTAGATATCTCTCTGAGAATGCAGCACCTGAAAAGAATGAGTTTCTACTGTATTACAAGAACTGCCTCTGAGTTTCAGCCAAATGTTTATAGCCTCATTATATGAATAGCTAATGACGAGAACTCACTATAAAGCCTGAAGTCAGTTATAGGCGCCACAGCGGCCGTGCACTGGAACAGCTTATCTGTTGCAGCTAACATTTTGAGAGTTAAATAACCACCAAAGGCCTGTAATCAGAAAACGGCACACGTTATGCATTGTATCCCTCAAATAGGACACAAATAAGTTGCCTGTTTTAAAAATCCTGCGACCTTTCCATAGAGGGCTATCCGACGATCATCAATATAAGGCAGCTGCATCAACAATCTGTGGAAATATCACAAAAGACCCTTAGTTTTTCTTTCATCTAACAGGCCCCATTCACATATTTTATTTATGTTGTTGCATTAATGCACTGACTCTACGACTCCCAGATAATCTTTGACTCTCAGCGAGCCAAGCTTGCGCGGGTCAGCAGCGGTGGTCTTCTGTCCGCGACCGACGCCACTCCTGCCGTCCACCCAGGCCAGGGCCACGCCGTGCTCGCTGGAGAGGACCTGAGGCCAGTCCAGGGCAAATTCCTCCGTTACGGACCAACCGCCAGGAACTTCATCTCTGAACAAGAATACAAACAGGATCAGCTGGTATGGTGACAGTTGCTAAGCTCGAAGGAGTAAAGATAAGGCCAGGGATCATAGGTTGCAAAACAGGTGATTTCAAACAGCCCTTAGCTGTCATTCTGCATGACTGTTCAGTCATACTTACACAATGACGAGGAGAGGGTGCAGGTTGGCCTCATAGCCCTGAGGTAGAGATAGCTTCAGGTGTAGATCTAAGCAGAGTAAACATGGTCTGAACAAAGGCGACCACCCGTGGATGTGTTTGTATGACGCTTAGAATTTGTGCGAAATACCATGCCACGTAACAAAATGAGGGTCTTAGAAAAGATAGTGGTAGTTTCTTTGTTGTACCGTGGTTGTCTGCTGGGAGTGTCCTGAACAGAGTCTCAGGAAGTCTCTTGTCCTCCAGAGCTTTAGACAGAAGGCTGTTATCCTCCAACACAACATATCCTGCAGGAGATAAAATACCCCTAAGTTCTATTTTTTATTCTGAACATCAATAAGGGAACAGCATTTCATCAGGCTGTGGATCGAACGACCACCATCTTTAAGTAAATGGGTCTAACAGACAGTCACAGACAGAGGGCAGTGTTCACAAGCATATACATTACTCAATGGACACTTTGGCCCACTTGAATATATTGCTCTCTTCAGGCTGTCTCAGGAAACTGCAGACAGACGGTGCGTGTGTGTGTGTGTGTGTGCATACATGTGTGTATTATTGCACCATTAGTCAGACAAGCAGATGCAACACTCACTGGAGGGGTCCTTTGTATTGTGAACTGTCACCTTAGGGATTCCTGGGCCTGGGGAATTTTTATAAAATAACAACATTAGAAAACTGTCTGAGCAGTGTCAAGCTTTCACATTTCATGGACTGAAGCTGACAAAATAAGGAAACAATTAAAGGATTCAACATTCACATTAATATACAATCAATTCAACCACGATCCAAACCAAAAAAGTAGATAATAGAAAGATACTGAAGCAGATATTGGTTAATTTATAATATGTGATGTTAATTTATTTTTATGTTTAATATGCTCATTTCTTATATATACTTAATTGACTAATCTATTCACTTTTGACTGACTTATTTATTGATCAACATTTTGAGTTTTGATTTGGTCAGTTTTTTGATCCTCCATATGTATTTGCACACGTGTGTGTGAGTTACCCAGGCAGTAGAGGGTGAAGTGGGTTTGGTTGGGGCTGAAAACGGCCTTAAAGAAGCGACAGCCATCTATGAGGTTACAGGAGATGCACTGGCGCTGAAACACTCCATCCAGGTCCGCGCTACATAATAAGAGAAAAAGATTATTGACTACAACTTGAGAAAAGAATAGCACAGTATAAAGCTGCTCCGGGAGAGGGTGAAATGATTGCTGCAGTATTAAGAGTCAGAGTCTAGAGAAACTATACAGGCAGTTGACTTTTCAGACACAAATGGGGTTCAATAAGGTTAGACATAAAAGTCGTTACACAGATGGCTCTGTTAGGCAGTTTCAAGTCTCTAAATGTCCCTCTCCACTCCGCTGCTACCAGACATCGTACAGAATTAATAACAGACCAAGTTCAAACAAGCCATCTTCCCTCCCCCATAATGGTGAGCTATATTTCTTGAAGCCCGAAGCTACGTGAGCTAATGGAAAGATATGAAAGGAGGGAGGCTGTCTGATGAGGAGTCAGACAAGTGTGTTTATCACAGGCCACACCATTAGTCTCATGTGACTCAGGCCTCAGCATCACACGGAGACCTAGTGTACCGATGAGATCTTGGCTCACTTTCAGCTTTACAGCAAGAATTAGTCATTTTAATCACGGCCGATATTCAAGCCCTGCTGTCATTCTGTCATTGTCCGGATCATACACAGCACATCAGAACTGACTCTTTGCTGCAAAAGACTTAACTGACATTAAGGCTGGTTATTTTTAATTTTAATTACATGAACACAACTTTGCTGTCAAATAGAATCCCCTCTCAGCTAGACACGCAAGAGTTAATCATTTTAATAATGGGCCAATATTTGAGCCCTGCTGCTGTTGTCTGGATCGTATACAGCACACGAGAGCTGAATCTGCATATCAATACACTGCTGAGACAAAATGATTGTTTTATAACTACACTACAGAATTCTGTAGACAAATTGATGGTTCCCAGATGATGTAACCTCAGGACATTTCCAATGAGATCCGACCCTACGGTCCCCATTTTCAGGTGAAATATCTTGAGTTATTGCGGCTGGATTGCCTTCAAGTTTGGTTTAGATCTTCTTGTTTCACTCAAGATGAACAGTAATAACTTTGGTGAGACCCTGGTTTCTATCCAACAACATTAACATCAGGTGAAAATTTAAATTACTGGAACAGCTCCATCAAACTGAGCTGTGTTTTGCGCTAATTACCAAATGTTAGCAAGCCAGCATGTTCTCATAGGGCTGCTATGAATATTTTATTCATATAATTGTTATTATATTAATTGTATTAATTAAGGTTTATGGCAAGCTGTTATATAAAAATGGCATAATTTCCTCCAATAGTCCAAAATATATCCCATCTAGATAGAGAGATATACACATTAACATTTTAGTAGTAGGATAATTGTAAGTGTAAAATTGTAATAATTGTTTTTACTCAATAAAAACAAATTCAGGATATTGAAACATCCTTCAAAAGTACAAGGGCACCTTTTTAATGTTTTAATAATAGGTAGAGGATATGTAACATAGATGTCGTTCATCTCACCTGTACCGAGTTCATTTGCTAGTCATGGTTGGAGGTGGCGTACCTGTAAAGGTGTCTGCTCTGTCTGAATTCTTCTGTGCTCAGGAAATAGCTGAGAATGAGAGAAAAACATAAAAATCATAAAATAAAATAACCCACACACCGAGCAAGTTACTCACTTCTAACTCTGCAGATCACATTTTGGTGTCTTCGTGTAGATTATTATTCTGGATATAAATTATTCATAAATCTATCTACACTTATTAACATACTTCAGCGTGTTATAATCAGTCTTGTACCACATTTACGAGTGATGGAGAACGCAGTCATTTCAATGTGCCTGACAGTATAAGTCAGGTCAACAGTTTCTGTATCAGTTGAAATTCTGTATCTGGGGGCAAACAGAAGTATCTGCCCGAGGGTGTTGGATTAAAAGTAACTGTGTAGATTCAGAATTGCCTTTCCTTGCTTGTCTGTGATGCTCACACCTGAATCAATGGGTCATGTGGGGTTTCTGCCCCCAGTGGGATACAGAAAGATTTAAGCAATAATCTGCTCTGGTCAAGTGTAATAATCCTTTGGCCTCTTCAGACTGAACGCATTGACCGCCACAATCCAGGTCAACACTATTTCCTTTGTCTTTTTAACTGAGATCAAAGCTGCCTGTTAAAATCTACTCATTTTGGTCACTGAAATCGTGCGAAGGACTGTGCTCTCCAATAGAAGTCACTCTCAGCGCACGGTTAGAGTTCATCATGTTAATGATGGCCAATATTGGAGCCATGCTGTCACTTGCGTGTTCATAATGAGAAGCCGAAGGCTGATAAAGGGCGATTCAGCCCAGCTCCACACACATACATTTTTCCAGCCTTCTCGTCTAGGGCGCAGAGCGAGGTGACGTCCCAGCTCCCTGATGTCAAGAAGCGGGGAGGGACGGAGGGGATGGCAGCCTGCGTCGCACAGAGATGAGCAGCGTTGTGGAAGCAGTCACATATACAGAATATAAATAGGTGCAGCGAAATGGTGCGTGTCAGGAAAGGGCAACAAAAATGTTGGCAGGTTCATAAAGTTAAACCGAATCAAGACACTAACTTATTCTGATATAAATAAATTAGCACAAAATATATGACTTCAGATGAGTTCCCATGCATCAAAGGAATCAAAATCATCCTAATTATACAGTACATTTTGTTAAAATTAATGAGAAAATGTGAATAGCAAAGGACTAAGAAAATATTAGTCAGTGAAATGAGTACTAGAAGACGGAGAAGAAGGTAGAAAACAAATGTAACCAAATGGCTCAAGAAATGAAAGAGAGAGTGAAGATCTATGAGAAGGAACTGCTGAAATCTGTAATCATGTAGGGTTTTGTCTGCACGTTAACGTTGCCAAAACCAGACCTGTGCTGTCAGCCCAGCAATGTGGTGGAACTCTCCGCGAGCGCCTTGTTTGGCTGGCAGGACGGTATAAAAAACAGAGCCGTCTGCCGAAAACAGCGGCACGTCCTGTTGAAGAAAATTAGAGTAAAAAGAAAGCCGGCCGTGATAAATGAGTGTCGAACGGACTTCATAAAACACAAGCGATACATACCTGTCGCTGGTTGTGCATTATGTCCATGGTCATTTTGTGTTTCTATGGATTTAACGTCACATCGAAGAAAATGTTAGTCACACTCACTTTAAAGCTGATTTAACACGGTATAAATAAACCTATAAAGAGCGTTCACTGAAACCTGTGTGGTTTTACAGAAGGGCAGCAGCAATAAAACACTGCAGGACATCACTGAAAATTCCTCTCATGCAGCAAATGACCTTAAATATTAATCCAGCCAGCAGAGATTTGGGAGCTTAAGGAAATCAATCTAACGGCCAACACTGTGTAAATGAAGCAAAAATTCTATTAAATGTGTATACTGCAGCAGAGGCCATTCAGATTACTAATGTGGAACAACTGATGACCGCTCACCTCTGAACATGCACCTGTGGTGGCCTCGCACACGCACAGCACTGATTGGTTCTGGGCACGGTTCAGCAAACGAACCGCGAGCCGGGTGCTGCTGATCCAAGTCACCATGGAGATGTAGCTGTCCCTGAAGGGGCCATGCATAAAATGATACACGGGAAAAGAGTTGGTGCAAAGGAACGGGAAACAAAGAGGCACTGAAGGGAATTTGGTGAAATCATTTCAGATATTTATTTTTTTCTTCTGATTTCGACATTCATAAAGATGTACTACCTGGCCCTGAGGGAGTCAGGAGGCATCATCTCCAGAGTGTGAGCTGGACCATACAGATTCACCACAAACAGACTGACTGATGGGATACTGGAGCCAGCCTGTGAGCACATCCAAAATAAAAAAATAAAAAATAAATTCATAAAAAAGTGTAGGCTCAGGCAAAACCTTTAAGATATGCTAGCAAAACAGTCTAAGGGCAGTCAGATTGCCACTTTGATCTAAGACTTTTCAGAGAAGTATTGCGGCCACTTCACTTTTTTCACACAAACAAAATATAGACTTCCACAGTTAGAAAAGTTTTCAGACCATTAATTCAATATAAATGTTTTGGATACGTCTCTACTGACTTTGGGAACCAGGATCTGGAGAGTTGATCTATGGGATGGATGCAAATTGTCATTATTAAGTATAGATGATTAATACCAATTTTACCAGTTTGTAATAAAACCTAAAACTAGTTTATGTTTAGCCATCACAATTTATTTAACTATTCATGCTCCCATTGGGGCCGAACTGTGGAAAATGTGGTGTCCCCGTCACTTTTCATCTGGAAGTCAAGATTTTAATTTTGACGACTACCATCATCCTCTGCTTCGTGTCTAGTACTACATGTCAAGCATGCTAACATGCTACACTAGGTCAGTAAACATTTCACCTGCTAAACAGCTGCATCTCAACATGTTGAGCAGTATAACCAAACAAAGTTTCTAGCACGACTGTGGACGGTTTCTACCAGTTTTCACCTTGGGGTAGGGGAAGAGCACATTGGAGGGGTAGAGACCACCTAAGAAGAGAGGTATTTCCATGACAGGCGTGGCAGAGTTGTTGATGCTGAGGTACGCAAGCCGTGCACCATCCATAGACCACCAATGGGCCTCATATGCCAAGAGCACCTCCTCTGTTTTAGCAGATAGAAAGTGTTAAATGTTAAACTCATTCAATGAGCGCGCTCTGCTACGATTATCAATGGCAACAGCCTGAGAGTGATGCTGCTGGACTAAATCCTACCTTCATAAGTCCAGTCAGACAGCCCGTTCACCACATTCTGCTCCGGTTCAGTGGACGTCAGACGCAGGGGTTTGCCTGTCACACTGGGCTTGTAGTAAATATCTCCGTCGAACACGTAGGCCTGGCGTGAGACAGACAGTGACAGTCCATTATCAAAGACAGCAGGGTTGCAGACTTCCTAGCTGGCAGCCTGATTTGAGAAGGGTATGCTGTCCAAGATTGAATGAATCACTGGCCAGCACACACGACAGTGAGAGCCAATTCATCTTTACTTGCCAGTTAATATGCTGCAGATGAGCCCTGACATAGCGGCAAAAGCCAGTTACATTACGGGGAGGCAGATGAATTATAGCATGAATGTAAAACAACCCTCTAATATTAACACAGGCACTGCGGCAGGAGTTAATCTCATAATGGCATTGTACCGCTGACATTATCATGATGAAAAATGATTCACAGGCACAGAGCATTATTATATATTGTAAAGGGTGAGAACATCTTCTTGTCACACACTTTAGGTGATGGAGAAGACACCACAGAGCTCTGGTGTATGAGAAAGTGCCTCGCTTACCAGCTGGTTCCCTTGGGGACCCCATGAAGCATACTGCAGCACTGCCTTCTCCATCTCCGGGGGGTTAAGCTCCAGCAGATCCCTGGAACACACACAAAAACTCAGACATAAGCCCTCCACCAGGGACGACTGTCCTGTTTGAGGCCTTCTGAGGTTCGCCCGGGCCCTGCCTTCGGGAAAGACACTGCATTGTGAGGACGAAAAAGAGCAAGATGCAGAGAGGGGAAACAAAATGGAAAAGGGGGTTGTTTCATGCAAGAGTGCAACATTTGTTTTTCCACACTTCTAGCCACACTTTATTTACATCTTCAGTACAGGCAAACATTTTCCTCCAAGGCATACTCAGGCAATGATCACTACTGCAGGTCTTCCTGAAATCCTTTCCAAAATCCCTCCTCAGCAGTTCCAGGGATCATCCACAGCTACCACTGAGTTTTTTTTTTCCAGTGATGATGCTGAATATGAATCTCAGGCAGTGAAATCTGAAGTGGCACAGTACAAACCAAGCTGGTACATGGGGCCTGGAGAGAACACTGACCAATGAATGCATGTCCGACAGAGACACTCAGTTCTGGCTCAATGAGGCACACTTTGGGGAAAAGTCTTTCAAACCGCCGGTCTGCTTGCATTTGTTAACGCTCATGCCCAGTGAAGCCCATGCATTAGCATTCAGGATTCCACCTACCCATTAGCCACATTGTAGATAGCATAGGAGGCTGTGAAGGACTGAGAGAACACCTGAAAGAGGTAGAGGATATCATGCACACAGGTGCGCTGCACATAGATGAAAACACATACATATTTTAGTGCCCAGACATGCCCCTACACAAGTAGAATTAAAGTTAAATGTAAATGGAGCAAGTGTTATATACAGGACACTGCAACGTAATGATAAAGCAATGAGCAATAGGAAGCTGTTTGCACTCTCTGAACTCTTCTACGATCACTGCAAGTCGCTTACTGCGCCTTTAAAAAGGGCTGCAGCACATTATTATTTTAGAAAATTAAAGAAAATAATCTTCAGTGACACCAGAATTCCATTACACTTTATGTTTATCTTTAAAAAGAGTAGCCGCAAACTGATTCATGCTCATATTTTAATATTGCTTTGACTGTTAGTGAGCAAATCGCATGTTAGTACTATAAAATTAACTTAAATGAGTCATTAAACCACTGGCAGCCATTTCGCCCATATTACATCATTACTCTGATAACAAGTGAGTAACAGAAAGCTACAAGCAACTAAGCAAAAGAGACTAAGGACATGTGAAAGAAAAGAATTAAAAACTAAGACAAGCTTATTCTTATTAAATAGCATCATTACAGCTAATATCCTTCCCACTGAGCTCCATTGTGGCTGGCAACTCTGACACGCGCATCAGCAGCTCTGAATAATTAAATTAACATGCTGAAGAGAACTAAGAGGAGAGAATCAATGGATGTGTTCATGCGCTTGTGTGTGTGCGTGAGTGTGTGTGTGTGTGTGTTAACTGCAATTGATCAAAGCTTCACCTGATGAATTCTGCGTTATTTATTGATTTTCTACTCCCTTTTTTTTTCAAGGTAATGGTTAGAAGCAGATCATTTGACCACTGGCCTTGGGAAGCCCCGACCACCTGGAGAAAACCAGCCCCTAAAGAAATTAAATGTCACATCCTTTATAGAGCACACTTAGCAGTGAAATTGGATTGTGTTCAGCGTTACGTGCCTGTTAGAAAACGCATAGATGGAATGACATGAGGATAAAGCACAAATAAAGGAGGGGAAATAAAGTCTGTGTTAATCCAAACGAAATCGAAATCTGATTGCGGCAGAAAGTCTGAGCGTAGTGAGTACAAGAAAAGAGATGTTTTACTACTCAAAGTGGGAGCAAAAAGAGGAAGCAAGTGGTTAAACGCTAAATGATGAAGCGAGGGAAGAAAGAGACAAAGAGGCGGCAAGTTAAAGGGAGTATCACTCTTCAAGACCAAAGTGGGCAGCGTTGCCATCAGCACCATGTTCAATCAGCTGTTTATGATTTGTTTAGGAACTCAGTGATTGTGTTTGTAATTTAACATCATGAAGCCCATGGCAGAGGCTGAACATTATTGTGTGCGTGATGATACAAACAGGGAGAGCATCTGTCTCGGAGAGGCACAGTGAATTGCAATGTGTCTGCCAGCATCATACCATAAATCCTCCAGATCGCTCTGCTTGTCACTCCCCTTCTACTACCCACCCCCACCGTGCTGACAAAACTGGGGGTGGGGGCGCAACACACAGATTAAACACTTATAACACAGTGCTGGGCAATGTAACAAAGGATTTGTATAGATTACAACACACTTTGCATGAGCTCAGATATTGAAGTCTATCGCACCATGTAAAATTAACAATGCTGAGATAACAGCATCCTTCCCTCTCAACATTGTTCCTCCTTTACAAGCATCTCTTAGCAGCCTCACAGCATGCTGCCTTTCACGCAAGCACCCATCAGCGTTTGCTGCAGAGCGCAGACACAACTCCCGTGGCATTTTATTTGTCCCTGTACTACACAGTCTAGGCAGGCAGCAGTTTGTTTGCCTCTGCTCATCAGTCCCCAAAACTTCCACCACCACTGCCACTTAACTACTTCGCCATCACTCATTTTAAAATATGTTGCTGTCCTCTTTCCGTGTGCTCTTGTCCTCTCTGCGGCTCACAAACACACACACACACTCTAAAAACAAACCTGCTTAATTTTAAACAAATGAAGGAAATGTTTTTTTTCTGTATAAAATCTGCTTTTTATCTTGTTCTTATGTTAAAAAACCCCAACTCACATTTATGTGTATCCTTGTATCAAAATCCATTTATTTTCACCCCCACGCCCCCAACAAAGCCTCCAGAGCTAATACAAGACCCAGAGAAGCCTTTTAACTTTACACATAGCCTGCTCATCCATTCCTCTCTACTGAAGCTCTCCTCTTCTACGGACTCTCTGACTTTCTTTGATAACCGTTGTGATTGATTTCAGTTAGGCAGTGTATCTAGGGGCAAACGGAGCACATCCCATTTTACAACCCCCTCCATCGCGAGTGTCTTTACCCTAGCGATTTCTGTTTTTCTCGCTCATTCGTTGCCACTCTCAGCAGCGTGCCGCTCCTCTTCTGCGCAGCAAAGCTGCTGCCTGGCGCAAACTGCTTCAGTCAGCACAAATTCCCCCAGAGACAGACAGAAAAAAGTGAGTGAGGAGTAGAAGAGAGAAGGAGGCCGATAAAAAGAGAGGCGGAACGGAAGAATAGCCACCACATGAAAGACCGGACATGCTCACAAACAAATACTGTAGCTTGTTCTGAATAAACAATAGTCTCCAGGTAGCTTGTCCACTGTTTCTGATTTCCTCGAATGTGCATACACTTTGAGCATACAGATGAGACTAGATAATTCCTGCTGACATCAAAGGAAGTATGCTGAGCACACGAATCAGCTGAAGCAACTCCCCAATCTAAGGAAAGATCTGAGCCTTTCCTCCTCAGAGATATCAGAAAACTGATTGGATACATGCTAACCGCTCAATAATTCAGTTAGAATGGATGCACAGTGTTTCTGACGAATGCTGTAACACAGCAACAGGCTCATTGGTTCCCCCAACACAGAGGAAAATATGATACGCAGTGATTAGAGCAAATACAGGTCTCAAAAGGCATCCCAGGAAGACAGAGGAACAGAGGAGACTGAAAGTCTGAACAAATGAGACTGCAAGAGCGCAAGAGGCAGAATCTGCTTACAGATTTTTAATGAAAATGTGCTGAAAATGTGCTGAGGACTTTTATTTCTTTCTCATTCAGTTGTCTTCCCTCGCCGATTGCTTGCACATTACACAGCCTGCCCGTCCTTTGAGGAAAGAGTCAACTATTTATTAACGATGCAGGTGTTTACAGAGCCATATGGCCAGCGGGGGGTGGCAGGGGGGTGGAGAAATTGTAAAAAATATGTGCGTTTTGTCTACTTAAACGCTTATCTGAAACCACCTGCGGTTGTGATTCTTGTCAGGTCCTCATTAAAATTCCCAAACCGAACTAGCAGGGGCGATTTCATTACTGCGGCTCCAACTTTACCTCTTCATCTCTCCTTGATCTCCCCCCTCCCCCCATTCGCACCTTTCTTCTGTACACTTCACAGTACATCGCTCCTTCTAAGCTTTCTTCAACCCCCAGTACCTTCCCCCATTAGCCAGTTTAAACATTCAACTCCTCATATGTTATCGCGGTCCTTTGGCGGGCGATGTTATAGAGCTAAACACTGCTGCAGTAGCACAACACTTCTCCTCTCCTCACCCTCCTCCTTCTTGTTCTTGCTGCCCCTCTCTGTTGTTTCACTGAGGCTCTGATTAGGATGCATGTCATCCTTGTTTCATGGACATAATGGCCTTGGTAGGTATGCAGAGGGCTGTGAGTTGTATTGCGGTAGCTTCACTTTGATAGTACAGTGGATCATTTATTACCCTGAATATTTTATCAAGGTAAATAACGTACCGGTTGGATGTTATACGCCAGGAGGACAAACCTCTTGTCTGCAGACACTTGGAATTTAGTGGTGGTCAGGTCCTGTAGAAACAAAAATAAAGACGACTGTCGATCAGGGACTTCCATTTGGAAATCTGTGGAGAAAGTGGGTTGAAACATTTGGTGCAGCACGCTACTTATTTATTCAACTGGAATTGTCTTTGTAATAATTGCTGACTTGGCGTCTGACCCAAGGAGTTCCTCAGGAGTTGATGCTGGGGCCACTTTTATTTCTATTTATACAGTGCTGTATATTGCAATTACTATTATCATGACTATTTTGATGAATCTAGCAAAACATTTTACACATGTATCACATATTAATAAGAAGAAATATGATGGTATTATATGGTATAATATGATATGATGTTTTTTTAAGTGAAATAGATCACACCCTCAAGTTAAAATGTGGAACAAGAAATACACACAGTGAAAGGAGAAGTGTTCTTCTGCTTAAGTTTCAATATTAAAAAACATGAACAAGTCTGTTTTTAACATTTATTTGGAACATAACAACAGCTGATTGAATAGAGATTTGACAACAGTTAAAGGCTGGAAAATATAATTCAATGAGTACTGTTATGGCGTTATGCTCAAATAGTTACATAAGACCTGGACAGACTATTTTGTTGTCCCTATAAAAACTGTGCAGTGAGACAGAGAAAACAGGGTTTTAAACAGGGTTTTGTGGCTGCAACACTACTGAAAAATCTAACCTCGCCTCCTGAGAAGCATTTTGGGTCAGTTCTTTATTGCCTAAAGAAAACTACACCCCTTCTCATCTAACTCAAACATTCATTTTGACCATGTTAATGGTACTGTATGGTACTGTATTCTTGTTTAGACCAAGAAGTTGTGGCATGATTATTATTTTTTTACACAGCTCCACATTTACTCCACATTTACCCCTTCTCCTGGAGGACACTTCTGTGTTTCCATGTATGACCTCAACGCTGTTGTCACTAGGCATGTTGACTTCCTCTCAAAATTACTAATAAACCCCAAATCCTTCTTATTACGTGCAATGCAAACTGCTATTTTTTTTATGTGCAAACAAATACTGGTATGCTAATTTCTGACTATTTTTGTTTTGCCTAGATTTCAACATTAAATATTCATATTTGCTTTTTCACTAGTGAAGCCCTTTATAACACTACATTTGTTTATTTTATTTATTTTAGTCATAATTGTCCCGCATACTCATTTATCTAGGGAAACCCTGTGTGCTTCTCTGCAGTCATACAAGAACACATCGCAGCAGAGATGATAAAGCCTATCACAACACTGAGGAGAGACAACCCTGCTTTAAGCTCCTCTCCGATGACCCATATAAGTCTGTCAGTGCAGCGCAGAGGCGGTGTTCAAAATGATGCCCTTGCTTGGAAAATTCTCTTTGAAGGCACATGTTGAGGGCTCACAGAGCATCCAGATTGGGGGGAAATGAGCCGGTACTGTCACTCTGCCAAATCTGTTTTTGTCTGAACTGTGGGAGTAGTGGGACCTTCTGCTTTCCTTTCTCTGTGTAGAAGCATCCCCTCTCTGTTGGTGCATCACTGCACCCCGCTGTCTGCGGATATGAGCCAATCCATACTGAAATCTGTCCTCTGTCCTCATAAGTTGTGTTGCTGTTACTTACCAGGGAGCTGTTGTCCAGGAGAGAAGTAGTTACGTTGTTACTGAGGCTGAATGACAGGACATGTCCCTCTCTGGTGCGCAGAGCCACTTCGTTTTCTAACAAGGTTAAGATAGTTCAGGGAAGAAGAAGATATCTAGCTATTAAAGATAACCCACAGAGGCACAGACAGTGACTCAGTTTCAGGTGGCATCATTAAAGTGGTGTTGAACTGTCAAGAGCAGTTTGTCTGTGAAGAGGAATTTGCAAGTTAGAAAATAGATCCTTACCGGTCAGCCATGCTACACAGGGGTCATGGATTTTGAAGTCTTCGCTCTCCAGATCCTCCATGGTGAGATGGGAACGGAGTAACAAGTGAGACTCGTCTATAAAGGCAGAGACAGAGCTAGCTACTTCATCAGGAACTCTCATTTGTTTACAGAAATGCAAAGTCTGAATGCTGTTTTTAGCTTGGCCTACATTTCTGCTTCATCACAGATACATGTTCTTATTTTTCAGCGTCACTCTAGTTAGACATCAACATTTGATGACGGTTGACTATATTTCTGTGTTAACGGAAAACTCAGCATTTTGGAACTCATTCACTTTTTGATTGAGAGGTAAACGACTATCTATCAGTTGCCCCCATTTTTAATTATCTCATTTCTATATACATTTTGAATTGTATTTTTATTGCATTACATTTTTTATTGTAAGGATGTTTCATGCATTGCTGTTTTTTGTAAAGTGGAATGCTGTGAAAGGCCCTCACAAATAAAATATATTATTATTAATTAAATGTTATGTAGACTTCAGTCTGTTAGCTTAGCTTAACACTAGAGGCAAGGGAAAACTGTTACACTTGATGACAAAAAAATCCACCTGCCAGCGCCTCTGAAGCTCACTAATTAACACATTATATCTTGTTTGTTTAATCTCCACAAAAACCAAAGTGTAAAACCAAGAAGTCTCTTTTTTTTACTGGATCTTATGGTCTCTCTGAGACTATTTCATGGCTAGGAGCAGTAACTTCCTGGATTCTCCCTTGGTTGCCTGGCAACTGCTCAGAGCCATGAAACTGTCGCATTGATTACAAGCCCATAAAATGGACAATTGTTATAATTAAACTTGTTTTATATAGATTTAACAAACAAGATATAAAGTGTTAATTAGTGACATTTTTGTTACTACTGAAAAGAGCCAACTAAGCTGTTTTCCCTTGGTTCAAGTCTTTGCGCTAAGCTGCGCTAAGCTAAGCTAAACTTAAATAAGCTAACTGGCTGTTGGATGTAGCTTCATATATATTCCATTATCTCGTCACAAGTCCTCTTTGATGCCATCATCTGCTTTCTTACCAGGTGTGAGGAGGATGACGGAGAGAATGACCAGGGACATAACGCCCAGGATGACCACCATGGCAATCCCGATGCCCTTCCAGTTCCGTGGGGGGCCGTCTGAGCTCCCCAGGTCCTGATGATGATGAAGAGAGCATAAACACACAAATGCGGAGATGAAAGTGAGCACAGCTGAGGAGGAGGACATTAGTGCTGCTTCATTTCCACAGTCTCACAGGAATTTCCCCCTGACAGGCATATCAGCACAGTGAGCCTCAGGGGACTTACACCAGCCTTGAGCGTCACAGAAACCTCACTGAATTACAATAATTTTCCATATGAGAACTGCGTAAAATTGTTGCGTGCCATAGATCTGTGTTTAATGGGGGTGTCAATTTTGGCCTCACCACAGTTTTCCTCCCCCATCACTTCATTTCACCTGCAGTATAACTGATGGGTCACATGGTGTCACTACAAACAGGAGGAGTAGGGCAAAGAGCTATTGTGAATTTGTGGCGCTAGGATTTACACAGCAGCTGTGGTGTTGAAGTTGTTAACAGGGGAATAAAAAAAAAAAGAAGATGGTGAAGAAGGAGAAGAAAAAGAAGATGAATGTGATCAAGGGGGGCTGATGTAATGAGCCTGCATTGGTGTCAGTCACAATTAAATTAAATGGGATTGTGGTGTGCTGCACTCCCTCGATATATGAGTGGCTGGGATCGCTGGAGCTACTGGAGTGTGAGAGTTCAGGCACAGAGGAGCCATAAAACTGAGCCTTCATAATGACTGCCCACCCCTTTTGGCTTAACCCTCAAAACCTTGCCAGAACTGATCACCTTCCTCCAGGGCTTGGAGAGGAGGGAAGCGGAAGAAGGGCATCCAAGCGGTTTACTAGTCAACAGATTGCCGCTCTTCCGTGCTCCCTGGGTGCTGCCAGCTGTCTCCAACTCTGCTATTGGCCACAATAGCTTTAACACCCACACTCAATACCTCAACACTACGTCTCCGTAACCATACACCTCTTTATTTCCCTTCGCCATCTCAGTTTAAAGCCTCTGGCGCTTAGTGTATTAAAATGTCCAATTTAATTACATAACTGGAGTCAAGATCGCAAAAAAAAAAAATAGATTTCAGAAACATGGAGAATTCAGCAGGAACTGGAGATTAAAGATCACTGCAGTCCAGCCAATTTCTTTATGCGTTTGTCTTTATACTTTTGACAACATTTCAGATGTTTTCTCCTCTTTCTGTGTGAAATCTGTTCCTGAAAATGAATGGACGACCTCCAAGGTCTGCCAGCAAAGAGCGCCTGCCAAGGTCTCATCTTTAATAGATCTCCCTGGCTGCAATATCACAACATGTTCAAATTAAAAACACTACCATTTGTACCTGGAGGGTCAGTTTTTAAGTGATGTTTGAACCCTCAGTGGAGGCCATATAGCTGGATGATTGATGTCGTAGGGTGTGTATCAACTTCCTTTCCAGTGCTCAGTTTTATCTTTTTGCTTCTTCACTTCTCGGCTCACAATATCCCATGGTACTGTTCTCTATCCGATAAAGGAAGCTACAGTCTATACATGCATTGTTAGAATATAGAATATAGCAAACAATGAATCATGCACCTTCAGCACTTTAAACAAAACCTTCTATTCACTATTTAGAGAATTAACATTTGCTGAGTAGCAATGGCGATGCATTATAGTACCACATACAGAGACATTTTAAACCAAAATTTGCACTTGACGGATTGCGACTGACAGCGATTTCATTTCCGACCCGTCCCTCTAATTATGCGCGCAACGTGACACCTGGAACATCCGCATAATGAGGTGCACAGCTCCCTATCTTTCCCCTGAGTCCATGCATTAAGTTATACTTCTAATTAAGGTCATGCCTTTGCGACAGACAGGGAGAATCCCATATTTTGTCACACTTGCAAATGAGGTGAAGATACACAGAATCCCCAGAGTGAATGCTGGCAAACCCGCTAGTGCAGACAGGCTGCCGGTCACAATGCATAAGGGAATAATGTAGCACAAACTGCTGGCACAGGTGAGCAGATGACAAGCTGGTTTGTGTGACGGTCCAGGTTTATCTCAGTCAGCACGGTGATGGACAAGTAAAAATATCACCCAGCAGGTTTTCTGCTGAGCCAGTTCAAAAAATGAATCACACACAGAGATCGCTCGAATTGCCATCTTTTTATTCAGCCTGTGTGATCGCTTGGGAGTTGAAGCAGAAGCCTAAATGAGATGCCAGTCAAACACCAAGTGGTGCAAGAATGCAAATCAAATGTCTTTATGTTTATGAATAACTCTCCTGAAGGCATCCCCTTGAGAGGATTTTGAATTAGAAAGGAGACCTCTTGTTTGCCAGCAGAGCTAGGAAATTTTCACACAGCTAAATAAGACAATCGATAAGGTGTACAGTTGTACAAGGTCCAAAGGGAAACAATTAATTGTGGGAATAAAGCCATGAAGGAGACTTTCAGATAGACACCCTCCGCTGAACACTGTTTCTTGCAGAGTTGGGCACATATTCTGACCTTTCTTTAACTACAAAACTCATCAGACAGAAACCACTTAAATCAAATTGCATACAAACATATTCTGACTAACTGGCTCTTTCTTTTTAAAGCACTGTGCACAAGATCAAAATCATTCCAACTGTATTGATTGAGTTTGCACTCTAAAAAGGCAAGTCACACAAAACACAATTACTCAATCAGCGCAGCATGCACCACAACTAGGTTGCGCAGAATCCAGGCAGTGCTTAGAATTCATAAATGAGCCTCAGGAGACCTCCTTAACTCCATCTTCTGTGTCTTTGAGGCATGCTACAATAAATCACATGCAGAGGAATGAGGGAACCACTGAGGCTGTTTGGGGATTCTGGTTCTGGATTTGTATGCCTCAAATCTCCTCCCTTTAACATTAGACAATGATGTTTGTGGAGCACATGACATTGGCAGAGGCATTAATGAAATAACGACCCACATAAATAGGGGGAGATCTATTGGTGGACACTTACAGCCCTCAATATAACCTATAGGCTCCGGATTCTAGCGATTCCACGTAATTGCTCACGAGGGAAGCTGTAGATTAGCGAGTAGCCCACGTACATTTTGCCTTGTCAATATTTCTCACTCACTCATTAAAAGTGAAGGTCATCATTGGAGCAGTCTGTAACCTGGAACAAATGGTAACCAAATGGCTATAGTAATGAGATACTAGAGCTCAGCATTGATTCATATCCAGGATATCTTTCATCTCCTCCAGTTGAATTTGTGTGCTCCTGCTCACTGCACCAGAATGTCGCTCTTTGTGTTTCTTATCTTAAAAAAAAAATGTAGGTGGTATAGACACCATATGGGACTAACTGGGCAGATTTCTTGCCCTCAAGGCTATTGCCAGACAATGCAGCAAAAGCCTTAGTGAAATAAAAAGACCAGCTGCTTTAGCCTCCACTGCTGCAAGCCTGCCCTGTCTTCTTTTCACGCTCCCCATCACACGCAAGTAAATTACTGTACAAAAGGGCCCTGCACAAGGGAGCTTTTCCTCAACATGTCCAGGCACTCAAAGTTCCTGCCTAAGGTAACAAGCAGCATCAGTAAAACACATGTGGGAGAGATGCGGATGATATGATATAGAGTTACAGTAAAATACAAGATGGAAAATGCCATTATTCAGCAGGCTGGGACTCTACAGAGATACTGTACCGGGAGCACTGAGCCATACAGTCACTTTGTCAATGCTGAGCATGAGTATTAAAACAAAATTAACTATTTACACCACAGTTTCTTTTCTTAATATCACAGATAGAGCCAAAGCAATATGTCTGTGGTGGCATGAAATGATGCTATTGCTTTTTAAGTTGTACGTGGCAATCAATATCACAGCTCTGCACTTCACTTTGCACTCCATCTTATGAGGTCTAACATGATGGTACACAAATATGACACATGTATCAGCATTATCTCTCAAACTACAATCTCTGTGCAGCTACAGACACAATCGATTTGTTCTTATCCACGCTGAGGGTCAAAACATTCGTGATGTACTGTAGGGCTATATCAATAAAAATTTGACTTGAGCAGAGTGCAAACGATCACCACCCAGCTAATCGACAATGAGCCCACTTCTGAATTGAATCATTAATTGCTTTACTGTGCAAAAGCACACTGACTGGAGAGCGTGGAAAACGTTGCAGGTGATAGATTACCCTGGCAAGAGTTGCAGTGGTGCAAGATTCCTGCACAGATGTTTTCACACAAGTTTCACTGAGATTTCATCACTGAAGCGTGTCAGTAAAAGACACAACTAAACATTAAGGTGTCACTAAATGTCCAACAGCTAGGATCAGTATCACAATACAGACCAATTATACAGTCAGTTTAGTGCCTCAAACACTTACTCCACCAGGGCAGCTGTCTACTAATGATCACACGATTGAGAGTTTCATAGGTTTTGGCAACGGTTGAGATTGTTGCACTGCAATGTAGAGAAACAAAAGCAGCAGAAGAAAAAAGACAGATGAAAGCACTGAAAAGTTTTAATCAAAGATGAAAAACTGTGAATGCTGTAAGTCATGCACAGCATATTTGTCAAAATGAATGAATTCCAAAATCCAAGACGATGAATAATCTGAAGCATATATTTGTGTAATTAAATTAAATCAGATTGCAGTTCTACCACATAATAATACATTTTGTGAAAAATGTACACATTTGAAAATAAAGTGTGTGCTGACAGGTTGATCTTAACTACATAAAATGTCTCATCATCAGCAAGGAAGTGAGAACATGATCTTGACAACACCTATGCAGCAGAGGGTTAATCAATCATACGGTGCGGGTCCCCCCTTTGTCACCGTGCATGAGGACTCTGCTGGGACAAATTCTCCAATCAAATTATTGGGGATAAATGTGTAATTGGCGTTAATGTTTTGCTTTTAAAAGTCTGCATGGGACGGACAATGCAAGCAGTGAGGAGGACGTCGATTTCCACCAGTCCGCTCCGCAGTGCACGGACTCAAGCCTGTCCAGGAGCTGGATACTGAGGAGGGAAGTGTGAATGGGGAAAACGCCAGTTTGCCACAGCATATCAGAGGACACGCAGAAAATCCCCATCAGAGACAGCACGTACACACACACACACACACCTGCTCGGAATCTCCGAAAAGTGTGGATAAAAAAAATATAAAATGCACACATACCAGCTCCGTGGTCATGTTTTGTTGAGTTGTGGCAATCATTTTAATCCGCAAAAGATGCGCTGTCTCTGAAGCCTCAAAACCCGCCGAGCAGCAGCTGCACCGTTGTGTTGCGGAGCTTTCTATGCATGCTCTGCTTCTTCAAGTTTGTCCTCGGTGGGCTGGTGGTCTCTCTCTCTCTCTCTCTCTCTCTCTCTCTCTCTCTCTCTCCGCCTATCTCCAATCAGCCTGTTTATGGATTGGGTCAGAAATAAATCACAATAAATTACAAGGTTGATAGATACACAATCTGCAGTTCCGATTGTTGCAGCATTCAAACAGTCGAATTAAATAATTATAAGACAATAGACTGTGAAAAGCACGAAAACCTAGTCTGACTGAACATATATGAATGAAGCCCCTAATTCAATAGGTTATAGGTGCATAGAATGAGTTCTAGTATTTTTGTCTATATAGTGCAATATTTCAGTACAAATATTTATTTACATACTTTGATAACATAAACGGGGTCATTTTCAAGAGGTCCGATTTGCCGTAAACTATAAACATCTACTCATAATTATGTCTGAAGATAAGAAAACCATAATATATATCTAAAATAACACATAATGAACCTCGTTAATCTAATAGTGTAAACTATAAACGTTTGTCATATAAAGTGTAAACCCCTGTCCCACCATGGAGCAAACATTTTAATTTTATTCAAATGTTGGTCACAGATGCTGGGCACTTATTGCCTCCCAGTGCAGTATAATGAAATGAATAGCTGGACTGTGGTCGGTCTCTTTCTGCGGTCGTTATTTTTCCACTCACACTCACACAGTCCAAGAAAAACACGGCCCCTTCGTTCGCTACCACGAACTATATTTTGAAAGTTGTGACCGGAAGTCTGACTTTTTTTTATTCACATTTATCTCCCAACCCTCTTGATTTTAAATGGGTTTGTTTGTTGTTTCTAGATTGTGTGGCTATACATTATTATCATCGATATTATTTGAATGGTTCCTGTGGGGTTACTGTTGTTTCATTATGAAAGTACGCACTCGGAAGTGCGCTGTGCCTTGTTGCCTTGACGCCGGCGTGGTGCTCTGCGCTCATTGGCTAGCGGCGAAATTTGAAATGCAACGCGCTCAGTGTGGCTGTGACTGCGGAAGGATGTGGACAAAGGTACAAGAAGCTGACCGCTAAATAAAAAAAAAAAGAAGAAGGAAAAGGAACAGGAAAAGAAGGAAACTTCGCCGAAAGGCTTCACCTTTTAACGTTTCTCCAGGTAAGTACGTACGTAGCTAACTTTTCCTACCCAGTGTTTGCTAACATGGAAGATACGAGTTAAGTTTAGCAGCTAGTGCTGAACCCCACACACCGTGTTGTTTTACTGTGGCACAGTTGTGCTAATGTTGCGTGTGCCCTAGCGAGGAAGCGGAAAAACAAAAGAAGTGGATATTTGTCGAGAAACCAACTTGCTGGCACGCAGAATAGATCTTTAAGTGAGCCTGTTTATTTATTAACGGAGCCGTGAGCGAGTACAGTTTACACCACAACCATGTAAGGATATGACTTGAATGCACTTAACATAAAATGTGTTTCTTTTCAGAGTGTCTTAAATTGCAGAACACCATGGAGACTGCGGTGCTGAGCCTCCAGAGCTTATATGATAAGCTGAGGACACAAGCTGACCTTCTCAACGAGAACATTGAACCCAGTGAGTAGTTTTTACAAGCCATGTTTAACTATCTGTTGTTTTAGGTCACCAGAAGTTCGCTTAGCATAACACTATGTGCATCCTCTCTCTCTAAGATTTCATTCAGATGGCACAAAACTTTGATGACTGCCGTCGCAAGTGGCTTAGGGCCGAGCAGGAGCTGGGCTCCTGCAAGGAGATACTCACCAAAACGGAGACGGAGAGAGGATCCTTGGAGGTCAAACTGAAACATGCCCGCAACCAAGTAGACGTGGAGATAAGGCGCAGGCAGAAGGCCGAGTCCGACTGTGAGAAGTTGGTACGTTGGATCACGATGCCAGCCCCTTTTTTTGTTGTTGCTTTAGTCTGGTTTGTAGCTATAAGTGGCTCATACATATGCTCTGCTTACATTTTGATAATACAGGACCGTCAAATTCAGTTGATCCGGGACCTCCTGACCAGCGAGGGATCGAGCAACAGCATCCAGCTGAGTGCCGAACAGCGCTCGGCTCTGGCCTTCCTGAACACAAACTGTCAGGCAGCCACCAATCTGAACACCAGCCGAAGGTAGGAAATACAGAAATACCACTGGTTTGGATTTGGAGGCTTTTATTTCACTATTAGACCCTTGAGAGTCAGATAAAATTGTATTTTCACATTAATTAACTATTTTGACCATTTTATTTTTAAAAAATGCTGCACTAAGATGCTTGAATGTGAAAAATTCCAAACAAAATATTTTTTTTGGCTCGATGAAAATGAGCTCTATGTTGGGGGGTTAGGTTTATTATACTGGCTGGCCTAATGTATATTTTCTGTTGTGATAGACTGGTGACGATCGACGAGTCTGCCTCCATCTTGTCAGATATCAGCTATGACAAAACCGATGACTCTCTGGTAAGTTGTTCCCTTTTTTATTTCATCTACCTCTATAGTTACGCTAAGGTAATAAATTAACCTTTTTTCATTTTGAAATCTGTTAATAATAATGTTCTTGTCTTGACAGGACTGGGACTCCTCCACCATAAGGACTGTGCGACTCAAAAAGCGAGAAAAAAGGGTACCCTGCATTCATATACCCCGCTACTCTTAAACTGTGAAGTGTGTTTTGTGTCGACTGGAATTATAAGCATCCTGTCGTCTGTTTTGATTTCAGCGCTCCTCAAGAAACCATGTCGATGGTCCTCCGTTGGCATCCAAAAGGTCCAGATCAACAGGCAGAACTTCAGCCATGGTAAGTTTTTGCCTCAGTATTGATATTCTTATAACTTTAGCTATAACATGTGGGTATTACCCATGACATATCAGTGGTGTTGATATTTCAACTATTCTGTCAGGGCTAGTCACCAGTTTACTATGACTTAAGTCTCATTATTGGCCTCGGACATGCTTCGTTGTTATTCTGACTTTTTCATATTGATCGTGACAGGGAAATGAGACCCTTGTGACGAAGACCACAGTGACTGTCCCTGTCAATGGAGGACCTGTTGAGGCAGTTTCCACCATTGAGACTGTTCCTTATTGGACTCGCAGCCGGAGGAAGACTGGTGAGGTTCTGCTTTTGTTGCAACATGTATCCACGTAATCTGCCGGACAAAAAAAAGTTTCAAAATTGTACATTTGGGAGGAATCAGAAGTATAAAAGTCATTCACTGGCAAGGGCCACACTTCCAAACAGAAGGACGAATTAACGATTTATTGATGCATGGATATGGACGAGTGTGAATATGATGATGGAATGATTTGAGTGCGATGTGGGGAAGGGTCGTGAGGGAATCCTTCGAGGCTCCCGGCCACAACGGACTTCCCTCTTCAGGGCCCTGCAAAGAGAGGAGAGAAAGAAAGACGAGGGTGGGGGGGGAGAGGGTGCGGAATACGAGAACGAATCAGGAGGAGAAGGTGAGGCGGGAAGAAGGGAAGAGGCGGGGTTTGGGTGTGGTCCTGCTCCTGAAACTTGCTATTAAGCATTACTAAATATTTCCCTTTTCTTGCAACCGTCGTAGTAAACGGCCACAGCTACTGGGAGACATTACTCTTCAATTAAAATTGGGTTTATGAATCTTGATAATTAGATTCAGCAACATCACACCAACAACAGTCAACAGTGTTGCTTAGCTGCAACAGCGTGGGCTCAGTCGAGCGTTAATTTCAACCAAAACAGAGACCATCTCTTTTCTGTGTTTTTTTTTAAGACCATCATCATGATATTATTAATACAAGCTGTAGGGAATTGCAAACAAAAATAAAATGCGCCTTAATAATTCCCAGCCTGCTCACTTTGACTAGTTTTCTTATTTTTTATCGTAATCATACGGTGGAAATGAAGGTGAGGTGAGTGTAGTTGTGAAAGGTGTTTCAGTTCTGTGATCTGAATGTGACTTGATAGATATTTGAAATAAACCTGAATGTGCAGTAGCAGTGATCCACTGTGGATTTTCTCATAACGGCAGTGTATGTGTAGCAAGTGATGAACCGGTATTTATTTTCTGTCTGTCCTGTTCAGCTGATCTGGAATGGGACTCTGAATCTGTCAAGTCTGAGGACGTCTTCAAACAGCCCGTCAACCCTGAGGCAGAGAGAAAACCAGAGCCTAGCACACCTCAGAGCACCGGAGGCGTCCGTCATCATGAGTTTGTCTCCAAAACTGTAAGAGTTGCACTTAATTTACACGAGAGAACTGCAGCGACTTCTTTACTAGAAAAGCATTTTTTTTTTATTTAAGGTAGAGCTTTTGGTGTTATGCCATGATACATACATAATAACAATAATTGGATAATAATCTTTGCTGGCGTTTACTTATTTCTTTATCATATCATTAAGATGTTTACTTGTGTAGAGAGAATTTTGTGCCTTTTCGGAAATTATTTGGCACCATTATTGAAAATGCAGCTTGCTCATTTGCTGCCCTATTTATTGTTTATTGCTTTAGCTCCATATTTGGGTATCTTTATAGCCTCCTCTCAACTGTGTTTAATAGGTCATTAAGCCTGAATCCTGCGTGCCCTGTGGAAAGAGGATCAAGTTTGGCAAGATTTCTCTGAAGTGCCGTGACTGCAGGGTGGTGTCGCATCCCGAATGTCGCGAGCGTTGCCCTCTGCCGTGCATCCCCAACATGGGTGGCACGCCAGTAAAAATAGGGGAGGTGGGTGGTGACGTTTTCATCTTCTCTCTTGATCTGCAGATGCATGCATAAGCACTCAGTTTACCCAGTTTCTCATTTGTTTTGCAGGGTGTGCTCGCAGACTACGTTCCAGACACTTCACCCAAGATCCCCCCCCTTGTTGTCCACTGTGTAAGTGAGATTGAACAAAGGGGCCTGCACGAGGTAAGTGTTGATTTTATTTTTAATACATTCCCCCTACACCGAGACAAAGAGCTGTAACTAAGATTTTACAATCTGTTCCTGGAAGATTAAATTTGTAATTAGGGTGTAGAAAGACTCTAAATGTGTTAATTGCTCATTGGTTGTAGCCGTGTCTGTATCCTTTTTGTTGTGTGCTCCTGTCTCACTCTCTCTGTCTCACCATGAATTTTTTTCTGCACTTGTCAAAGTGTTGCCTTTGAAGCATCTTAAATTTATTTGCCAGTTTTGCTCTTGTTTTTGGACTAGATATGCTTCAACTTCATGGCTCTTGACCTGACAAATATTGCCCTGTCAGATTTTGTTGCATGCACCATTTAGTGACGCGAGGATTGAGCCAGAGTTGTGATCGACCTGTCAACTGGCAAAAATTAAATATACTTGCGATTTTTCCTGCTGAAATACCACATTTTGCATGTTGTAGCATCCCAGATGTGAGGATTTGACGCGCTTTCTGTAAATTTAATATGTTTTATGCCTTTACAGTATGGTAATAGGGAAGGGCAAATGGCTCCAACAAAGTTCTTTTGTAGGTTGAATTCAAGCTGGTGACGTTGGTTTCTTGGTATCTTAACTATTAAGCCATGAAAGCTCTCGACCTTTGTAGTTTTTCATAGTATGAAGCTGTAGCTGTAGCTGCCATGCTGTAATGCAGCATGTATTATGATTAACTGGTAAATTGTGATCAACGTTTTATGAAACGTGACACAGCTGCACCAAGCAGAGTAACTGATGTCAAAGAACTAACGGTAAAACGTGATGTTTTTTTGTTTCGTTTTGTTTTGTTCAGGCTGGATTGTACCGTCTGTCTGGTGCCGATCGCACAGTGAAGGAGCTAAAGGAGAAGTTTCTCCGCTCCAAAACGGTTCCCGTTCTCAGCAAGGTGGATGACATCAACGCCATCACTGGCCTCCTCAAGGACTTCCTGAGGAACCTCAAGGAGCCTCTCCTCACCTTCCGCCTTAACCGCCCCTTCATGGATGCAGCAGGTGGGTGTGACTGATTCGATGTGGAGAGCTTTGCGGCAACAGTTATAAAACATTAAACATGAGTTTATAGAACTACTTGACATTCTAACTTCTTAACGGGAGGAGAAGTGTACCCAGCGCACCCATTACATTTAGCTTTCATGAGTTCTTCTACTCTGTTTTGGCAATTTGTTCTGAGCGGTGATGGAAACCTCTCGGGGGGCGGGGGAGTTGCCTGGAACCAAAAGAGAGATTGATCGTTCAGCCTGTTAGCCCTTTTTAGTGCTTGTTTGTTATTGTAGTGAGATACATTTTTCTTCAAGTTGCTAATAAATCCACACAGCATCCCATTTTTTGGTCTCTGCTGACAAAACGATTTCCTTCCCACAGAAGTTTCAGATGACGACAACAGCATCGCTCTGATGTACCAGACCATCAGTGATCTGCCTCAGGCCAACAGAGACACGCTGGCTTTCATGATCCTGCACCTTCAGAGGTTGGCGCATACTCTCTTCTAACTAATATACTTATTTGATGCCTTTACATATTGTTTTTACAAATTCAGTGTCTTTAAAAAAAGGCCTTCAGAGAATTTCACTCTGTCCTCTAAATGAAACTTTACTCCCAATGTTTTTCAGAGTCGCGGACAGTGTGGACACCAAGATGGACATCAGTAACCTGGCCAGAGTTTTTGGTCCAACCATTGTGGGTCATGCAGTTCCCAACCCAGACCCTATGACAATCCTACAGGATACCAAGCGACAGCCTAAGGTAGGCCTGAACAATCTGTCACGTCTCGTGTGCACGACGCGCTCACGTTGAGTTCATCAGAAACAAGACAAATTGGTGTGTTTGTTTAAAAGGACAGCAAAACAAACTCGTTACAATAAAAGTCAGTCAGTAATTTGACGTGTTCCTCTTTTCTCTGCGTACTAGAGACGGTCAGTTGATATTACATGGAGAACAATAAAGAGTTGTTTGTCTTGGGTGTGCACCTTGTCACCTGCAGCTCTTCATCAGCTTGCTGCTCCTTTGCTTCCTGAAACATTTACATCCAGTCCACTGACAGACCATAACATATAGAGTTGGTTCATATTCAAGCCCGTTTGCTGCAGGCATCGACAAAATGACATGCAAGTTGCTTAGAGGTTTCCTGTGATTACATCAGAGTAAAGGCCCCTGTTCCATGTTTTAGCTGATGAATACTTTCGTTGTTAAATAGCCGATTAGTTAAGGAAAACTGTGGCTGATTACTCCATAAAGCAGCTGTCCTGTTTAAGGAAGGAGCTTTAATTCAGCACATTATTCATCTGCTATGAAGGGGCAAATGCATAATGTAGGTTTTGAAAATACTGAATGGCTATTACTTAAAAGCAAAAGAAAAATGAGGTTCTAATATTGAAGAAAAGCATTGAGGAATTATGTCATTCAAGTGCATTGTTGTGATCATCAACAAGGTTTAGCAACAGATTTATGTAAATTGTTAAACCAGCTCAATCTGAAATCATTATAGCGTACACTGTTTTTTAGTAATTCCCCTCTGTCTTGCTCTAGGCAACATTAACCTGTGTGGAAGAGGATGAAGCAACACACAGGAAAAAACATAATGCTTTGTATTTTGACTAATCCCTCTGTGTTCAGGTTGTGGAGCGTCTGCTGGCTCTGCCGGTGGATTACTGGAGCCAGTTTGTGATGGCGGAAAACGAGCAGCCGAACTTGAACCACTTGATCATCGAGAACGCAAACTGCTATGCCACCCCTGAGAGAAGTACGGCTTCGCTAAACTTCCTTTGTTGCTGCTGCGGTGCTTGTATCAGTGTGGCCACAGTCGTTAACTGCCTGAGATCGCTGAGCGTTGTAATGTTGATTGTTTGTAACGTTGCAGTGAGCATGCTGGGGCCTCTGACCACTCCGGAGCACCAGTTCAATAAAACCCCCTCCTCCAGCTCCCTGTCTCAGCGCATGAAGTCCACTCTGACACCCAGGTAAACACACAGTCCCTACTGCCCAGCTGCTTTTATTCTCAGGGACCGATTATTTAGAGCAATAAAGGGAAGCGTTACTGCGTGTATTTTGTTGTATAATTTACACAAATGCTGGCTCTTTTGAGCATTCTTTACAGAGCTTAATCTGCTTTGCAATATAGCATTATCTATCATTGACTCTGTGTTACTGAGTGTGACTCCAGATTAATAATGCCCATCACATTTCATTATGTGCACCGTTTGTTGCAGATTTGGGAGCAAGAGTAAATCAGCGGTGGGATTTTCTCGCCAAGGAAAGTTCTTTGCATCTCCACTCCTCAAGTAATCCAAAGCAGGTCGAATGGTACTACAATAACAACCAACCCAATTTTGTTTTTATGCATAACACATAACTAAAGCTAAAAATGCCTCCAGCCTAGTCTTCCTTTATATTTTATTACACATCAGTACCCAGCTGTGTCATTTGTATGATTTTACATGTTTGTAAAAGGGTAATCATATTTTAACCAGGTTTTTAGGCTTTCACATCTATGCACACTTTAGAGTGGTTGCTTTTGCTAAATGCTTCACGTGTTCTCATTTTAGATCTTAACATGTGAGAATGTGTACTCAGTCCTTGAGAAGTGTGCTGAAAATATGTACTGTACATGCACAGTTTTATTGTGACCTGCTTCTAAATGTAATCGTTTCCTCTAAGAGTTTTTCAGCTCATGTGTCACTCAGAAGTTGAAGAACCAATTCTTTGGCATTTCATTCTAGGATTTAATTGAATGCGTGCTTTCTTGTAGCATGACCTTTTAGTTTTGATGTTTGTTTAACACTTTTGTTTCTGTTTGAGTTGTCTTCCTTTGCCAGTGACTTGTAATGTAAACATTGAGAATCGTACAAGCCCTTTTCAGACTTTGAATACAAAAACTAGTTCTAAGACCTCGATGAAGACCTTTCTCATCCTCAGGATCTTCTCAAGTCATCAACGACGAGCTTTTGAAAGCTTGCGGATACATTTTTTTTTTCATTGATATCTTGAGGAAGGTCACTGAGTTTAAAAGTGGCATTGCCAGTAATAATCGGTAACATTGGGCTGTTACCTGTGCATTGTCTGATCATTTCGCTCCTCTGTTTATTCCTCTGTGTAATGTTTGTACTGTGGGATGTTGCTAAATGAGCAGTCCTGCGCTAAAGGCAATTACTTTGTAAAATTAGCCAGTTCAGTTATGGTGGCATTATTTGATTTCCTAATAGCACAAATACGCTCTTTAAGACTCATGTAACTTATAAAATACATTTCTAACATTTACAAACTCAGTCTCCTGTTGTTTCTGTGAAATGCTTTATGATGTCTGGGTCTTAATACTAAGTGAATGTAAATACTTTTTAAATTCAGAACTTTATTCATTTGTGAGAGATGAACTAAAAACATCAAGTTTAGGTTAATGCTTTTTACCTCTGGCCCACAAGGCCTCTTCATAGGTGAGGCGAGCGGGGAGCATTAGTGCCACGTTCACATCATTTAGGATGGATGGTGGATATGAGAAAGGTTAATTTAGTTTTTATTCTTGCTAAACAGTGTTTAGCTAACATGAGGTGTCAACATTTATTTTTCCAGATGATATTCATAGAGAAGACATTTTGGAGCTTTCAGAAAAGTGATTCCCTAATATTACAACACTATCTGGACATGACCCAAAATGCGTAATTAACCAGTTAGTTTGGTCAAATCATCACATGGCTTCAGACCAGATAATCCTTTAATTCACAGTGGGGAAATTGGCCTTGTCACAGCAGCACTCTGTCAGGATGGTGTTGTAGGTGGTGGTGTACACAACCTGCTCTGGTGAGTGATGGGTTTTTCCAGTTACTCCCTCATTGCCAGGCCTCAATTCTCTTTAAAATCACCCATTTAAAGCCCCATTCAGGCCCATACTCACGACTCCTCTGTGACTGAAAGTTGTACCAGCAGTTGACACTTTTAAAATTAGAAACCGAAGGATGAAAACTGTCTCGATAAAAGTGCCCTTATTGATCCATCTTGATACCCTGAACAAATTACAGTAAGAATGGTTGTGACAAAGTGATTTTATTTTACAAAATACATGGAAAGTGACAACAAATGGAAGTAAGCTTTGTGTGAGGCCAGTGATGACAATTCGTATTCAAATACAACTATTGGCATCAAAATTTGGGAAAGGGCCAAAGCAGAGGAGTGTTCTTAATGTAGGCCTGGAAAGCCGGCTCAGATCCCCATTTCTTCATGGCCTGCTTCTCCAGGATGGGAATGCCACTGACGTACCGCAACAGAAACCAGACGAACAGAGGTGAAGCCACGCTGAGGTACTGGGAGCCCTGCATCACTGATGAGGCCGAGAGCCAGAGACCTGACCACTGCAGGATCTCTCCAAGATAGTTAGGGTGTCTGCTGTAGGCCCAGAGTCCGCTCTGGATGAACTTCCCCTGGAGGTGGAAAAGTAAGTTGGGCGGTACATTTGTTACAAATACACTCAGTAAACGATGCACTAACACGGTTGTTGGGTCGCACAACATGAAGTCGCCAGACTTACAGCATTATCTGGGTCACGCTTGAAAATCGATTTCTGCTGGTCAGCAATAGCCTCGGTAGCGAAGCCAAGGCCCCAAACAGCCCAGCCAACGTAGTCCCTCGCTCCCAGAGGCACATCTCGCCTCTCGCTGTTCAGCATGAGAGTGGGCAGCAGGGTCATAAATACCCACACAGCTGAGAGAAACGGGGAAAATTAATCGCTGGCCTTGCCGTAATTCTTCCACAAAATGAATAAACTAAACTTACTGTAACCAACAGCTCCAGTCTGGAATTAATGCATATAAAGAGGTAGAAACTAGACAGTGATTTATACAGGGGGACCCTCCCTTCAGTTGGGTTCAGAGTTGGCCAGGACTGTAGTAATGAGAGGGAAGTGTCAACAGAGTTTCCAAGTACCTTGTATAGTCCAGTATACAAAGAATGTCCCTGGGCTGTCTCTGACATTGTTGAATCTGCGATCATGACCGTCCTTCAAGATCCGCAGGAAGAGGAATGTCCCCAGTCTGCAGAGAGAACATGGTTAACATCCGTTCACATTAACCAATGCATTATTCATTAACCTGGGTAACCTGGCTTTAAAGTTTCACATTCATTAGTTCCTCCTGTGACCTCTCCGTGACTGAACTTACACAAAACCTTGCAGGAGGATATAATCTCTTCTTGCCTCTGCAGGGTTTTAGTAAATCATTTAGTATTTTTAGGGGTCAGTGCTGCCTTGCTTACCTGAGTCCCCAAGCTGTCACCAACCCCGTCTGCACCTTCTGACGGACATGAGTGGCTCCTCCCCAGATCCGACTCAGGTGTGCAAGTAGTATAAATGTGCCAGAGCCTGCGAAAAGAGTTACAAACTTGGGTTGGGACGTGGGCATGGCGGATGACTCTACTTGTCGCACACTAAGGCGTGTCCAATAAATCTTTTACCCAGGATACTGCAGGCAATTGGTTCCAAAGTTCAAGGGTAAAAAATATAGAGGAGCGGAGAGTCGAGTGGAGAGCCGGACGAGGACGAGGAAAGAAGTGTCAAGGTGACTCAAGTGAGAAATTATAATTAATAAGAAAAACATATCAGTCATTGGTGTTGACAGGTAAGCTCTGTTGCTCTACATATGACAAATGATATAGAGCTGACTTTATTTATGCAGATTGAATTAATTTGTAAATCGGTAACTTCCTCACTGGACGTGTACGTTTATGAATTGCCTGTCATCTAATTCAAAATCACGGTCTAAATGGACACAACGTGGACACAGCTAAAGATTACTTTCATTATCAATCAAACTGCAATTATTTTCTCAATTACTTGACTAATACTTCTTTGATAAGATATTAGAGAATGGTTTGTCTTTTTGTATCTGAGGCCCACAGATGTTGCATTCACTAGAACTTAAAAAAAGGAAAGTATTTCTAGGAAATCCAGAATTAGGTAAGGTAATCTTAAATATACAAGATTATCATGAATTTAATTAACTTTCTAGCTAAATTGTTAATTGACTCATTGTTCGATTAATTCCGAATAGAATCAGAAACATTTATAGATTATTCTAGTCACTAAAAACAACCTGGACCTTGCACTATGCTTAAAAAGTTTGATCACTTTAAAACGGGCATGAACATATTTTTACACATGCAAAATTAAATTGGTTGCAACAAAGCATAAATTGTGATTATGTCCTATATATTTTTAACGATGGGGAGGGGTGGTCTTGCGTGACGTGAGGGGGCTACAAATGGGTTTTATTAGAAAGACCCAGGATTGCTTTGCGCGCCCCTGCTGACTGGATCTGGTTGACTTAATGTGCTTAAACCGAGGGAGGAGCTCTTGGGTTGTTTCACAACAGAGCTGTTTAGATAATGCTGGTTTTGTAATGATGATCACAAAACACTCACCCTCGGTGTAGAAACAGACTTTTATAATAAATTACATGGTTAAATATCATCTACATGAGCTGTTTTCGTGCGCAATTTGCGCAAATGAGTTGCTCTGAATAACAAACGAGGCTGCAGACAGCAGAAAGCGCGTTGGTTGTTAACGGCTGCTTAGGAAGAGGTTTATCTCCTTACCTGCTAAATCGTAAAACTTCTCGGTTCTGAAAGCTGCGGCCACAGCCCAGCCGGCCCACTGGATGCCCAGGTCGGTGGCGGCACATTTAACCAGGGTGCTCCCCATGATCACGTCCTGCAGCTGAGCGAGCAGCAAGGCGAACTGAGGGGCTGTCATAGGGCCACTCCTCCAACACCCGGGGAAATATAAACAGTCCGGGTAAAGTTCAGAGCTGCCATACTGCTGCTGGAAGCGGGTCACCGCGGTGAACCCTGGGTATTGCAGTTACATGGTGGCTTGCTTTGTAGTACTTTGGAGTATTTCGGTGCTTTGCTACCTTCCACTTTTAGTAAATGCTGGACAAAAGTACAAATTCAAACTTAAAAGTACTTGACTCCATTTAAAATCTCTTCTGCTTCATGTAGAGAGATTTCTTTCTTTGTGCATTCACTTCTGACGTGATGGTGTCTGTTGAAAACGAAGTCACCCTGTAGAGAAACTAAAGAAAATGTACCCACATCTACATGGTCTCCCACTGAACATCCTTCTGTGAGGTCCAACCACACATCCTTACTGGATCAGACAACCCATGTCAGCCCTGCACAAAATGCTCAACAAGGCCCAAAGGGAGCAGTGAGGAGATTGGGATTAGATTAGATTCAACTTTGTTGTCATCACACATGTTCAAATACAAGGCATCACAATTTAGTTAATTAAACTGAAGGCAACAAAAAAAACCTGCAGCAGTGTGCCATATTGTTGCAAGCATGGTCAAAGGTGCACAGCAGGAGGCAAGAGGAGCAAAAAAACAAGCAAACATAAATCAACATTACACGGGCAATTACCATCTCGGTTGAGCAACAACTTATCAGACTAATTAGACCAATAAAAACATAAAAATTGAGTTGAAATCAGTTTAAGTAAGATTGCGGGTTTTGTTTGCAAGGTTGTGAAGTGTGAAGATGCATAGGATGAAAGTATAACCAGTACCTCAAATGCAGTACTGGATATTTAGTTGCATCCAGTTAAGTTTTCTCATCTTTTAACGACTTTGATACAGCAAATATTGAGCCCATAAACAGAGGCATTGTTAACAGATTAAACTGCCCCCCAACAGTGTAGAGGGTACCCAAACACAGCTCCACAACCAAAACTACAACAATTAATTACTTTAATATGCATTTTTCAGATTCTGACACAGATTTTTCTTACATGAAGTTTGTTTTTTTCCAGTACTTGATACCTGTGTTACTGGAATCCAACTGTTCTTGTTATATTTTCTCCTTTCGGTAAATATGGATATAACAGATAATAGATATACCGATGTACTGATTATTTGGACATGCTTTACTCCTCGTTTTGTTGCAACGAATATCATTAGATTAAAATACTGTAATAAATCCCAAATATTACAGCAGCACAGAGGCAAAAAAGAAAACAGATTAAAAAAGAGATTTGACTGAAATTGATAAAAATAAAACAAGGGATTCGAGATATCCATGCACATGTGCAACTGTTGTTTTTGAAGCCAACGCTCTTATAAAAGATGGAGATGAACATCATCACATTAAATGTAGGCCAAATTTTGTTAAAATAAAATGTATTTGGACAATACTGAGTTGTTGTAATCAATTCTTTCTTCCCTGTTTCATCTCAGGAACAAACACAGAAAAGACTAAATATGGCAGAAAGTACAAAAGGCTCCTCTGGTGAATTTGCTAAAAAAGTCCAGAGATCGCTGAGCAGAGGCAAAGAAAAGGTAAATAACGTCTGCAGGTTATTGTTGTTCAAGTTACAGGAGAAAGATTGAGGAGGAATTCAGTGGCTGCAGCAGCTTTGAGACTTGCTTTGTCTGTGTGTCTCTACAGGTGCTGCAAAAGCTGGGAAAGGCTGTGGAGACCAAAGACGACCAGTTTGAATCTTGTCTCCAGCAGTTCAACGACCAGCAGGTAATGATAATTTTTGCTTTATTAGAAGAAAGAAGGAAGAAAAACTGTCCATCGCTGCCTCGCCATATTTTCCTCTGTGGGTAAACACTGGGCTGGTTCACTGACTACAGCCGCTTGATCAAACGCCACAAAGGTAAATACTGGTAACCACGCAGCCTTCTTGTCTGTTTGCAGGCCGATGGGAACCGAATATACAAGGACCTGAGGAGCTACATCAATGCAGTCAGAGGTGAAAATGCTCTTCTCTTGAACACGCTGCAGAATGGTGTGTCTGTGCCCTCTGCAGGTCTCAGATAGTTGATTCTGCCTTTTCCAGACATGCGTGAGGCTTCAAGACGCCTGTCCCAATCTCTGTTTGATGTTTATGAGTCCGACTGGGCTGGAGAGGACGTTTTGGGAGCTATTGTAGAGGTCAGCAAAATGCTAATGTTGCACTTTTAAATTGCTTTTTGCAAAAGCAGGTTAATACATGCATCACCAGCGGGCCGAGACGCCTTATTTTTCCTCCTCCTTATTTATAAATACTTCATTATTTTTGCTGCACCTTTTACCGAAGGGGGAGGACCTCCTGTGGAATGACTACGAGGTGAAGCTCATAGACCAGGCCGTACACACTATGGAGTCCTATGTGGGCCAGTTCCCAGATGTCAAGGTAAGAGGAAGTGAATACAATGACAAAAACCAGGCAGTGGGCGGAAAACAAACACGGACACAAAGACACAACACGTAGTTCACACACATAACAGTCTGTGCAAATCAGGCATCTTTTTCAACCTGCAGGAGAAAATCGCCAAGAGGGGACGAAAACTGGTCGACTATGACTCTTCTCTTCACCAACTGGAGACAGCGCAAAACGCTAAGAAGAGGGACGACATCAAGATAACCAAGGTCGGTAAAATAACATCCATTTTTAATGTACGTTCCCAGAATCGTTTGTTTAAAAATACACGTTAACATGAGCTATGTTTTCACTCTGCAGGCGCAGGAAGAAGTGAAGACTTCCAAAAATGTCTACGAGCGGATCAACACCGACCTGAAAGAGGAGCTCCCTGTACTGTTTGACAGGTCTGATGTCATAGAAAATGCTCTGATGACGATACGATCTGAGCGAATTTACGGCTTAAAAATAAAAATAAATGTTTCTCCCCCCATAGCCGCATTGGATGCTACGTGACGGTCTTCTCAGCTGTGTCAAATTTGCGAGAGATCTTCTATAAGGAAATGCAAGGGGTATGTTTCTCTCTGACTTTGAAAACGATACGAACCATCAAAACAGGGTTTTGTTTTTTGTTTTTTTGACCATCTGCCTTGTCTTTCAGCTCAATCTCGATCTGCAGAATGTGTTGAAGGAGCTGCAGCTCCAGTATCCAGACAAAACATTTGCTGTGAAGGGACTCCAACGGTAAGTTTTTTCCTTTTTGACTTTAAACTCTGAAGCCAGTTGGCTTTTTTTTTTTCAGAGGCATTCCTTGCCACATCTATTCATGACAAATTAAGCGTCTCCAAATTTCACAGCTCACAAAACACTTTAAATTATTCCCCACAGTCCCTTCTTCAGCCCTCTCCCAAAGTACTGACGCTGTTGAAATGTTTAATTGTGTTTAATGCCTATAAACATCAACTGTGTGTCTTAATCTGTGCTCTTTACTCTACATTTCCCTCGCTGTCAATGAAAATCTCATAAAATGGTCCAGAATTAATACTAAAGTTCAATATTCTGGTAAAATATTTCAGGTATGGCTCACTGAAGAGACGAAGTCTGTTGTCTCCGAGGGCCTGGAGGTCCAGTTTTTCCGATTTTCATAAGAACTACAGTCCTAGAGGGAGCCAACGGTTTAGTTTAAAGTCCCCGGAAAAACCACGTCACAGCACTCTGTCCAGAGAGAGCAGCACGGCTGCAGTCTCCTCACCGTCGTTTACTCTGGAGAACCCCATATCTGAGTCCAGGGACCTGGACACAGCATCGACCCACACCGAGAACTTTCAAAGGCAGGACGAGGCTGCAGCCGGGGCCTCGGGAAGGGAGCTGCAGTTGGGAGAAGACGGCGGTCAAGTCGAAGAGGAGTCCAAGCCTCCTGCGGAGTCTGATAACAAAGGAACAGGCAAAGAAGCTCCACCAAGTGACAGCAGCTCGGAACTGAACGAGTCCCATGATTCAGTGAGCTTGGAGCTGCAGCTGTCTGCGGTGGACAACGGGCCGCTGCACATCGATGAAACAGACGACAGCACAGTAACTCCAGACACTCCTAAAGCAAATGGACTGGAGAACAGAGAAGTTTCTGGGCTCAACTCTGACGCCACGGACCAGAGCGCTCATCACACGGTTAGTAGGAGCAGCTCAAACCTGATGGAAGCCACTGCAGAACTTATCTATGTATTTATGATCACTCTGTGCTATAACTCTCTTGTATGTGTTTTTTTCTAGGATGCTCCTCCAGAAAAACCAAAATCTGTGGAACCAAAAAACACAGTGGTTTAAAGATTTCACTCACTTACCAAAGGTTTGTGTATTTCATTTGTACAATATGACACACACTATAATTCACCTTCTTTTTTATTGGCATTTGACGTCTTTCAATCTATAAATGCAGGAACAGAACAGCACAGACGAGACTGAAGTCAACAGCTGCACAAAGGGAAGACATGTGGAGGCAGCTGCACGGACGAGTCCATCTGCGGCGTAATGACTGATGTACTGATGCTCTTAGTTTTTTGTATTTATCTTTTACTGGAATCAACTCTATGCCGTCTTTAGGTAAAACAGACACGTACCGTCTTAATTATCCTTTCAAAATAAACCCCACCCAGTGTCCAGCGTGGGTTAACATTAATGCACTATGTCGGTTTACCGTGTTAGAAAATGAACTGGCTGACTGCAGCTCACTGGGCTGAGCTACAGTTCACTCCCATGTTGCCACTGGCTGAAAAGACTGAAACTCTTTTTCTTTTTTTTTTTTTTTTTTTTTACTTTTTTGAATTTTAATGCTTTGATGGCACGGATTGAGATTTGTGTTTTTAACTTCAATTATTTGTAATTGTGCGTGATTCTTTCTTCTTACAAATCGAAGTGTTCACGTTGAAGAAGCATCTCATTGCAGTAATCATGGAAAATTACCCTGAACTTGAATATAATTGGTTTAATTTTAACGATTTGATGAATGTGCACATTCAAGGATAACGTGCATATGAAGTACTGAGGAAAATGTACACATAAGTACTGTAAAATAAAACTGTGTCAATAAGCCTGAGTGTTCCTGCCAGTGAAGTTTTGTGATAGTCGAGTAATGAGGAGCTCTCACTCATCCCAGATTTCAATGCCCCGTTAGAGTCACCGACATGGCTTGCTGCTGTAGATATCCTTCATTTAGTAACATTTATCTGAACTCCATCCCAATAGATCCGCTGAATTCTACACCTGAAATGTTGGATTTTAAGTCGATGAATCAACTGAGAGATTGGCCAGTGACGAGCTAATCCGATACTATAAAATACGTGGTTTAGTGCACGCTTCCTTCATTTTAACTTAGACACACTTCCTGAAATCTGAAGCGTTCATTTGACCTCAGCAGAATTTAGGATTATAGTCAGAATCAGGACACAGACACCCACTACATGTCGTCAGTCATGAAGTCAATCAGGCAAATACACATCATAGGGTGTTGTCACAACCACAGGCTATTGTGGTTTTACATGAGAGAATTTTTCTCCCAAATTTGGCAAAAGAATTCATGTGATTATCCATCACTGAGGCCATCACACCAGTGTTCACAGTCTTGCAGCAAACATTAGAGGAATGTAATGCGAGACCGAGTTGGCCTTGGGCATTTGTACGCTTGATGCAGGAATCAAGGCCTCTGTTGCCCAGATTTATGTCCACATACGCAACATGAAACCGCTTTAAGCAACTACACCCAGACAATGTATCACGTTGGAGGTTTTAATGGGGGCAAGGATCATCTCTTTTAATATTCAGTTCAGTGCAACCTGGTCCTTTTCTACAATAAAGCCGAAATCTTAAAATACATAGCAGCACCGAACCAGAACACATGATTACTTACAGCACACTGTAAGGGGCGATAGCAAAATGAGGCCATGCAGTCAACAACAGTGTAAGAATCATTCATACATCTAATCTGGAGATCTTCTACCAGGCTGCTGTGGCCAGCGCCCTTTTCTCTGCTGTGGTCTGCCGGGGGAACAGCATCGCAGCCAGTGACGCCAACAGACTGAATAAACTGATCAGGAAGGCTGGCTCTGTCTCTGGCTGCAGACAGGAAACTTTTGAAGCGGCGGTGATGAAGAGGACACGAAACAAACTGTTATCAGTCATGGATAACCCTGACCCCCCTCTCCACCAGACAGACAGAAAGACAGACAACGGAGCTCCTTGTCCAAGAGACTCAGACAACTCCACTGTCCTAAAGAACTCTACAGGGAATCTTTCCTGCACCAAGACATACGCCTGTTCAACTCATCTGTATGTGACAGATAACACGCGGCAGATAAAACTCAGTGCATTATTTCTTTTTCCTTTTTGTATTCACTTATTTGTCCTGATGTGTGACGGGTGAAAATACAGTTGCAGAGCAATGAGAGTGCAAGGTGAGTGTTTCCCTAGTGTGTAGAAGAGTACAGTGTTTCAGCAGTGCATAGTGAGTAGAGTATAGTGTCCATTAAGAGTTCAGCAGCCTGGTGACCTGGGGGATTAGTCCATTAATTGTAATTTTAGGGATTTGTTAAGCATAAATTATGTCCAAAGCAAAAAGGATAATAATTAACTGCCAGGAAATATTCAGGGGATGTTTAGTCGGAAGGAGAGAAGACGTAGTTTAAGGGGATTGTTTTATTTTAAGAATGTAAAAGTGAGAACAACAAGGTTTATGGTGTCAAACTTTGGAACTGTCTGAGTGATGCACTGACACAATGTTCAAACATAGAGCAGTTTAGGAAAAAGTATAAAAACATTTTTACAGGTACAAGGTACAAGGATGAGACTGGTTTATGGGGGATGACATTGTTTCTTTTGTTCCTTCCTTTCTTTATTCTTGTCTTGATGATTATTTGTATTTGGTTTATGTAGTTTATGTCGTGATTATATCATTATTATCATTATTACTACTATTAGAATAGGAAGTGGGTTAATTATTGATTACTAGTATAAGGTGAAGGGGAAGGACTAGATAAGTTTCGACTTCCCCCCACTCCTTTTTGAACATGCAGATGACAAACTTATTTGGCTTTTGTTGTTGTTGTTGTTGTTTTGTTTACTTTTGCTTTTGTCTTTATTTTGTTATATGTCTAATTAGTTGTTCATGTTCAAAACGAGAAAGAATCAATTTTGCAAAGGGCTAAAGTGCTAATTAGATTATTTGATTAATGAGCAAATAAATGAATGAACTGAATGAAATATGGATAAAACAAACAGACAAAACCAATATTTGAGCTCCGCCTTGAGCACGCTTTAGACCGAGGAGCGGCTCACCGCGGGGGATAGACGATCTTTGACATGTACAAAATGTGAGGGGAGGAAACAGGAGGGGCGGAAATAGAGAGCGTGTGCTTCATGACTCACGAGTGCTGGGAGGAAAACTTACTGTGTTTCAGACGCCTGTGTAGAGTCAACAGGACGTTTGGATTTCAAACTCAAAATAGCAGCTTGCGCTAGTTCACTCAACCAGGAGAAGTCGGTCCGCTCGGGGGAAAGATCGCTGTATCTGTCGTGGTTTTTCTTTCCTTCTTTCTTTTTTCTTTTTTTTGTTAGTTCCTCCCTCCCTGGCTCTTCTCGTTCGCTCCTCTCCTGCTGATCAGGTAAACGCACCCAACAGCTGCGATGAACAATGTCTGATTGACTCACTGCCACCGCCGCTGCTGCTGTTAGAGAGACTTCACCTGGAAGCTGAAGCTCACGTTTTCGCCTCGAGGTCGCGGCCCCAGTCGAGGCGAAACGAACCGATAGTGGAAGGAGTTTTGCTTTTACCTTAAAGGTCAGGGCAGTTTACTGAGGAGAGACAAAGAAAGAAAGACAGACAGGCAGCCGGGTAGAGAGGTGGAAACTGAGACGAGGCAGCTAACAGGTGTTGACCGGCTCATTTCCAGGTTAAAAAGGTGGAACCAGTTTTTACCCTGAGAGGAAATGCGTTGTGCGTCTGGTTTGTTTGTTACAATTTGTCGCGTTTCTTTCAGGGAACCACTGAGAACCGACCATGAATGGTGAGTGAGTCCACCTTAAATCACTTTAACTCCTCATGTGAGATATTGCATGTGTTTTGATTGACTGATCAAGTTGAAAGTAGGTTTCCCGTGAGTTTTTGATGTGTTTTAATAATAATACTTCTTCTTAATAACCAACTTTTAGAGCTGTTGGCCACTTCATTGATTTACCTGAGTAGTTTGATAATGGATTCATATTTATTCAGGTTTTTTTTTAAGTGACATCAACAAACATTCAGTAGATTTTTACTTCACAGAAAACTTGAATATCTTTCCAAACGACACATTTAAGGCCATCGCTGTGCACTCTGTGTTGGTATAGTTGGCATTTTGCAATCACTTTCCCATGTTTTCAAGGATAAATTGATAATGAACTCGCTCGTTGCCCCGCAGTCCTTTCAGCTCAAGTTCCCCTGCAGGGTTTTTACATAAAAAGATGCAGAATGGGCTGCAGATTCATCTAACTGATGTAGGTTAAATAAATTGGCGCCGCTTCCATCAAAAGCGGCATTAAAGTGCATCAAAAACTCATTCACTATCCATAGCTGCGTGTCCTCTAGAGGAGGGCGAGAGGGGGGAGGGAGGGAGGGGGGCTGGAGCCTGTCCCAGCTGTCATTGAGTGAGAGGCGGGGTGGTGCACTCAGTCTATTACAGGGCTAACACAAATTCATTCGCATTCTCACTCACACCCGCAGCCAATTTAGCCGACTAAGCGAATTCACCTGACGGGCCGTGTGGGACGAGGCTCGGGGCACCCACAGAAAACCCCGAGAGGGCCCGGGCTCAGACCCTCTCGCTGTGAGGCGTCAGTGCTAACCGCTTCCCTGTACATCACAAATATTCAGCTGTAATATAATACCACAGTGAGACTGGGGCCGTTCTGCCACCTAATGAATACCTTTGGTACTGATTAAGGCCACGAGTAACAATTTACATAACAGGAGGAAGTGGTGGGAACAGACTCGGGCCTTGTTTATTCTGACCAGCGTTCCTAAACCACAGTACATTTTCATGCCAGTTTATTAGGTACGCTAGTGAAACACAATGCAGGAGAACAGTCCTGCTCTGAATCTGAACGTCACGACTGTTGTGATGTGGAAACGGTGTAAGAAAGGTGTTAATTCAACTGTGTGATTATTTTTGGAGGATGTGGTTTGTGCTGTCATGGACCCCCAAACTGATGGAGAGATTAAGTAGTGACCCCCCTACCTACTATATGTATTTTATAATAAACTCAGCTTAGTGCTATTTATAAATATACATTATTATTATAATTTTGCGTCCAGTATTAAGCAATCCCTTATCCCTTTACTACAATATGTTTGATTCATGTTAATGTGTATTTAATGAAATTACAAAAAAGTATATAAAAACAGTAGGAACAATCAAAGATTTTGTATCCCCCCTCCCTGCAGTACCTCCGTGGCCCCCCTAGGGGTCGTGGACCCCCTCTTGAAGACCTATGAGCCTCTGCAGCTGAAAGATGGTGAGGCCTTTCTAGCCTCGCCCGTTTGTCCCCCCCCCCCCCCATTAGGACAACCGAGCCCCTGAACCACCCAGAAACACTTGCCTCGTCACTCCAAAGCCCAGCAGGGGTGGAGAAGGAGGTTTCCGTTATTTAGTCCAGCGCGCCGGCCACAGTGAGAGCTGCTGAAATAATAGAAACGACACAATACAGTTGGACAGTGCTACAAACCACAGCCTCCACAATGGAAGCGGTTGAATCAACAACCGCCTGTTATTTTAAACCAATGCTGAACACCGTAACCTTCGTGAAGCCGAGATTTAATGCAGGACTTTTATGTTGGAATGAATTGGTTTTTAGAAATTAAATCCAATTTATTCTGATGAACTGAAAGTGAGTGTTCGTGACTGTAACATGAAGCCCAGGATGAGCAGGAAATTGTCACAGTGGAAAGGAATTTTTTACTTGGAAAATGACTGAAAACAGAGTTAATGTTGATTTTTCTCTGTCAGTTAATCAGTTAAGACGATTCTTTATTTACCGCGTGCTTTGTGGCCAACATTTACTTGTGCTAATGTTTCTGATTTATTTTTTTTATTATGCGTGCTTTCCTGTACTCCAATTAAAACCGTTGCATCAGTTGTAAATATTTGGAAAGGAACAATAGGTTGGCAGGTTCCTTTCAGTCCCAGCCCTTAATAATCTGATTACTGTGTCACAACGCTCAATATTCCCTCGTCAGCCAGCTGCTATGCTGTTGCACAAGTCGCCGCGCTCAGCAGACTGTGTGCTCAAGATAGAGCGCCGTGACATTTTTAACATGCTTTATTATCTCGCAGACACAGATATGGTGAATCTGACAACACTCGCCACGCACACAAACAAAGCTACGACAGCGGGTGAGTACTTTGTGTTTTGTCGTAACATCATAACCTCATAGTTTATTCTCTTATCAACATACATTGTGGTTTTTTTTTTTCGCTTTTTCTCTTTAAAGCTCCTGATGTCGGGTCTTTGACATCACTCGCCACAGTAGCCGACACCACCATCATTCAAGGTGACTCCTACACTATTTGTTTTATATGTTCTGTTACTGGCAGGCTCCTAATGCACTAGTTAAACACACCACAGTTTACTTCCTCTCAAATCCAAAAGGGAGAAGAACCGTGTGAATTCATCTACCTTTTTTTTCGCCCTCAGTGGTAACAACAGCGCTCCCGTCCAGTCCAGACTCCACAGTTATTGCAGGTACCGGCTCCTAAACTCTCCTGACGTTTTTCACGCTCGGCAAAGTTAATTATATTTGTCTTTTAAATTTGCTGTTATTTTTCTTCTCCCCCCCCCCCCCCTCCCCCCCCCCCCCCCCCCACCCAGTGGTTATTGTTCTCATCCTGCTGACGGTAGCGGTTTTAGGCTTCCTGCTTTACCGGTATCTCTGTCACAACAAAGGAGCCTACAGGACGACGGGGGAGCTGGCCCCCGGACAGGACCCAGACGAGGAGTTTAGCAACCAGGCTGCAGACGGGAAGAAGGAATACTTCATATGAACCTGGACAGAAGACTCCCACTAGAGCGTGTGGAGCTTAAGAAGGAGAAAAAAAAATGACATAAATGAGGAATGGGACTATTTTTTTTGTGTGTGTTTTTGAGAGAAGGTGGCTACTTTCTGCACACTGGGCAGGAAAAAAAAAAGTTTAAGATATTGCCAAAGGAGTAGGAGTATTGATGGACGTGAAGCAGGTGAAAAACAACAGGTGTGTGCAGATTAGCAGAGCTAGCCGCGAAACAGGTGGTGGAGAAAAAAAAAGGTCACAAGATGAGAAAATACTGTGCAGCAATCAGAGTGTAAGAATCTGCTACACTATTTATCAGCCGCGCCCCTTCTGTTGTTTTCACTCTGACATAGTGCCTTTTTGTAAACCGTGTAAGGTGTTTTTTTTTTTTTTCGTGCTGTTGTGGGCGTTAACTTTTATACTGGTTTGCTTTTAAAGTTGTAGTTTTTCTATGCAATTCTTTTATAAGATAGTCAAAACTTTTGCGTTCAGGACGGCTGAAGTTTTGTCGACCTTGTCCCATTTGCCTGTTTTGTATGATTACCGATGACGGAGGAAAAAAAAAATAGAAGGAAATAAAACTAATGTCATCACAGAGTGTAAGCAATATTTTGTTGACGATTTTGAATTAAAAGACAGTGTGAGTTTGGACTAACAAAATGATGCATTTACAAACTAAGGAATAACTGAGGAATCTTCACTCACTTAATCCAATATAATATAACCAATGACAACTAGATCAAAATCTCCTTTACCAGTCATGCTGTCACATATAAAAAATCAATGATTTTTAATAACCATAATCCCAGATATTTTTCAGACTTGTGACAGTAAATATTCATGAAATAAATGCACTGCTCAACAAATTAAACACTTTTTTTCATCAAGTCAATTAAACCTCTGGGATATTGATCTAGTCCATTAAGTAGCAGAGGAGGTCGTTAATCAGCGTCGGCTGCGTTTGTGTTAATTAATAACAGGTGCACTAGAAGGGCAACGGTGGGACGGCCCCCAAAACAGGAACGTTCTTACAGGTGGAGGCCACTGACTTTTTACTAGTTTTGCATTTGGCTCAGGTCAGTGTCACTACTGGTAGCGTGAGGAGATACGTGGACTCTGACACAGTAATAAATCGCTTTGATTGTCAGCATGTCTTTGAACCCAGCCGTCTGCAGGTTGATATCGTCATTCATTTTCTGTATCTACTCTAGTGAGGATAAGTAGTAGTACTTCAGAATAAAAAGTTAACCTAACAAACATGTCTTTGGACGGTGGGCGGAAGCTAGGATACCCAGAGACAACCCACCCACCCAGACTCCATCCACAAAGGGCCCAGTCGGCCTGGATTTGAACCCAGAATCTTCTTGCTGTGAAGCATCAGTGCCAACCATAATGTGGCACTCTCGTTCCTAACACATTACCCAGTCCAAATAACTAAAGGTGTCCAAAATGATTATCCCCCCCCCGTTGAGAACCGACGTGATTTAATTTTTTTAAGCAGTGTACTTGCCAGAAATCCTAAAAACAAAGCTGAAGTAATTGGACTTGTTGGGTTTCTTGAAGACACCTTACCACTCATTCAAACTGCTTCTTCAGCTCTACATGACTGGTGGGAGGTTTTTAATCGGGGACATCTGCGAGTGGTGTCCACTTGAAACTCGCATGTCTGTTAACGACACAATACTCACCTGCAAGACAAATGTAGCCACGTGGAATGGAAAGTCATACGTGCGAAGACAGAAATTGACAAAACGACCACATTTCAAATTTCCAAAATAACCTTTATTCTAAACTTACATTTTAAATTTTAAGTTTAGTATAAAAAAGTTAAGTGCACCTAAGTTCTTTTTTTTTTCAAAGTATTCCACCTTTGACATGTCTCAGCAAACTGTAGTGACACTCATCTCCTTTAGTAATCTTAAAAGATAGAATGTGTACCAAAGTCCATCACATCACTTTAGTACATACATCTATTTTTTTCTTTTTTTTTTACAAAATATTGTAAAGAGAATCCCTGAACTATAAATGTCCATAATCCTTCTACCAAGAGTGATCCATTTGTTGGCTGTGGTTGGCATAGCATCTACTGGTCAGCTGTGGTTTACAGTACTTCATATTGCTGAGACAGAGCCACTGTTAATGCTGCTTTAAAAACAATCAGAGCAGAGATGGAAAAAAAAAAAAGTAGACAGTTATTTGAATTACAGTCTTTAAGTTTTAATAGCTGTGGCCTGTTTTCCCAGCGAAGCCGTATGAAATCACAGCCTGAGCGGGAAGAAATCAAAAAACACTTGACACGTCAGGTCAGTCATTACTGATTTAACAGATTTGTGTGTGAGTTGCGTGGACGAGGCCCGTCGCGTGAATGAAGCAGCTCCCAGACAGATGGTCTTTCTGACTCAAACAGCACTGGAATCACTAAACATGGGGTTGACAGCGACAGCCTTAACTTTCTGGTGGCCACAGCTGTTAAAACCTGATATGGTATGTCGGATACCCAGTGACACATTGACACCAAAACAAATGAATCTACAAATATTAGTCGAAGGTATCCATGCTGGCAACTTTTCAGGCGCCAGATGCCTCATTTAAATTCGTGCATTGAGTAAATGAATTTGATCAACGGCACATAAGAATTATGCTGACAGTCATATAGCCTCTTTAGCAAAAGGTTTGCATACACTCGCAGGCTACTGAACCACACGACACGTCTCGACGTTATTTGAAAATGAACTACGTTTAAAATGGATCTAAAAATGTTCAAAAATGTCACAGCTTTCTTTAAAAACACACGAAAGAGAGAGTAGCCCCTTGTCTGCAACTTCTCAGGTTTGCTTTGCAGTGCATTTCAGATAAAAAGTATCTTTATCAAATTTGTACATAAAAACGGTGCAAACGTATGCGGCAACTCAAAGATGCAATTTACCCACGCAGAGTGACACCGACACATTAACGGCCGCAGCCGTTCGGGGCTGAACGGGCCGACAGCGTCACAGCCTCCTTAATCAAAGATATGTTTGCTTTTAAATTGCGACACTTAAATTTTTCCAAGTCACAACCAAACATTAAGTGCGTTGTAGACCAGATCTTTGGTACAACCAGCTCATTGGTTATACTAACAAATTTATAAGTCTAACTACTCAGCATAATCATTTAAATGTGTAAAAGTAATGAACGCAGAACAGAAACACTGGCACATTAAATGGTGTCTCCTCAGTCTCACTGAAATTCTTGACTACAATCTAACGCTATCTTAAAAGGTGACATTTTTCTGTTGTGAGGACTACATGATGACGCTAAATGAAACTATGCGAAAGGTGAATGAGGAGGGTGCTTCTAGAAATCTGTGCAAGAAAACATTTAGTGTATAAACTCTGGGTATCCGACTGTGAAATAGAAACAACAGGAGACAAAAAGGAAAAAAAAAAAAAAAAAGCTCAAATGTTACACCAACCACCCCTTCCCGTTCATCTTACTATTTGGATTTACTTTAAAATTTCTTTCCTTTAAGTTTACTGAAGTTAATTTGCTTTAATTTAGGGCTATCCCCAGTGCTCTTTGGCACTTCACTATGTTCATCTACAAGTTGCCCAACAAGGTACAGTAAACCACTTTAGATATTGCATTTAATAATTTCTTGAAATGTTACTTTTTTTTTTCTCTCTCGCTTTAATTCACTTAATTTACACGTGATTTAAATAGAACAATCTGTCCAATAGACAGTTCACTGTGCAACTAAATTTGCCGTGGTATTTTAGATACTGTGCAAAAGACAAGACAATTCTAGCTAAGAGCATCCAGGATGCTGATCTTTTTTTTTCTTTTTCTTTTTTTTTTTTTTAATAGTTGAGATTGTTTCTCAGGTTCATCATACTTGTATTTACAAGGGACTAATACACACCTATTAATTTAACTACACTAAAAGTTTTCAAAAAAGACAAGTGGAGATTTCTTTTTTTTTTTTTTTTTTACTGCAACTTTATAACTGCGTTTCACTTTCAACATTAAGCGGGCTAAACTATATAACGCGGGTCGGATATTTCAACATTTCATTTACGTAGTTTTACAGGAATACAAGAACATTTCTATGTAATTTGTGACCGTTCGATCAAAGGAGGTCTCTCGAACAAATACAACCGACGCCTGAAAGAAGTCCAATCTGGTATGAGCAAACAATTTCGACCCAATGAGGAATTATGGAATGCTTTCTACAACATTAAAAATTTTCATTTGTCCTCTCCAGGCAGTGGCAATTATCACTGATCTCTAGGTTACAAGTGGAGTACTGTACCTTTCACAAAGGGCTCTAAAATATTACATTCCGTTAGGTGATATCAGTATTGTGGCATGGCCAAGCAGCCTGAAGAGGGAGGCATATGGGGTGGGGGGGGGGAGAACTGGGGCATCATCTGGGATGGGGATACGGATTAGGCATGAAGGAAAAGTCGAGGAGTTGCTGTTACCAGATGGTATAACCTCCACTGGATCCACCCAGGAAGAAGTTGTTCTTGCGCTGTGGCATTACAACATTGGCACCCTGCATGGCAGCCAGCTGAGCTGCATTGGGTGGGTGTCCAGGAGGAGGGGGCTAAAGGAAAAAAAAAAAAAAAAAAAGGAGAGAAGCAGAAACATGGGTAGGGAGTCGAATACAACTTTTCAGCAACGTCGCATCTGACGTCGACATAGCATTTTAAGTCGCTAAACTGAGAGGGCACTCACTGGGATGGAAACGCTGCTGCCGGCTGTGAAGCGAGCGCCAGCATCGAAGCCGCTGTCCACCATCACTGTTGAACCGGGCGGGTACACTGCTCCCATGGTGTAGTAAGCCATGGGGACATTCTGGCCCACGGGTCCAACTTGCATGGGTGCCTGCATGGGCATAAACATCTGAGCACCAGCATAGGGAGAGGACATCTGAGGCACCTGACCAGGCACCTGATGTGGAAGCACATATCTGGGCTGGTATATCTGCAGACACAGGCAGAGGGCAAAGACAGACATCAGAACGGTTTAGAACGGTTACTGCGAGCATTAATTGCGCCACGACGCGAGTTAATTATGCAAAAGTTACCTCAGAATATGCAGGTGGTGTGTCCGTGTAAGGAGGTGCCTGAGGGGACATTTGCATAGCAGGAGGGTACGCAGGTGCAGAGCTCTGCTGAGGGTACACAGACTGCTGTGGATATGAACCTGCAAAACAACGTTTAAACAAATATTTGCGCTCACGTTAATTAATTACACTAATGGTGACTGACAGAGAAATCCCAGGTTGACGATTTAGCCGAACTTCAGAGGCCAAGAGGTAATAAAGTGAAACAACAGAAAAATATATCAAAGTTTGCGCGTGTGTAGGAATTTGACACACGCACATATGTTGTATGCTAGAAAAATATTTCAGTAGTTCTGTTAATTCCAGAAAACTTGGCACAACTTTGAGTTTGTCTTTACATATTATTTGTTCAGAGCCAGTGTTTAAAACCTGACAAGGTGCCAAAAAAAAAAAAAAAAAAAACACATGAAAGCCCCCTTATAATACGATTCATGCAAAATTATGAGTAAAGGTAAAAATGAATAATTTTAGATAACTGAATAATCTCTGATGCTAATTTCTCTGGTTCCAGATGAGCAAAATGTGACTATTTTCTGATTTCTTTGTCTTCCTGTTGTACAAAACAAGATGTCAAGGCATCAACGTTAGCTCCGGAAACCTGTGGTGGCCATTTTTTGGTTATTTGATTCTTCTACGGACTAAACATGATCAAATAGCCACTGGTAACAATCCGCGGCTAATGCGGTGGGATGTATTAGCACCAGGCTGTAAACAAAAGATTTCTGTCGGTTTAAAAAAAAAAAAAAAAAAAAAAAAAAAAAAAGGCAGGAAAAGGAGAAAAAACAAACATTTGTGACCAGATCGGTAAATTTATACACGTACACATACTAATAAAATTGTGTTACCAAATTTACGCTTCGAGGCTACATCTTACAAAACCAGAAGAGACCAGTATACGAAAGCAGTGAGGTCGTGTCAGGTTTTCCCGTTAAAATCTGTCCGTGCTGAGAAATGTTAGCTGACAGGAAAACGATGTGACCTGGCCACTAATGGTATAAGAATATAAGAGGGCAGTAAAAATAATCATTCCTTGCTGACATCTTTAGTATTTTATAATAACCCAGACGGCTTGGTTGAGCGTGTGTTACAGTGTTACCCAAAAAGCGTCGGTTTATTGTTATGTACGTAGCTAAACGTGAAGTCCGCCTCAGATGGCCATAACGAAAGCTGTTCGCCTCTCGTTATAACATCTGCGTCGTGTGGCGGACAGTTGACTAATTACTCAAACGGGGTCTGGAGAAATACCTTTGTTGTTCATTGTTGTGGACTGGTCCGGAGGATGAGGAATAACAGACGGAACGGAGCTCTGCGTATCTTGTCACGGCCTTATTACAGGTTACGGTTTCACACAATCGTCCACTTCCTTGTTTTTCAGCTTCTTGTTGTTGTGGAAGTGGCGACGTCATCCGCTCTCTCTCTCTGCGGTTCGACGCACGCACGATGCGCACGTACGGTTTGAGCTGTGCGTGCGCGCCCCCTACTGGTGGAAGCGGATGCGCGTTCAAGAGTAAAGGAAGGTTGTTAACTCTTTGAAAAGACAAAATGAGCTCCAGGGCCACTTATATCATTAGATATTTGCTATAGTTGTCATTGCTTTCTTACTATGTAAGTATTTAATGTTTTTTTGGTGGATGTGGAGCTAATAATTAATATTTAAAATCTTTTTTTTGGCGTTTTACCGTATTTTAGACGCTTGTGAACATAAATTAGTAGAGTAAAGGCTAGAATATTAGAAGCATAAAGCAGTGTAAATTGGAAGTACATCATAAAATGATAAAGATCATAAAACAAATTATGCAGATCATGCAGATAATTTAATTAAAACATTTTATTACTTGTTATCATCCTTTCAATATACCATCTGTATCTTAATTTTAACTTTTTATTTATAAAAAAAAATTATTTTTTTATTTTTAACTAACATACTGACATAAAAGAAATGAGAATGTTTTGAGCACTCATAATATTATATTGGTATCCATTTTCAGCTGTACAGGAAAAGTCAAGGAAATTTATTTTTATAGCACATTTCAAACGCAGTGCAACTCAAAGTGTTTTACATTAAAAACTAGACAAATTTATATTGAAATGATACTAAAAGAAAGAAAGGAACACAGGACAAGTTAAACAAACAGATCACATTAAAAAGATCATAAGACAATATGTAAAAGCAGGACAAACAGAAGTACAAAAGTTACAGTGCAGAGTTAGATATTGATAAAATAGACTTAGAGACTTAGAGTTGGAGCAGATCTGCAGTTTTCTGGGAGTCTGTTCCAGGTATGTGGGGCGTAAAAACTAAAAGCTGCTGTCCATGTTTAGTTTTAACTCTGGGGACAGAAAGCAGACCTGACCTGGATGATGTAAGAGGTCTGGATGGCTCATAAAGTAACGGCAGATCAGGAACTTACTTTGGTCCTGTACCACTCAATGCTTTAACCAACATCAGTACTTTGAAATACATTCTTTGACAGACAGGAACCCAGTGTAAAGACTTCAGAACTGAAGTGGTATGATTCACATTTCTGGTCTTAATGATGACTCGAACAGCAGCATTGTAAATCAGCAGCAGCTGTTTGATGGATTCTTTATGGAGACCTGTAAAGACACTGTTACAGTAGTCCAGTCTAACAAAGATAAATGCATGGACAAGTCCTTGATATATTTTTCAGACTTTGATTGTCTTAATGTAATGTCAAAGTTCAGGTCTGAGTCCATGATTACACCCGGATTCCTGGCTTGGTTTGTGGTTTTTAACATTACTGATCGAATCTGAGTGCTGACTTTTAATTGTTCTTCTTTGGGTTCAAAAACAACGACTTCAGTTTTATCTTTATTTAGCTGAAGAGAAGTCTGGCACATCCAATCACTGATTTGTTCAATGCACGTACTTAGCACCTGTATGGGATTATAATACCCTGATGTTATGGTTATGTACATGTACTTGTGTCTCATCTGCATAACTTTGGTACCATATTTTATTGTCTTCCATAATCTGAGATAGTGGGAGCATGTAGATGTTGAACAGAAGAGGCCCCAGAATGGAACCTTGGGGGACTCCTCATGTCATTTTTGTCCCGTTGGATATGTAATTATCTACAGACACAAAATAGCCCCTATCTTTAACCCCTTGTGGAAAACAATGGCTTTTACAGTTGGATGTGAAGTGACTACATTGTCAGTACTCTCTGAAAATCAATTTATGTGTTTTGTATTTCTGTTACCATCATGTGCAGTGCAGCTTAACTTAAGTACGACAAAATGTTCAGGTAATACAAAAATAATACCTTAATCACAATAACTGAAAAAATAATAACTTAATTCAGAGGTTCATATGATATCTATGGAGTGCTATTAAATAGACATTATGATACAGAAAAATATTGTGTTAAATCAGTAAGCTCCAAATAACAACATTTCTTTTAATTATGAATTAATCTGATGGTTCAGTGATCAGTTATTTAGACAGTAAAACACTAGATAATGAAATTAGTCTTATGAAAACACTTTTTTAAAAACATTTTTGCTTTATTAAATACTGACACACATATCAACAGTCAAAATAGCTAATTACATTCGTATTAATAACTAATATATCACTGAGCCAAATGCGAAAGTGCTGATACATTAATTTGTGTTGTGTATTTCTGTCATAATATTTTATTTATTGATATTTTGAGGTGAAATATATTAATTCGGTCAGAAATTCACAACGCACACAAAAACAGCACATAGCGAAATAATAATAGCACGGCTATTCGTGCACAAACAGGTCGCTTGTTTTAGGTAAGATCCATGTTTTATTTTTATTTGTACTCACTCATATTTGACTCGTTACTAATTCAGTTGCACAAACGGTTGCAACGAGTGACGCTACTCCGCTTGTATGTGAGGTACGTCCCCTTTAAGAGAACCATGGCACCTCTCAAGTCGAGGCAGACATTTTTCAATGCAAGATTTTTTCTTGCATAAATTATGTTCATGACGTAGTGCAAAAAGGCCAATTTTGAGGCAATTTTGTCCGACTTTACAGCCCAAACGGGATTTTGTGAGGCGCCTCAAGGATTTTTCACTGTCTGAACTGTTGCAGAAAGGGCATCGTCATTAAATATTAAGAGAGAGGAGATCCTAACATTGCAGCCCTCCTTATCAATGCAAATACCTCTTTTGTGTGCAGTCACAGCGCCTGTCTGGGAGCTGAGATGAATTTTTAATTATGTGTGACTGAAACAAACTGTGACAAGGACCTTTTTAAGAGCGGCGGGATTACAGAAAATAAGCTGCATTTCCGCGGTAAGTTAAATATAATAACCGGACTGTGTTCTGGCTCGCTGTTCGCGCACAGCGGCGAAATGGCGAGAGGAAATGAGTTTTGGTTAATATGCAATGTTCGTAATTAGCATAATTTATATATTTATGATAAAGAGAGGGAAATACATAATATCGGGTGTCTTGGCACGGGTCGAGATGATTTCTGTCGCTGCTTGTCCTCAAAAGTGGCCGACGCGGCGACACTTTTATTGGGCAGGTTGGGGGTGGGGAGCCCCATCAACACCCGCTGAAGTTTTGACAGATCCTCATTTCTAACGGGCCATTGCAGCAGGAAACGCATCACCTCGAGTGTTTTTGCAGTCCGTGATGAATTTGTAACCACTTCGCTCCCGCGGACAGCGTTTGTGATCACGTTGTTCTGCAGCTTTTAAGTGCAAAACACCATGGCCTGTTTATAGGCCCCTCCAAATAGTCTGGTCCTGCAATGACAGAAATAGCCATGAATAAAAAACAAAAAGGCTCTTGATTCTGTGGGTCTGTTCAACCGGCGCATGTCCCTAAAGTGCAAATAATGTAGGCTTCAGGTAGCATAAATACGTTTGTTCCTAGGATGGCTGAAAGAGAATTCTAAGCCTTTGGTTAATCAGTGTTTGTTTGTCCAGAATGCCAGGAAGACAGTGACTGTGGTGGTGCAGCCAGCCATGAACTCCCAGGACCTGCCTGCCAAAGATGCCCCACTTACAGTCAACGAGCAGGTAACCCTCACCTGCCTGTTTAAAAAGCACCAATGAGCCTCCGTTCTGCCAGTCATGATGAGCCTACGTTGTCTTCAACTTCTTCGCTCCCATTTGTCGCCCTCCATGTGCAACACACTACATCACAACAGCGTGATTTACTGCCGTGCCCTCAGGACTTCTGCCTTTTTATTGCCTAATAATACCTGCTGCTCTACGCTTGTGAGCATTAGCAGTCTGTATACTGCCATGCTTAATAATTAAATGTTTTATTTTTCTTTCTCTAGTAACATTCTGTGTTGACATAGTCAGCAAACAGAAGCAATGCACTTCAGGGAGGCACCAGGACGCGCTTGAAGAAGGCATTGCTTGAGCTGCTTGTTGGCTGATGCTCTCATCATTGTTTTTTTTTGGTGTACTCATGCTCCTCTTTTGGTTTGGTTTGTTTTGGGTCATTTGTGTCCTAACATGTGCTCGGCTTCTCTGTCCTCCTTAGCCATTCACTGTCTGAGTGCAGAAGTCTTTTTTCAACCATTTAAAACCCGCACTTTGAAATTCCCTGCTAAAGACAACCAGGTATGCATCCTCCTCTCTCCTCCTGCATTGTCTCTCTGCACCTTGTCCTCCAGCCCAGGTTGTCTTGTTGCCTGTCTGCTACGGTTTCATTATTGCATATCATGAATCATCAGTTAAGTCAATATTGGGGGTGCTAGGAGGGGTATGGTTCAGAAATACTAGATTCTGCGACACCCCCGGTGCCAAAAAAGCTTTTCATAGACTAACAGCATAATAAAAGCTAATTTATCAGTTTAACATGTTTTATAATAACCTCAACTTAAAATTTGCTCTTGAGTCACCTCAGATTTGGTTCCTGATAACAGGTTATTGTGATGTCTGGCCATGAGACTATTCGTGTGCTTGAGGTGGAGGTTGATACACCTCTGCCATCGTCGGTACCCAATGGGAGGAGCGAAGACAGAGCTGAGGAGGGACTGGCTCGTTCAACGGAGCTACCCGACGGCACCCAGGACGGCCCCGCGGTTTCCCAGAGTGCCGGGGGAGTAGGTAAATCCTGGTCATACGAGAGGCTGAGAATTAGCTGACCACTTATTACTCATACGTTGTGGACCTGTAGTGAAATGTTAATGGTAGATGTGTCAGGGGGGGGACTTCAAAGGTCAGTAAGAACTGATCCTGCTGTGCTCTTGCAGTGCTGGGTGAGCAGCAGGTGGTGTCTGTAGAGGCTCCGTCACCTGCTGTACAAACGCTGACTCCTGCTGTTCCCATCAGTGTGTCGCTGCCCCAGACACAGGCTGCCATGCCCATCACTGTACAAGGTTGTCCACAGGTATGACTGTGAATTTACACACTCCATACTCCATATTCACCTGTGCTGACCAGAGAAAGAACTGTGTAGTTAGTAGTTTGGTTGTCTGATTATGTTTTCTTGGCCTAAAGGTTGAAATGACAATTTTTGTCCAGTATTCGTGTCTGATAGGGTTAAATGTCACTACAGCCAACCATCAAGTGAAGGACTGAGAACATGGGCTGCAAATGGTCTGCACTGTGGACGTAGCCTGGTGTAGCCAGACTTAATACTTATCAGAATATGAGTCTGAATTTCATTGTGGGCTGCGGTTCAACTGACACAGAGAAAATTAGGATAGTCCACCACCAATCAGAGCAACACAAGTATGTAGCATTACCAATTAAGGCATCCTTGGCAAATGCCTTAATTGCTGCTAACAGTTTGTCCTCTAAAGATTTTTGCTGTCAATATCTTTTACAACAGACAAAACAGTGGACTCTAAACAGCTCGCTTCTTGGACAGCAGCTAACAAATTCAACTCCACGGTGTTCAGGTGATGTGGATGAATACGTCGCTTTCTCAGTCCATCACCGCACAAATCTCCTCCAAACAATCTAATTTGCGTGGTGGGTCTTTACTGGAGCATAATCAGTTCTCAATTGAGGGGCTCCAGACCAACTTTCTACCACAAAAACAAAATTGTAGGCAGAGAAGTTGGTCTTGCTTTCAGGCTTCTGTATATATATGGGCTATAGGGTACAACATTTTCAGCAATTCCTGTTGCAAAAATAAATATCTCTAATTTCCCTTCAGGGATGAATAAAGTAATCTATCTATCTGTGAAAACTCAGTAGTACTATGCAAATACAAATACAGTGCATAATACAGTGCAATTAACTACATTATACTACACTAGGTGCTGACCCAGGAAAGTCTGGCCACTCTGATGACCGGTATGATGGCTCAGACTGGCTCGCTGGGCCAACCGCTGCTCATCCCCCTCAGTATGGCGGGCTCCATCGGGGGCCAGGGTGGCTTGGCTGTTCTCACTCTCCCCACCACCAGTGTAGCTACCCTCCCCGGTCTGGCAGCAGCTAACCCGGCTGGAAACCTGCTCAAACTGCCCTTCGCTGGCCTTCAAGGTAAAACGCAGTCTGTGTATGTCTCTTTCTCAATGGATTGCTTGTATTTACATTGTGTTTACATTTAATTTGCCTAGATCTCGCTTGGCCGGCAAACACGGCATGCACACAGTTCCTGACATTCTCACAAAGTCAGCTGCCAACGCTTTTCTGTTATCTATGATAGTGGTGTGAGGTTAGGAGGGACCTTGTCCATCACTTTAGTCCAGAATGACACACAGAGACCTTGGCGTCGCACAAGGAGGGATCACTGATGACAGGTCTCCTGTGCCACCATGAGGTTGACATATGTAGTTTTAAGGGCCAGCTACTGGATGGTCATGAAATTTGGTACAAACATTCACATCCCTCTCTGCATCAATTTATACTTCCTGACGTTTCATTTTGCACCACCTTCAGGTCAGATTTTCTGATTTTCCATCAGTCTCAGACATTAATTTATTCAGTGCTAATTGCAGAAGATGTTAAATTAGTGACACGCCTCATCAGCTAGTAAGCATTTTTTGCGAAGCCGTTTTCGTACACTGAATAACTTGTTGGGTTCTTTCTCATTCAGCTGCAACAGTCCTGAATTCGGTCCAGCCCCAGCTGCAGACGAATGCACAGACAGTGTTCCAGCCTCAAGCAGCCTCCCTACAGGCGGTGCAGGCTGCCGTGCAGCAGGTGACGCCTCAGCCAGCACAGGTGACCAGCACACAGGTTACCGCCGCCCAGGTGGCGGCAGCCCAGGCGACTGCTGCCACCACCTCTGTCTCCCAGTCTAACATATCTGTGGCAGCGCTTCAAACCGCAGGACTGTCCATCAACCCTGCCATTGTAAGGATGCTGCTTCAAGGACCGTCCTGTTTTCATGCAGCTCTTCACTTGTGAGTCACAGATGTGTCGTGCTTTTCTCCTCAGATCAATGCTGCTTCCTTCGGAGCACAGCCCCAGTTCCTTAGTTCCCTAACGTCCACCCCCATCATCAACAGTGCCATGTCCAGCATGGCTGGTATCACCAGCCAGATCATCACAAATGCCCAGGGACAGGTGGGTGCTATAATTCTGTAACAAATATATTATATTATATTATATTATATTATATTATATTATATTATATTATATTATATTATATTATAGTGCTATGTCTATGAGTTATGTCTTGAATTCCTTCTCTCTGACATACTTTCTCTACCTGATACCTTCAACTAACGGGAAATAACACAATGAAAAATAATGCAATTAAACCGTGGCTTTGAAAACTATCTCAGATGGTCATATTCATATCGTTATATGTATGCATTTGTCTTTGGTTTGGACACTATTTACAGGTCATAGGGACCCTCCCGCTGTTGCTGAACCCAGCCTCTCTTGCTGGAGGGGCTGCGACTTCCACCTTCCCCCTCCAAGGTCTCCAGCTCCAGACTCTCACGCCGCAGCTGCTTCTCAACACCCAGGGCCAGATCATTGCCACCGTAGGGAACGGTCCTGCTGCAGTTACAACTACTGCCGCAGTCCTGCCCAAAGCTGCTGCTCCTCTAACACTAACAAAACCCAACGCACAGGTAGGCTCAGAAAAATAAGTCCTTAAATAACGACTGCTTTAACTCTACTATCATTTTTAATTGGAACCTCTTGACAATTACAATACAATGTTTGAATAGACAATATTAATGGGAGCATATGTACAAAGACCATACGTTCTTGAATGTATTTAATATTTAGTGTACTCTTACATCTGAGAATATTATTATTATTATTATTATTTGTTCCCTCCCAGGCTTCAGTAACGACTGTCAATCAGTCACCAGTTGTCATTGCCCCGCAGCCATCTGTATTGAAGACTGCCACCACGCTCTCCTCCACGGTACCCATCACCTGTGGAGACTTAGCAAAAGTGGGCCAGCTTGTCAGCAGTACGTACACCCGCTTCTCCTAGTGAAGTGCGCGTCGGCTTTAAGAAGGTTGATATTTTTAACCAGATTCTTCTCACTTGTAGAACCCCAGCAGGCAGTGAGCGGCGAGGAAGGCATTAATCTGGAGGAAATTCGAGAGTTTGCCAAGAATTTCAAGATCCGTCGGCTGTCCTTGGGGCTTACTCAGACGCAAGTAGGGCAAGCTCTCACTGCGACGGAGGGTCCGGCCTACAGCCAGTCTGCTATTTGCAGGTAAATTACTCTCCTGTTCCCGTTACCTTCCACGTCGAAGCTTTTCACAGTAATGCACTGTAAAAAGTAGATATTTATTTCCCTTTTTAAAATGTCATGGTGCATCAATACCCGGGTGCATACAGTGCATTTGGCTTTTCCACAGCAGACATTCTGATTCATTCTAGCAGGAAAAGAGCAAAGAGGTTGGAACTACTGAAATGAATGATGACTCTGTTCCATTAAGGAGGAACAAAGGCTCTCCAGTGAGACAACATATCAAATTCTAAACCTCGCTCACCTAAATGGAATAAAACCATGAACTGCAGTCATGCTGAGTGAAATACTTAAGTATTAACACGTTAAGACCTAGAGAGGCTCTTAAAACAGTATCCTAAAACCTAAACAGTGTCTGAAACCCTGAGGTTTTCTGAAAAAGGAGGATCAGAAAATGCATTCACATCTGAAAGTTAGCAGCACGCATATGTTGGACCCTGTGCTCAAGGGATCTTGCGTCTGTCTCTCAATGGAAACTTGGAAATTCTATATTCCAACTCGGAAATTTCAAATTCCCGAGATCATAGCGTTCACGTTACAGGTTAACTCTGAGGGGCACAAAATAAGTTGGTATATTAACATTTGATGAACATTAAAATATGTGCAGCAGCTGTTTTTTCATTTTTATTTTGGAAGCAGTCATTTCTGAGTTTGACGACTCAGAGCTCCTTTTTCCCAAGTTGTTTTGAATGCAGCATCAGCTGCAGCTGGATCTCAACCAAGTTTTCCAAGGCCCACCCCCACCGTACTTCTGATTGTCTAGTGATGTTAGTTTGGACAGGGAAAGCTGTGTTACTCTCATTCCATTGGTAGAGGAGCTCAATTGACTGCTTCAACCCGACAATGTCTCACTTTTATTTTTTCTAAATGTTAATCTTTTTTTTAATTGCGATCAAACACCACACGCCAGAGATCCAACGCGGTGCGTGGATGATTTTCGTTTTAATTGGAAACTTTCAACACTTTAGGCTTTAACTCGTTTTTATTGTCATTCAGTAATAAACGTTACAGATGCTGTCACAGAATGACATATCGATGTACTGTTCAGAAAAAAAATAAATAAAAACACAGAATAAAACATAGTGTGTGATTGTGATAAATATGGCTTAAAAACTAACTATAAATTTGATAGGGTTAGGGGTTAGATTATCATAAATTATCATAAATTGTAAATATACCATAAATTGAAACTATGAATGAGAACTTTTGTTCACCTACGGTATTCATGCCCTTACGGCATGGACTTTAGCAGCACGTACCACCATCACATCAACATTATATTTGTGCACTAGTTAGTTAGTTTAGGACAAAATACCAGTAAAACCAACAACATTACCATCTCAGAGGTGGTACTTTAGTGCTAATTAGCAAATGCTAACATGGTAAAATAAGATAGCAAACACAATATACCTGCAATACTTCGTCACACTAGCATGTCATTGTGACCATGTAAGCATTGTGATGTTATCTTGTTAGCTCAGCTGTGCTTGAACCCAATCTTATAGAGCAGATAACATAGCTATAGCTATTAATCTTGTTAGCACAGTGATATTGTAGTGGCTGTTTCATATGCACAGCAGTGGATTTGTCAGTATCTAGAGGGATGTAAATAAAGTAGGCTGATTAAAGTCATATGAAAAAGTAACTACACATAGCTTGTCCCACTTACTTTCCTTGCAATCTATGCAGTCTATGTGAATTCAGTGTGAGCTCCTTTTATACTGCAGGTTTGAGAAGCTGGATATCACCCCTAAGAGTGCCCAAAAGCTGAAGCCGGTGTTGGAGAAGTGGCTTGCTGAGGCCGAGCACTGGAACCAGAAAGGCCAGCAGAATCTGATGGAGTTTGTCGGCGGTGAACCTTCCAAAAAGCGCAAGCGACGTACTAGTTTCACACCGCAGGCAATAGAAGTTCTCAACTCCTACTTTGAGAAGAATGCTTTGCCAACAGGCCAAGAGATTACAGAGATTGCAAGAGAGCTAAACTATGACCGAGAGGTTGTGCGTGTCTGGTTCTGCAACCGGCGACAGACGCTGAAAAACACAAGCAAGATCAACGTCTTCCAGGTTTAGTAGCGACCTCATTCTAGGAGAGTTTGCCACTGAGCTTTTGTCCTCTTGGGGACTTGAATGCAGCAGCACAGATGTGATGTGTGCTGTAAATGCAACATAAACTGTATTAAGGTCGAACGGACATGAACTTTTTGAGATAAGTTTTACAAAAGGGTACTAAAAATGCATTAACAATTGTATTTCAAGGCTGTATATGTGTACACTCCGTCTGTGTGGTGCGTACTAAGTCAACTTGCATGGTCTTCATATCATTGATTAAAATACAGTGATAAAGACATTTAAAAATATTTGATGAACTTTTATACACCAGTTTTATAGGCTACTCCTCTGACTTGTTATAAGTGTGCATCAAGTCACATTACAGTCACATGTATGTGTCACTCCGCGTCAGTGGCTGATAACTAAATACCAGTAATATGCTTTGGCCATAACGGATAATGTGAACGTTCTAGCTGCTCGTTTATTTTATATTCGTATAACATTCGTTCTGCACGAGCAGCTCTGCAAACTCAAAGTTGAACTACGTAGACTGTAAGCCAGCAATAACCTGTAGTTTTATTTTCATCAGAATTATTTGTCCAGCGAACTTCAAAAATTAGTTTGCCCCTGGTGTTTTTCGGACAATCATCACTGATACTTTTGGCTTATGAGGCTTTGAACCCAAAGTCAGAGCAGTTTTGCGCGTTCCGCGAACAAGATGTTTGTGTCAAAATAAAGTTAGAGTTCAGGCTGTTGCCTAAGATGCCATGATTTGCATTTAATTTAGATCTTTGTAAACATTTGTTTATTTGAGAGAGGCTCCAAATGTGTAAATGACACATGTAGTGTGTGAGTTCATCACAGCCATTTGTTTAATGTGTTCGTAATACTCTGAGAGTATTTGTTGCTTTCTCTTGGTTCACTGCTTTGACTGTTCCCTTAATAGTCTGACTGAATTTTTCATCTCCACTTAGATGAAGCATATTTAAGAATAGGAGCTTAATTGACCTGCAACGTAATTCAGCCTTATGTTGCCTGAAACATTAGTGCCAGATTTTGTTTTTTACACACTAAGCCTAAAATTAATCAAATTGATTAATTTAAGTAATTTAAGAAGTAACTGTTCAGCATAAAAAGGAGGGTTGTGGATTATGTGCGTTATGATATCAGTGCGAACCAGTCAGAAGACAGTTTGCACATGCAGTATGAAGTAGGAACGATAACATGGCAGTTTTCTTTGACGTTGTCAATATTTTAAGAATTCTTTGCACTTTAGAGACAGCAGGGAAAGTGAGAGGGTTGTGAGTGATTTATGTACAGGTTTCAGTTTTGTTTGTGAAGAGAATTAGATTTTTGAATGTTCCTCAGCAGTAAGAGGCTTTGCAAAATGTAGCAGTAATGGCAAAATTGCAATCATCAACTTGACAACATCTATTAATAAAATTAATTTACTTTTTACGAAATGTAAAATAGAATATTAAAAGCTAATGACATCAAGTACATCTTTAAAATGTTTTTGTGTGTTTGTGAATTATATGTTGAATGGTGCATATTGTGCTCCACATCAGATCTGCATTTTGAATGAGTAGGCCTGTATTGCAGTGGACATGCAGTGTACCTGACCGTTAAAATAGTTAATATTACAAAGGTCTTGCTTTAACACATGTTTATCTTCTTGATACAGGGAGACAGTATATAATATTGTTTAATATACTAAGTTGTCCAATAGAGTAAAAGGAGAGCTAAATTACACCTAAGCTGTTATTAATTTGACTCCACAAAGCACAGAAGAGTTCAGGTCATAGCAAGGCAAGAGAAAAACAAAAGTTTGATGTGGTTTGTTTTGTAATTTTCTCTCAGATAAATCAAATAAATCCTGTCTTTATTAATCACTCTTCGTTGTTGTGTGTCAATTCATTTTCAATCAAGTGACGTTTGACTACTGAGAAGGAACATGTTTTTATTTCATTTTACAACGTCGCCGATAAAGTTAATAAACTCAGCGGTGGGTGGCGCTAATCAGCACTGAGCCCTGAGGTAACAACGAAGAAGAACACGAACCGGAAATTACGGCAGGTCCTTTCCCGACGTAGCTGAGATAAACAAACAAAAGCAAGGCATTTTTACACATTTTAACAGTTTTGTGATATTTTTGAGGTACTGTACGTACAGATATGCTTAGCGGCAACAAACCGGCCGGCTGAATATCTATTCGCGAAGGCAAATCAGAGGTAACATCCTTCTGGCTAAGTTAACTGGAAGGCTACGTAGCTAAGTTGTTAGCTCGACATGTTTATTTTAGTGCTTAGACCAAGGAGCGCGACATGATGGCGTGAAACTATTATTAGCAAACCGCTACACGTTTCGCCGAAAGGTAAGCGTTTGATTTGAAATGGATTGCCGAGTAAGAAAGTAATTAAATGTACCTTAATTAAAAACAAGCACTGGTTTGATACAAGTTCGTTAGAGCTGAACAGTGGACCAGTGCTGCGTTGTATTAAAACGTGTGCATGTAACGTTAAACTCAGGGTCTCTGCTTTGTCCACACTGACCACCTGTTACCAACAGTTATATGAGCGTGATCTTCCACAATCAAATGTGCATTAGTTCAGTGTTTTATCGTCGCTCGCTGACAATAACTAACTTATTTCACCTTCTGCTCTAAATGTTGAAAGGTTGTGAGAAACAGGTAAAAACCTGGCTTGAGTTTTAATCGGAACTGCACTCCGTAAAATCTCCACATCTCACCATGGCGTGGGCTCTGAAACTGCCTCTCACGGATGAAGTGATTGAGTCTGGACTGGTCCAGGACTTTGATGCCAGTCTCTCCGGGATTGGCCAGGAGCTTGGTGCTGGCGCGTACAGTATGAGGTATAGTATTTAGAGACTTAAGCCCAGATGGACTGCAAAATATCTCCTCTGATTTCTGACTAAACACAGTTACACACACATAGGACATTAAAAGTATCTATTAGCAATATATTAAACACTTGCAATAGTGACTCCTCACAATGATGACTTATTCATTTGTCATTTTCTGAACTTTATGAAACTGTGTTTCCAGCTTGGTTTACGTTTGACTGTGATCCTTATCAATGCTGTTCTTGCCTTTTAGCTTGTTTCTTATGTCATTTCATTAACAACTGTTTTCTGAATTTCCTCTGAAATTCATTCGTAGGGCTTGTAGGAGTCCAAGTATGATTTAAAATGAGAGTTGACTTTCTAAATTAAGGTGTTTAGGGCATTTAAAGGATTGTTATAACTCAAACTCATCTGCTGTGTGCAGTTTTTCACATTTTCTGACACTTAATCTTTGGACAGTATGTGCAGAATAATCTCTCCCTTTGAATTAGTCAAGTCAACTTTATTGTCAATTCTGACACGTGCAGCACAATACAGGATTGAAATTACCATCCTCCGCAGCTAAACAAAAAGTGTAAACAAGAAATGTGCAAGTGTTGAGAATATATAAAAGTATAAAAGAGGAAAAAAAAAACAAAATAAAAATATATCCTGTATATACAAAGTAGACAAAGGAGAACATGACATAGCGCATGACAATGTACAATATACATAAAGTGATTGGTGCTACCCTGAGTTGAATGGTGCAGAGAGTTACTTGGCCACAAATAGATGGAGAATATTCTTTGAAGAAATTCGATTGGGCTGTCAGGTTTACGCTCTGTCTCGCTGCAGTACGTCCCCAAACCCTCAGTGCATTTATCTCGCTCTGTTCTGTGTTTTTTTCATTGGGTGAAGCTTGTTTGAGAATTTAAGTTAAATATTTATTTTCTGACGCTTATGCTCATTTTTTTGAGATGGAAATATTGTAAAATCCATTTCAGTTTCGCTAATTCAAGTACTTCACTTTGTCCCTTTGTGGCTTGTTAAACGCTCCAATAAGAAGTTTCAGCTTGTTACAGAAATTCTTGCGCTGAGAGGAGCAATGCTGTGCTGAGTGGATACCATGGTATTCAGTAGCACTACCTCCATTATAGTTAATGAACTGCAAAACTTGAGAACATTGAACCGTTCAGCCTCAGATGATAGTGGGTTGAGTTAACATTATTCCTTTCATGAGGCTGAAATTCTGCCGTTCTATAAATTAAACATTTTCAACTTTGTTTTATGCAGAAAGGTTTTCTTTGAGTGAGAAACTTTTTTGGCAGCTTGCTGATAGCGTTGGTTTTCTCTTTGTTCTCCAGCGATGTTCTTGCCCTTCCCATCTTCAAACAGGAGGAGTCCAACCTGCCTCCAGACTCTGACAACGAGATCCTTCCCTTTCAGTATGTTCTGTGTGCAGCTACCTCACCAGCCGTTAAACTGCATGATGAAACACTCACCTACCTCAACCAAGGTCAGCTTCAGGATCCCAGACACAGTTTACTATTCAACTTTGTATGAATTATATTCAACTTTTTGAATTCATCAAAAAGTGTACAACGTCTAAAGACACTGCCTCTGACCTTGTTTATTTTTGTGTTACCTAAAAGGTAAAACGGTAAAAGGTGTTTAGGTACATCTTTTTCTCCCCTGCTACACAATGATAACCTAAAAGTGCTTCACAGAATTGACTGGTTCCTGTTTCCTCCCTTTTAGTATGAGATATGTTGTGACTTTGGTCATAAAAGTGAGAAGAGAAAAAAAAGGATAGCTGCTTTTTAAAAGGACGACAGCTTTGCAGCAGTTTGATTCACCTTGTTGATTTGTCATTGCAGGTCAGTCCTATGAAATTCGAATGCTTGACAATCGGAAGATTGGGGAACTTCCTGAAATCACTGGTAAAATGGTGAAGGTAAGAATATGCTTTACATTATATTCGCCTGTATGCGTGCAAGTCCAAAACGGTATAAATATTCCTTACAGCGGCCTGTAAATGTAAAAATGAATTTCTCTTCATTTCAGAGTATTATTCGGGTGGTGTTTCATGACCGACGACTTCAGTACACGGAGCACCAGCAGCTGGAGGGCTGGCGCTGGAACAGGCCCGGAGATCGCATCCTCGACCTGGGTGAGCGCCAAGACCAAGGATGTCTGATGAGGTTTTGATTGTGTGATGTGATTCATGTATGGAAATGCTGTTGCTGTTTAACATTGTGTGTCTGTTATCTATCTAAAAAAAATTCCAAAAGATCAGTTCAGGAAATTGACTATTAACGTGAACTGTAAATTCATGACAGTGTTATTATGTAGAAGAAAGTGTTTATTAAGAACTCATTTGATAACAGTTTATTTTGCATTGATCCGTTGCAGATATCCCCATGTCAGTCGGCATAATCGACCCCAGGGCTAACCCTACTCAGCTTAACACTGTGGAGTTCCTTTGGGACCCATCAAAAAGAACCTCAGTTTTTATCCAGGTAGCATGACGGTCAACACTTTTGTTTTCCTAGCACTTGCTGTCACTTCCCTTTATTCTGTAGTGTTTCAGTAATCTGAAGCAATTGAGAGTATGTTGGTGTTAACAAGCTATGTTTGGTTTGCTCATCTATTCTGTTTGACATAATAACACTTAAGTGTAATTCTGCAATGACTAATACAACACTTGAACTGTCTTTTTGCTGACCAAAGTGATGTCATCATTCTCATGTAGATTTCAGTTTTATATTCCTTTCCCTTTTAGGTTCACTGCATCAGCACAGAATTTACCATGCGGAAGCACGGAGGAGAAAAGGGAGTGCCTTTCCGCATCCAGATCGACACGTTTAAAGAGAATGAAAACGGAGAGTACACAGAACACCTTCACTCAGCCTCCTGCCAGGTCAAAGTTTTCAAGGTTAGACGAATTACAAATTTAAATCCAGACATGTTTTATTGGTCCCTCTTTTAGCTTGGTTCGGGGCTGCCACCTTCATTTCCTCTGCCTGTTTCAGCCCAAAGGTGCAGACAGAAAGCAGAAGACAGACAGGGAGAAGATGGAGAAGAGGGCACCGCAGGAAAAGGAAAAGTACCAGCCATCATATGAAACCACAATCTTAACAGAGGTTAGCATGTACTGTGTGTGGTGTTATGTGTGTGGGCGTGAATCAGTGGTTAAATACAGATAAGATAAAAACCATTATAATTATCTAGACCTCTGAAGAACATGCTTAAACTCCTTTCAACTCCTGCAACTACAACTAATGGGTAGTTTAACACTGAATAATCTGTTAAATATTTTCTCAATTAACCAGTTGGGTTGTGACACAGTAACACTGTTTCTCTTGGGCCTAGTTGCCGTCCTCCGCTTGCTTGTTTTAATCTGACCCACAATCCGTAATGAAAAATGTTATGATTATTTGAGTCGTCACACAGCAACGCTGTAACAGATGTAACAGATGTTTTCTTGATTGACAAGTTGTCAGGATTGATTGACTTTTACTAAACAATTAATTCAAAGAATTAAATTTTGCTTTTAGCTCAAATGCATAAAAGAAGGAAATTTAAAACCATGTACCCTTGAGGATGGCACAGACTGAGTGGAAGCTGTAGCTCATAGCTCATGATGACGGTGCTTTAGTTCTGTGATTATTCTGATGCATCAGTAACAAGTGTTGGTCTCTGCAGTGCTCTCCATGGCCTGAGGTCACATATGTCAGCAACTCTCCGTCTCCAGGTTTCAACAGCTCACACAACAGCTTTCCAGTTGCTGAAGGGTACGTTTGCCCCAGTATCAGAAAATGCTGAGTTGTTATTGCTCCTTAAATGTAATTAGAAGAAAATCCACTTGTAGGATTGTAATGTGAGTGTTTTGTTTTTTCCATCTTTTCTAGAAATGGATCGCCAAACCACCAACCACCTGAGCCTGTTGTTCCGGTAGCGGACGTAAGTTCATTTTCACTTTGTGGATTTATTTCACTGCCCGTATACCCACGCATATCATCTTTAAATGCTTTTATCTGGCAGTGATAAATTGTCAAAAGCAGCTCCCACTGAATGAATGTCCGGAGCAGCCAGTGATTCAGTTCTTCTGAGATTTAACCTTGAAGCGTGACGTCACAGTATTTCATTCTTCACAGACTCGATAGCCGGGCAGCTCTGTGCCTGATATGTTTTGACCCCACTCCCACTATATTCACGGCAACTGAGAAAAGAAGAGATATTTTATTTCATTTTTGTCCGTGTTAACTGTTTAGCAGACAGATTCAGTCTAATTCACGTGGTTTTAGTCTCTGTACGACTACACCTGTTCTTAGCCAGTTTTAAGAAGTCATTAAGCCAATGCAGACATCGTTTTAATTTCAGTTATTTAAAACAGATTTGAAGAATTTGTTGCATAATTGGCTCTGGGAAAACTACATTTTAAAGCAAAAGAAAGAAATCATAATAAAATCTCGGTGCATGTAAGGTATGTTTTTGTTCATTTTTTCTTTTCTTTTCAAGTTTATGTATTCTTCCAAGGACAGATCTGATCCATACCAGCGCCAGCTATCTCACAAGGCGATGGTCGGGCTGAATTTAAGTGTTTTTGTTCTGTCGCTCCTCAGAATTTGTTACCCACGGCAACACCGCAGGATGCACAGCAGTGGCTTCACAGAAACCGCTTCTCACCCTTCTGTCGACTCTTCACCAACTTCTCAGGTAAGTCGGCACCACAATAAAAAATTGTTACAAATTCATCACCTCTTCGTTTGAGCTTAGTATGATCTTGTGACTCCTGTGTCTGCTTTAAGAGAGAAACAGAAATCAAGGAAGTGAGCAGAGATTCAGAACCGATCACATTTTTAATGACGCAGGTTTAGCGAGACTTTGATTCCCCGCCAGGACCCTGTGGTCTGGTCTGTTGCTCAGCTTGTATGGTGACCTTGCAGGAGACATGAGAATTGTAAAGTGAACTCTTTTATTTGGGTCTATGAAGTTGTTTTCATTGACATAAAATATATTTTTAGTTTCACAAAGAGGCTGAAGTTAACATCGTGTTCTGTTGTGTGCCAGGGGCAGACCTGTTGAAGCTGACCAGGGAGGATGTTATTCAGATCTGTGGGCCGGCTGATGGTATTAGGCTCTTCAATGCACTGAAAGGACGGTGAGTCATGTTCAGTTTCGTCACTTTTATCTAATATTGTCAAAAGGGGGAGTGTACATTGTCGTGCATCTGCCTTTCTGTCATTTCTCTTTGTGGACTCAGGGTGGTACGTCCGAGGTTGACCATCTACGTTTGCCAGGAGTCTCAGCAGGCGCGGGAGCAGCAACCGAAACACGAAAATGGAGATGCTGCTGCCAACACTTTCTTTGGTCAGTACGTGTTTAGGGATTCACCAAGTGTATGAATCTATAACATATATATACTAATGAGGAAGAGGCTAGGGCTGCTGCATTCTTTCATTATAGTAGCAATTACGCTAGTAAAAAACTTAGATAACTGGAGCTTCCATACCAGACTGAATGTGTTTTCTTGATTTTTCTGATTGAACTTTTTAAAGGAAGAAAATTTAAGCTGCCTTTAACAAGGCGGTTAGACAGGAAACCCCCTCACTTTCATTAAATGACCTAAAAAAGTATAATATTCTTGATCTAGACAGCTATCAAATCTTAATGGATGCCTGTCTCATCTTCAAACTTTTAAATGCTCCACCACTGAATGAATTCATCCAGAGAAAAAGACATTGAAAGACGAAGAACGAAACTAGAACTAGATGTGTCTGTAATGTACCGAGACGTAGAACTAAATTCTCCCGAATGCTCTTATCTGTAAGAGGAACGCATTCCTGGAACAAGTTACCACCTGTTTCACATCTGAAACTGCAACAACTACTTACTTTAAAAAAAAAAAAAATCTCAAACTCTGATTAAAAATGAATCACACATGTTCTCACATTACATAAATAGTTTTCTTAATCTGGTGCGTACTCTTTGGTTCTTGGTCCATTCAGTTTTATAATTGTGGGTCAAAAGTTTTGTCATAACATTGTTTGTTTAGATACTGTTGACGTTGTCTGTCTGTGTCTGGTTCTGTAATTGTCTGTCGTATGATTGTTGTTTTAAAGTCTTCCCTGTCTGTGTTGTGTACCTGCCTTGGGGCTACGACTAACAATTAGCAGTTGTGATAAGTCTGACGTATTTACGGTGACTAATGCGTCAATGCCGATTAATGTGCATTGTCCTATTAATAACAGTAATAATAATAAAATGATAATTGCTTTTATTTGGATTTGCTTGGAGTTGTCATCAACACCATTCACATTTTTTAAATCCTGGAATCATGTCTTCAGTGCAACACTCGGGGTTTCTCCCTGTTTCCAGGGCTTCATGCTAAGATAGCCATGTGCTGTTTGTAGCTTTGTATTGATTGTACAGTCATGAGAGGGGTATCAGTTTAACTCTGACCAACAAGCGAATAACAGTTTTGGTTCCACCCTCTTTTTCCTGCAGTATATCACGCTATTTACCTGGAGGAACTCACGGCTGGTGAGCTGACAGAGAAGATCGCTCAGCTCTTCAACATCTCGCCCAGACAGATAAATCAGATCTTTAAACAGGGTCCCACTGGCATTCACGTTCTGGTTAGTGATGAGGTAAGAGGATCTGTTTTACTTCCACTTTCAAAGCAGTCACAGATGCCGTGAGACCAGTTGTCATTTTTTTCCCCACATTTCTTTCCCTCCTACATTAAACGTTTACTCTCCTCCTTACAGATGATTCAGAACTTCCAAGATGAAGTATGTTTTATTTTGGACACAATGAAAGGTATTTGAGCGTGGCACTGATACATGATTTATCTGCTTCTGTATTTACTGTAGATCTTTGATGAACTTATAATTCCATTTTTTTTTTTTTTCTAGATGACACAAATGACGGCTACCACATCATCTTAAAGTGAATTGGGCAAGAAAGTGGCCCAGCCTTCCTCTCTTCTTTAGATCTGATCCGATCAGCCCCTCTACAGCTTCAGACTCCTTGCTGTTCGTGGAATATATGGAAATGCCCCAAGAAACCCCTTGAGGCAGCAAGGAGGATCGTGCAACCGAAGCACCTGACCCTGTCTTCACCAAATACCTTTCTGTCTTACTTTTGTGAGAGTGACTCTGTTACCACAGCGATTTAACTGCCGCCTCCTCACTCTGCCGTGTTCTCCCTTAAATGGTTGCGTTTTCCTCTGTCGCTTATATCTCAAAAAGAGTATTGCGGCACTGCAGCTGCTATTGCCGATTGTTATCGCATCTGGTGTGCCAAAGCCCTGTGCTACAGTCAGCTGTTTGTCATGTCTTCAAAAAACCAAAAACCCACAAAAAAGGAGAGACGGTTACACCGAGAGCACCTGACTTTCAGTCCGCAATTCAGCATGATTCCTCGTCCTCCTCGTGCTAGATCGCCTTACGGAGTCCAAGCCAGTTTTCAAGAAACCCGGTACAGCTAACACAATCACACATTTGCATCGAAGAACCACAAGAGGCATCCAGATGTGTGGGAATTGAAGGGAAACTGTTGGAGTCTAGCTGTCCATCCTGGATTCCTTTTAAATGCTAAAAATGTCTGCCTGTTACTCTGATTGGAGGGGGGGTATGGGGGTTTGTCCTGATCTTCAAACACTCTTTGGTCCTTATAGTTTGTGTAGACAACATTCTGGCACATGTGATTGTGACATGATACATGCAGTCTGTCTATGTTAGTGATCACAGTGGCAACACCAGCAAACTCGTCTTCATGTGCTTCTTGTCCAACTATTTAGCGCCCCAGCATTTCGTTATGTTTCTTTGTGGCATTTTTACAACATTATTTTTAAGTAGATCATTGTTTTAAAATAGATCATGCATTACTGTTTTTTTTTCTCTTAATCTTTTTAACAAACTTGCATCTCTTCATTGTTGTTTTTTGGATGCTACCACATCTGACTGCTAATGAATTAATGGGTTGCTGAGCACACCAGAGCTGCCTGTGAACGGATATGATTAGTTTACGTTTGGTCCTTTGTACTGCTAACATGAAATTGATCGCTCAACGTTTTAGATATCCATCTTTGTCCCATCTCGTCAGCGTTATTAAAATACTTACCCATCCATGTCCTTGCTGCCATCTGCCATCTCTCTCCTGATGTGTACAAAAATAAAATATGCTTTTTTTAAAAAAAAAAAAAAAAAAATCACATTTCCTATGCTTTGAAGCTGCTGAGAAAATGGTGACAAGTTATTATATTATTTAGCATCCACATCTGCCTCTTTGTGGAGCAGATGTGGATGCTTAGTCATTTTGTTGCCATGGAAACAAGACACGATGAGGAACATTACTTATCCCGTAAATTATTTCATGCTCAAACGGCGACTTATATTGAATGCAACTCCTTGTCGTTTTTACACGTCTAATCCAACCCAGTGTGAACAAAGAAGGCAAAATGAGAAAAACCGCCGAATCACTTCATCTCCCGGCATGCCCCGGTGCAGGACATACCTGTGATGTCACAATAAGTATATATACGGCTACAGGGAAGAATTTCTTCCTCCATTGTTACATTGTAACAAACGGGACCGGGGCAAAACCGGGAGAAAAGACGTCTTCTCTTAGAAACCGTGAAACATTTTGACAACCAAACGAAACGAGCCGGTCCGCGTTTTTACATCGAGAAGACAACGAAGACAGACGACTGCACCCGCCCCGGTGAGAAGAGAGAGAGAGAGAAAAAAAGGGATAAACGAACACAGATGTCAGCGGATTTCTCCATTGCGAGCATTACAAGGCTCACATCAGGAAGATAAGACCCTTCGGCTCGTCACGTTATTCCCTGTGCAGCGAAAATGCTGGGGAATAAATTGCACATGACGCCCCTCTTCGTTGTGTCCTTTAAATAGATAGGTATGCACCATTTAAATAAAACACCCCGGTGTTATAGGCAGCTCCTGCTTCCTTCGTGTGTCTCTCAGGGTGCAGAACAATGAGCATGGAGCCTAAGTAGCCTCATATAGCCAGATAGAAGTGCTGCAAATTGACAATCACGCAAAGGCATACAGCCATTCACTCCGCGGTTGCAGTCCGGATACTCGGTTCAGGGACAATAAAGCACCACACAGGGCGTTTAAAGATTGATGTGCAGCTCAGTGTTGGAAAGAGAAATCTCTACCTACGAGCTGCTTGGAATAAGGGTCCCTGTTTCTGCCCCAGGTAAGAGGGTTTAGTGTTTCATTAACCATTGTGTGTGTGTGCGTTTGTGTGTTTCTGCGAAGAATGTAGAGAGTGCTAGCTTCACCAGAGAGTAAGGGCGATCGAGCCTTTCTGCTTGTCAAGCTGATATAAAATCCAACCTCCCCCCCTTACACTGCCTAACCAGCATGCACACAGTTAAACAAATACCTCATCCAAACTGCATGTCCCTGATGGTAAATACACTGTGAAGTCTGCAAACATACTGCCACGGTCAAACCAAGCCCTGGAAGGAGCAATCTGATGTCCCCTAAAAAAAAAAAAAAATCAGCTGTGTTGCTCTGCTCACACCGGACAGAAAATGGTTCAAAGTGTAACCAAACCAGCATCTCCACAGGAGCCTCATGACCAGGCCCGGCTCCTTCACAACCTCCTCAAGTGTGTCAAATTAGCTGAGAATCCCAATCCACGGAGAGCAATCGGTAGTTTTACACTGCAGCGTCGCAGTCACACAGTCACAGCACCTCCCCACGAGCATCGAGCCATTCAGTTATTTGTGCGTGCACTATTATTTTAGCACCTTTTCAGTAAAACGACCGCAGTTGATTCATTATTCACAGGGCAGATTCAGGATCTGTCTCCATTATGACACCACCCCTTCACCATCTATCCATTTAAGGACACATGTTATGGAAATGCTGGATTGTATTTTCTTTAAAAGAAAAAAAAAAACCTGAATGGGTAATTACTCACGTGGAGCTGTCCCATTTACGAGTGACTCCGTGCAGTCTGTAGCCGGTCACATGTTAACCAAGGACCCGTTTAAAAGAGAGGGCTGTTTAATAAACTGTTAGTTACCTCAGTCACACCACAGAGAGCACTGTTATAGTAACACATGGTATGCTGTTGCTATAGACTGAATAGTAAAAACTGTTCGTGTGATGCAGACATCAGACTACATGTGCTGCTTTCATTCACCTTGCTCGACCTTTCCCGCAGACGTGTTTGATCAGCTCCACCTTTCCCTCGTCTCGACGTCCCCCTGCACCGTTTAACGCAGAGCTGTCACGTTAAAAGGAACGGGAGAAGAGCGTGCGAAGCCACGTAGAGATCATTCGCTTCAAGGCTGTTCACACAGACCGTGCTTGCCCAGTTGCCATGGTTACGTTTCTAGACTTGACGATTTGAGAGTCGGATTTCGCGTGAGATGGGAGGCAGAGGGACGAAATGATGGAGCTAGAATACAGATGAAAGGAGACGGGGGCCGAGCAGATGTCACCTTGTTGTTTATCTGTCGGGAGCTGACCCCACAGTCTGATAAAAGAATGACACTATTCTCTGAGTGACAACCCATTTTTTTATGTTGAACATGAACAATATGGTGATGATTGTGTCTTTCTGTGCACCTCTAAGTGGTGCAGAGTGTGTTCTCCGCGGCTTGACGTGTGCTGCTCTGTCCCCTAAGACACCAAGTTTCCATGGAGGCAGGTTCGTCCCTCAGCCTCAAACGAAGATATGAAGAGGTGGACAACAGCTCTCCATTCTCTACACCTAAGGACTCTGACGATGACATCTCCAGCAGCGACAGCGCTGACAGCTGCGACAGCCTCAACCCGCCTTCCAGCACTACATTTACCCGTGAGAAACAGACGAAGGCGCACATTAAAAGGAAATAAACACCGACCCGTGTTGCTCACGTTAAACCCAAATCTCCCCGTTTTGTCCCCACGCCAGCGACCTCTATCCTCAGACAGCACAAGCCGTCGCCGGGGGGGAAGCGGGTGCGCTTCGACGTGGTGACGGTGTACTACTTCCCCCGGCGGCAGGGCTTCACCAGCGTGCCCAGCCAAGGAGGCAGCTCCCTGGGCATGGCCCGTCACCACTCCTCCATCAGACGCTACACGCTGGGCGAGTTCGCGCGCGAACAGGAAACCAGTCACCGGCACACTCTGCGCCAGCACCTGCGCCAGGAGAAGCTCAACGCCCGCAAGATGAAGGTAAAGTATGTGAAGGTATATCATCTTGAGTTCTGCTATACCTTTATGCGCCCCTGACTGTTAATAGTGAGTGAGTCCTTTGTCCTGATCTTAAAAGATTAGGGGACATAACTTTATTGCATTGTATCAATAAATTTAGTATTGAAGCATCTAAGCAGAGCGTGAAAAGCAGATTTGCAGTGGGAGCCTCTACTCAGGGACTGTCCTTTAAGATCACATCATCTTTTTGTCTTGTGACTCCTTACGAAACCACTCTGGATGGGGCCCCTTTCAACGTTTCCCATGCCTGTGAGCAGTTAGCAGGCCGGCTGAAGACTAATTACCTCCTTTGAACCTCTCAAATGGTTTCATTTAAATAACTCTCTCTCAGGCCACAGAGGTAAAAATCTACAATATTTCAAACAAATTTACACAAATTCGGAGAAGCATCAAAAGATAAATAAACATTTGTGTGATACAAGTTTGTTTTCCCTCTTTCCTGCCTGATTAATCATCTCACAGGCTGTCAGATCTGTCTTGTGATGCCCCTTAGAAGGGGCCTTCCTTCCAGAATGGGAACCAGAAAACTAAACAACCAAAGTAGAAAGTATATAAAACACCCTATGGAGTAACAGTGCATCAGTGTTAACAATCTACTATTTACTTTATATACACCACATTTATAAGAAATTACAGTACTTTTACTTAAACTAACCAAGTACGTCCTCTACAAGTGGCTGTTTGAAGATTCTTGTATGAAATGTGAAAATAGGGCACTTAGTGCAGCCAGTCGCTCTCTGGGGTCACTTACTCAAGCTTAAAAATTAAAGCTCAAAAGGCAGCCAGCCCCTCATTGTCCACAGCTCCCACCTCCGCACTAACTATTGCCGTCCACAGCTGACAAGGAACGGCACGGTGGAGTGCGCTCAGGCAGACCTGCTGACTCTGGAGGACGTTTCGGACGAGGACCTGGACGTGGACGGCATGGAGGTGGACGACTGTTTCTTCCTTCAGCCGCTGCCCACCAAGCGTCGCCGGGCCCTCCTGCGAGCCTCCGGCATCGCCCGCATCGACGCCCGGGAGAAAGCCGAGCTCAGAGCCATCCGCCTGTCCCGGGAGGAATGCGGTTGCGACTGCCGTTTGTACTGTGACCCTCGCCACTGTGGCTGCAGCCAGGCCGGTATTAAGTGCCAGGTGAGAGACGGCTTGTTTCCCTTTTCCCACATTCATTTACCTCTGGAAGACACTGTGGCACAGTGGAAAAATGTAAATAATTAAAATCAGTGTGACTGCCATGTTGTTACTTCAGCTCCAGAGTACTGTACATGCTGGCTGACTGTCGGGACTCTTAAATACAACAGAGTAGTTGTTAATATATAATCTAAACACATGTGCTCTCCTCCTCCTCCTGTGACAAATCAAAATGTCTGCTCCTAAAAATGAACATTTTGTTGAGGTTTGCAGAGTTTACACGCTGCATGTATTCCGCTCCGCTCTGAAAATGGCCACTCTCAGTGCCTGCCATTTGCTGAACTCCAGTTCCTGTGTTGTAGTTTCCATTGTGGGAACTGAGGAAGTTTGTACTGGAAGAGAGCAGCTTAAAGGACCCTCCATGCATGCGCGAAGCAGTCGTGGCTAAATTTACTATTTCGTTTAGTGGAAAGGTTTAAGCCGATTGACTATTCGTTCTTTATTTCAGGAATTGTACGTTGAAGAGTAAAGGCATTTCAGCACAATAGTGGCCTGCAGCCTGAATGATTCGCTCTACTGACTGAAATGCATCCGTATTTTAGTGAAATAAGACTTTATACCTCATTTCCTATAATATACAAGACATTATACATATTGACGCATAACTCATTAAAAGGCTTTTTCTTTTTCGTGCATATGTTTGTGAGTGCGTGTTGGCTGGGAAACATCACAGTTCTAGGACAGTTTATTTTAACATTACAAAGAACTCACATAGGTCCACATTTACATGTGTTACTGACGACAGTGATCAGGTTATAGCATGCTGATACGTATTTAGTCTCAGTTGCTTTCTTACTTCCTCCAATTAGATTTTTTTCTGGATCATATCCTTTGAGACCTAAAATGTGCGTTTAACTTAGTCGAGGCTGATTTTCTTATTCGACCACATAAGTAAATTTCTGTCTTAGCCAGATGTAGTGCCCAGTAACAAAAAATCTCATTCCTTTTCCACTGATCTCCTTATTTCTCGTCCGTTTTTACACATAACTTACGTAGATCAGTCAGTGATTCCCAAGTGTTTACTCTGCCCTTTACTGGTGAAGCACGACAACAGTGAAACTGAATTCACCCCAGCTTTCTTCTCCAGGTGGATCGAATGTCTTTCCCGTGCGGCTGCTCGAGGGACGGCTGCGGCAACGTGTCGGGCCGCATCGAGTTCAACCCCCTCCGTGTCCGAACCCACTACCTGCACACCATCATGAAGCTGGACTTGGAGAAGAGGAGGATGCTGATACAAGGGCCCGGGGACCAGTACGCCGCCGAATCAGACCAAATGTCTTCCCCCTCCTCCATTTGCCCCACTTCCCCGGACCTATCTTCCATCGCCGGCCTGGACTCTGAGCTGGAGGAGAACGAGCCGCAGTCCGTTGTGGAGGTCCAGGATCTCCTGGCGGAGCAGGACATACTGGAGCGGGAGAACGAGACGGCCGTGTTGCACCTGCAGAGCGCTGAAGAGCAGGAGAGGAGGGAGAGGGAGGAGGCCGACGGGGAGGCGGTGCAGCAGGAGCTGAGCAACGGCGGCCTCGCGGAGCAGCCCCTCTGCCTGCTACCCAGTGCCTTGGAAGGGGAGCTGCCCGTGCAAGCAGAGGTTCCGGGCGTGGATCAGGTTCTCCTGCAAGGACCTTTCCCCACAGGGGCCACGGTGCTGTGCATCACTGACAACCAGGAGGAGAGCCCTTCTGAGCTCCTCAAAGACTCCACCTCTCTGCTGTACTATCAGCTCAGTCCTATTGAGCCTGGAGCCTTTGAGGTGCTCCCCAGGGCAGAGGAACAAGACGCAGGAGGAGAGGAGCTCGTGGAGCGGAAACAAGAGAAGGGGGAGGAGATGATGGAGAGGAAACAAGAAGGAGGAGAGGAGCTGAGGGTTGATAAGCATAAAGACAATGCCTGTCTACGGAGCTCGGGCACATCTTTGACCAATGTGATCTTGTGCTCAGAGAAACGCGGGGCCGTGGTGGAGGAGAGGCCCGCAAGTCCTCAGCAGAACGTCCCGGTAGAGCAGTGCCAAGGGGAGCCCTGCCTGGAGAAAGGAGTAGATCCACTGCCTCCCGAAGTTTAGTACTAGCTTCTCTGCAGATATTTTGCACAACGACTTCATCCAACACGAGAAAAAAAATCCACATTTCACGTTTATTCCCGCTCTCATCCAGAATGACTACGAGTTGCTCGATCTCTCACAGTGACCGTCACTGAATTATCTGGAGTATTAGAAAAACTCGAGGGAGGGGGAGATGCTGAAAGCACAAACAGGTTGCTCCCGACTAGTAATATGGATGCAGTTAAACGGCAACATTGTACGTAATTCTGTCGGGGGTGATGAATGCGGCCTTAATGGAAAAAAAACATCAAAACAACACTTGTATGTAGGAGTGCAGCGAGTAGTGCTTTGTTCATTTCCAACGCAAGCAAATAGAAAACACAGTGTCCGCGAATGCTGACATAAGCCTTTTGTTTGGTGACGTGTAAAGCTGTCAACACTAAACACAGATTGTCTTGCAAGCGTGCAAGACGCTGGTGTATTTAGATACGTAACTGGCTCACTCTCCACGACAGCATACCTGTGCTGTAGTCAAGCCAAATAAAGGCCTCTGGTTGTATCCTCCGCTGAAAAATAGACCTAATAATCCTGGAAATACTTGTTTTTGTGTACTGTATATGCATTTGCAATGTGCGCAAGACAGAGCTGAGGTTGCTGCTTTTTTTTTCGATCCGTGCGCATATTGTGAACCGAGGTTGTCGTGGCTGCGCTGCGCTGCACTGACAAGATAAACCTACGCAGAGGAGCAGATTAGCACTGGCCTTAGTTGTTGCTCTTGCTCAACTCGGACTGCTCGTACAAACGCAGTCGATTTGTCAACAATAATAATAATAACTAAAAAAAAAAAAAAAGAACGTTTACCTGTAGTTGCAATGCCTATGATATTATTTGTGTCTTTTGTGAATTAGATTCTCATTGTTTTGAAGTCCTTGCGGTCTGGAATGAAAGGAGATGTTATTTCTTTCATTCATCCACACAGTAATGCCATGTAGTCAGTCATGTTATGAAATAGATCTTCCTAGTCCTTTTTTTTTCTTATTTTTTTCTTTTTTAAACACGTTGCTCTGTACGGAAGAGATCATTCTGAATCAAATTTACTATGAAGAAAATAGCAGTAAATATTGAAAGAAATCTGTTATAAGTAGTTATAAAAAGTGATGTGAGTAATTTATGGATCAGATTGACAACAGCCTGAATTTGTATATTTTATGTTCGAGCTGTGTGTGTGTGTGTGTGTGTGTGTGTGTGTGCGTGCGTGTGTGTGTGTTGGTATCTCTACACAAGAGCGAAAGGTGCATCTGCGTGTGCATGCACATGAGTATGTACTGTATTAGAGACGGGCTGGGGGTGGCGTGTTAGTTAGGATGATATATTTTATTCCCGAAAGGTGCTGATGTTACAGATTTACAGTCCCCCCCCCCCCCCCCCCCCCTTCAATGATAAATTTTTCCCCACGGCTGATGTAAGAACGCAATAGCTACTGCACTGCAAGTCATTAACGTGGTGATTATGGAATGAGGTGTTCTGTGATCGAGTATGTAACATTTCTGGTCTTTAGATGTCTTTTTAAGCTGCGTCCCGTTTATTACTGATCTGCGTAAGTGTGCCGACTCTCCTTACACAAAATCAGTCCTTTGTTTCGTTGCCAGAAACTACAGCTGTTGCTTTTAGTAACGGCTCGCCTAACACAGGATGTGCTGCCGTGTATGAGTTGTCTGATGTATTCCTTTGCCTTTTTTTTTTTTTGTTTTTTTTTTGGTTGTCTTAATATAATCCTGCTTAAGAGTTGCACCAAAGCAGTGGTTTCAGACCTAATTAAATGATGCTTTCATTCATCAGATTTTAACAAAGCAGTCTCCTGTACTTATTGTGAGGCTGCAGATTTATTGTGGCTCTTTGTGCTTGCGTGACTTGCCTTGACATAGTACCATCTTTGAAGTGATGATGATTACAAGCTGCCTATTGTTGAGCTTTTGTCCATGGCTTTCTACTAATAGACATAGGTTTGGGACCACTGCACCAAATTAACTCCAGTACACTATGTGATTATGTGTTTTTCTGTGTGAAAGGGATGTGTGGATGTTGAGAAGACTGATAGGTTTAGACTTCATCTAAAAGCTGTGAGGACTACTCTCATGCTAACTGTTGCCTAAAGTGGACAAAAAGTTTTTTTTTATACAAAAATAAAAACAATAAAACATTCGTTGCAAAAAGGATGGTGTGTGGTGTTATTTTTCATAGTAGATGGTTATAATTCATCACCCTTCACCTTGATTTGGTTTAATTGCTAATACACAGAGATAATGTAGACATTAAAGCAAAAATATATAAATTAAAACAAGCCAGATCTGCAGCATGATACTTCGCTAAAAGTGGAGGCTTTGAATGCAACACAATTCGCTTTATTTCTTTTGCATAAATTAAAAAAAGTATTTTACATAGCAACTTTACTGTTTGTTGTTAATAATGCATGTGACTTATTAACAAATGTACAGAAAACGTCTGGACATTATCTACTTTACCAGAAAACAGTAAATGTAACGCCTTTGTCCTCATTCAGACACTGGAGGTCATGACAGTGGCTGTGCAGGACCAGTAGGTGGCAGCATGAAATCAGAGCAGGAAAACGTGTTGGCTTCATTGACTGGAGTTCTCACTCAGAAATCTGAGACTCTGAGACACTGAGATAGTACTACGGCAGATATTAGCATGACCAAAATTAGTCCAACCTCATAATGACCCAGTTTCCTGCCCTCACTGACCTTAGTCCTCAAAGTGATCTCTGCCTGCAGGTCTTCCGTGATGCAGATCAAGCAGATCTTGCATGTTGACACCTACACTACAATGATGGTGGAAACCAAAATATCTACACCCTTTAGATCAGTTGCAGGAAGCTGTGAGCTCATTATAGCCCTAAAGTTTTTGCCTAGTTAGGTGTCAAGTTACACACTGCCAAGTTAGGTGGATATAAATAACAGTGAAATCAGTCTTTGTGTCATATGTTTATTAGTTTACTTGTCACCTTCTGAAAAAAGCCGAATAACATTCTCTGTGACAGAGCACATTTAGAACAAAGGCCATAGCACATGATTATGTAGCTGTGCAAATGAGAGTGTACTCCTGCAGTTTGAGTCTTGTGTTACATTCTACTTATTTACCATGACTCAAAAAGCAACTGACTAAAAGAAAGAAGGAAGAATGTCGCTGCTATTTCAGTTTCCAACATTTTTTATGAATGAGTCTCTTGCCAGCTTACCATTTTTACAGAAGCTCACTGTTTAAATCTCCAGAGCGCCTCTCCGACTGTGTAACTTCGCTTCAAGTTACCTGACTACACTCCCCCTGCTTGTTACCTTTTATTTGTGCTTCTTTGTTTGCTGTACTCGGGATTGAGAATAGGCCACAAACATCCAGTAAACAAATTACCTCTGGAACAATCGTGGCTGTGGTCCACAGCCCCGAGAAACATGCATGGTCTGTTTAACCTTTCCAGCAACTGGCTTGCTATTGTTTTACCTCGCCAATGGCCGGAAGAAGTCAGCTGACCCTGATGGCTTCAGGCCCACTGATGGAGTCCATCACGCGCCTGTGGAAAGATTTTACGGAGACTGTAAAATAAAGTCGTAATCAGGGAGAAACGCTCCCACAGTCGCATCAGAGAGCGTTGACAGACATGCAAAATCGCCAGCTTTTTCTGGCCTTTCGTTTTATTGTTGTGACTGGACAGAGCCATGGAGAGCAACTGGGTGTTGGAGGAGTGACGTATGTGAAATGGAAGACTGCCACACCACCTCGCTCCAGTCTCCCAGTCTGAAAGTGCTGCTCCAGCGCCTGGAAAGAATGCTCCGTCTTTCCCCTTCTCTCTCCCTCTCCCTCTTTATCCCATGCTCTCTCTCTCTCTCTCTCTCTGTGACGCCAGCACTATGGCATCATTAGGCCTTCACCGAAACCAATCCCTCTTAAATGGCACTATTCATAAAAGGGGCTCATGGTATTTTCACTAGTCTGTTCTGCTCTTCACATGCTGGCTGAACTGAAGAGGGAAATCCAGACCCCCAGGACAAAGTTCATTCTGTGTGCTCAAGAGAAAGGATCCATCTGAGAGCAGGAAGACGGAAACAATGAAGGCAGTGAAGGTCGGCACTAAAAGAAAAAAACGTTCTTTTTCAGCCCATCAGTTTAAAAGCAAATACAGGGATGAATATCTACTTGTCTGCTTATTTGGTGCCTTTATGCAAACAAGTAATTCTCTGTTACAGTGTATTTTTTGTAGTTAGTTGTAGAAACAACTATCTCCTTGTTGCCTGGTTCCTCAGAAAAATATTCTGGCACATAATCCCTTAAAACAATTCTTATTATTTTACTTTTTTCTTCTCGGCTTTTGCAGACTTAAGATATTCTGGTCATTTGTTTCCTTTGCACAGAGTCAGTCTGTATTTCTTTTGCTGGTACAGTTCCAGCATGATGTGTACGTCTTCTCTTTAAACTTCAAGAAAGTAAAAAGGTTTTGAAGGCAGATAAAAGGACAGTTCCTTGTTAAATCTTCCCAGGATACGCTGCCCACTGTCACAGAGATGTGGAACGACTGTTAACATGAGATGGTAGGAGGGTCTGTGCTCTGTTCAGTCCATTTGTTTCACTACACAGTTATGAGACCCCATGAATGTTTTTCATGTGTATATGAAAAAAAAGGTGTAACGATCCATATTTGAACAGAACAAATGATGATTTCTTTAAGAATGTTTTGATTAAAGGATTGATTTCATGACGAGTCAATTGACATGGCAGTAAGGTTCGGTTCCTCGTCCCCCTGGTTCCTGTTATGAAAAAAGGGAAGAAGGGAGAAGGATGGGTCAGTTCAGAACTGAGATCATACGAGGCAGAGAAGTTTGTTTACCTAATAACTCAACGCGATGCTGTCTGATGGACTTTATTGCTTTATTGAAATCTGCAAGACAGGCATTTCAGATAAATGTGATTTTCTTTTCAAAATGCCTGTGCATCAATCTTCCACATGAATCTATGCGCCAGCATACAGCATGCTGGAGTGTAATCTTACTGCTGGGCCTCTCACATGTAAGGAAAATGATGACACGGTAACTTTTACAACAATCCTGAATCCTGAACGAGTACATCACAGCATAGTTAGACTATCTCGCTCAATAGGACTGCACACACTGAAGCCAAAAGCAGAACATTTCTCTTATGTCATCTATGTCTGGGTATGAGGTGGCACTGCCAGAACAAGCAAAAAAAAAAGGGAAAGTGAACTAGAGCAACGCATGGCAGCAGAGCCCAAATGATTCCCAGCAGAACCAGAAAAACAGCTGTGGACACACAGCTGTGTGAAATATGGTGTGTCTTGCACTGCCTGCTGCTCCTCAAGGACGTGTCTGTCATAGCTACGTTCAAGTTTCCTAACAACAGCTCTAAAACATCCTACATTATGGAATTCACTGAAAAAAAAGTGTGTAGTTTCAGTCCTTTGCGTGTTTCCTTGTGGTTTCTCTTAAATGCTGCATGTTCTTCCTTCCTTCCAGTCTTGTAATAAAAACCATCCCATTAGCTAAGCAAATGGCTGCGTGCCCAGCTTTCCTCGAGGTGGAAGTTTAAATATCTATATGCTTACATAGCCTCTTAACAACAACCAGTGGGTAACCTCATCTGAATGTTTTCTATCTTACCCGTGGAGCATGAAGGAGTGACTTCATATCAGAAGTATCCGGGGAAAGACGAATGTGGACCTCTCGTTTGACCCATGCTGCTGTGAGGATGTTTTTAATTTATGTGCGCTATGCGCGGAAGGTTGCGGTTAATTTTGCTCTTTACGATCTTTACTCGTTCAGTTTTTGTCTTCAGGATTATTTCTCATTTTAAAGATCTCAAGTAGCAGTCTAATAGTTGAAATGGGCAGTGTTAAAGGATTAACTAAGCTGAATAGGTTTTCCTTATCTCTGTGTATAGGAGAACCTTTGGTGGTTGCCACAGTGTGAAAGAAAAGTCTAAAGATTCATAGTTGCAAGTACAGATGAAAACATAATTAAGAATACAATATTCCGCTTATGCTAATAGGCTTCCCTAAATCCTTCACACGGCCTTTTTAATGGGACAAGCTGTGACAATCCTCAGAGAATGGATGTTTAATGATTATATTGTCCTCTTGGTGTAATGATATGCCATTAAAATAATGTCGCTTGTTTTACATGACAATGCAAGTGAAGTTGTCACAAATCAATCAATCTTAGCCTCACTAGCTATAAATGTGGCTCCACAGGACTGTGAACGTTCCTATAGAGCGATCACAAAACTGAACTATGTCATCAAGCTAAGGAGACTTTTCTCTAATGATAAATAATGCCTGAAAAAAAATCCTACAATATATATATAAAAAAATGCTTTTCAAGCTCTGTTCAGCTCTCCGCTTTCCTGCTGTTGCACATTGGTAGCTGTCATCCATTCTGTTGTAGAAGTGGTGGGAATAGGAGATATATGTGCTTTTAAAAATCTGGGAAAGGATGTGGAGTCACTTCCTGTCCATGTGCCCTATTCCCTAATGGACAATTATGTGAATCATGTAAAACTCCCTCCATGTGGCAAATGTCTAACCCCGATCACGGCAGGCCAGTCTCTTAATGTTAATTAAAACCATATTCCGACTCGTCTTTCTCCCCTTCTTGTATGAAACCAGCGGTGTTAGTCATTCCCAGCTGGGGGCCCGGGCCGTGCTGACGTTTATAGCAGCCTGGATTTCAGTAGCGGCCTTGTGTATTGATGGTGTTATCCAGTGACCTCATTTCCTGTAACAAAGGGTTTCACTGGGCTACCTGTAAAAACAATGCTTTGCCCTGCCTCAGCGGGTAAGACTTTCCATTGCTGGGCTAGCTGCATGTATGCAGAAGCAGGCAGTGTGGAGTGTGTGTGTGTGTGAGTTTAATGTAGGGACGTCGGAGGGTGTTTTCCATCTGTGGAATAATCAGAAAGAGCGGAATTTAGACAGGAAAAATGAGTTCATAGGTGCAGTTTTCCTTTGGCGTATTTGCATTACTCTGTGTAAAAGCAGCAACTGCAAGATTGATGAACTGAACATTACCCTCTATTTTGTGGCACGTTCCTACTTCAAATCATCTACTTGCTTTTTTTGTTCAGTGAGATAGCTCCTAGCCGCTGTTTAAAGTCCTTAAAATGCATTTGTATCCACATTATGTCTTACGCAAATGCTATTTTTTACCTGCTGTCTCACTGGTGCTCATGCGTGCTGGGAACTGGGACGCGGTCTCGGGTTACTGCTGGGAAAACAAGCGTAGCGTGAGTCCAACAGGTGATGGGCTTGATGGAGGGGCTTGTCATAACACTGCAGCGCTTCATCACTGTGGGACTGCAGCTGAAAATTAATTACACATCAGGGATGACTTCAGAAGATTATTTATAGGCCGCCTTTTGGGGATTTAATGGAAAGGGGATCCCGCTCCGAGCGAGTGGAAGCATCGCAGAACCGCTCGCCTGGACACTGAGCGACATCTCTTTGACTTGTGGGCTGCTCAGAGTAATGTGAGGTCATTCAGAGTTTGGCTCTTTAAGGACCTGCTGTGCATCTGTGTGAGCTCATGTCAGGTTTTTCATCGTTGGCAATCAGTAACAAATAACTGTCCAATACAACCCAGTGTGCACCAGGTTAAGCTGGCTAATGCTCTGGAATGCTGAACTGGTTTCTGTGTGCTCTGCCCTTCACATGTATGTTTCACATAAATGACCACAAACAAACCAGTCGGCCAAATGGTAGAAGAAACGTATGCTATATTTTATTCAGATTAAATAGAAATCCGTGCTGGCATGCAGATACACCTGAGCTGTGTAAAACTGGCACAGAGAGGAGATTACACAGCACCAAGGGGGCAGGTTTAGACACTGCTGAATGTCAATTTGACCTTCTTCCTCTTTCTTCCATGACCAGACACTCCCAGCTGCTCCCCCGGTGAATGTTACAGATCAGCACTTCAGTGAGATGCGACGGCTTTCCCACTTGGCCACCAAATGGGAATCTCAGAGAAATCTGATTACCAGGGATCTTTGTCTGTCTGGGTTTTTAGGAGTGAACTGAGACTGATGAGGCGCTCCTGAATAACATCAGAGGACTCGGCTGTGATCTTGGTACCGATTTACTCGACTCCCGTGTCAGACAGCATCCTGGGAGCTGATAAAATATTTCAATAGAAACCTAAAACGCCCTTTCCTGAGATTAAACTCCAGGGAAGAGAGAGCTCTGAAAAGAGACAGGGAGTTCAAACTGCCATAAATTCTTGGCATAGTAACATGAACTGGAGAGCGGCTAGATGGTTAATGAATACGTCCGGATCCGCCTCACTTCACCCCCTGGTGCAGTTTCCCACAGGACACCACTTTTGTCATTGCTCGAGCTCTGACAGTAGTTGTTGTGTCTTGAGCACAAAGGTACAAAATAGATGCAATTAAAACACTTCTTCCTGGCCAGACCTCTTAGGGACGTTTTGTCTACAGCATGTGAGGGGAATCACTTATTGTATGCTAAATCTTTCCTGAGCAGACGCCGTGGCTTACATCTAGTGAGTGATCGGTAAACACTGCATTTCACATCCTTTCCAAATTTCCTTTTCCACTACAAAAGTGTTTTCCCTCTTTAAAGGGCTGGTCCACCCAATTGAAGTATAAACTCTTTATCTCTAAAAGGTATGCCTCCACCCAGACACTGCAGGGAACTAGAGCCTGACTCTGCATATACAATATATACATATACATTTATATAATTTCCAACCAGCTCTTCTGCTAATGCTGTGACTGGAAAGGAAATGGCTGCAGTCCATAGTCCAGCCACCACCCCATTGGTAACATGACTCTGTTACATTTCTGAGTGGTTGCTGTTGTTTTTTATTTTTATTTTTAATAAAACTTTGGATTCCGTTCGATTTTATACAGTTAATGCAGAGCCTTTAACTACTCTTCTGGCTGCAGCTTAAAATTAAATGTATATGTGTGTAAACTTCAGAACACGACTACCATTATTGTTTCTTTAACAGTGCGTTCTGCAAATTATTCATGACAATTATACATGTTTAATGATTAGAAATCAACACAGAAAATGTCTTGTTTTATGTATTTGTAGCGAAATGTCCCTTTAGGACTGAATCATACGCTCACACTCACGTGAGTTTGGGCCCCCGCGCTCTGTGTTGGGTGTCGCCAGATTAAAGGGTTCTGTAGTTTCTCACTGACATCAGCCCCTGACCCTGCAGGGCTTTCTTTGCGTTCGGGCCACTTCATTAGGCTCCTGCAGAGTGTGACTACTCACCCAGGGAGAGGGAGGTCATCTCAAAGCCTTTTACTAATCACCCAGACCGCCTCAACAGCAGCTGGCAGGTGAATCAACGCAGTCTTTGTCGAATCACCTGGTGGTGAGGCCTGTTTTCTACCCCCCTGTATGATTATGGGGTAAGAGTCAGAGAGAGAAGCACTTTTGTTGAGTTTGAATCAGCAGTTGCTATGAACTCCTTCCCCCCTCTCTTGCTCTCTTGTGTTTTTAACCACACAATCAACCCCGTATCCAGCTTTGTCTAAACTTTATACCTGGATAATTGATGCATGAATTCAGGAAAAGTTGAATAAAATGATACAGGTTACTTATATGATAAAGGAAGAATGTGGAGCTGCTGAGTGAGGGGAACCTGGAGGAAGGAGAATGAAGAGTGGAGAATTGTGATTTATGACGGTGGAAGGTTTAGGAGGCCTCACAGTTAACGTTTGGCTTTAAATCACTGTCAGAGCAGGGTGTGTCAACATTAAAGAAGAAGGGTGTTTAGAGCTCCATGCTGTGCTAATGAAGGCACCCGGTGCCTTAACCCAGCATGCATGCTTTTTCATGCGGAGGAGGCTGTGGGAAAACTGAGCCACAGGGTGAGCAAAATCTACAGGATCTGAGCGCAAACTGTTGACCTGAGAAAAATCTTTGAGTTGGATTTCATGAAAAAACGTCTTTCATCTGAAGGGTTGAGTCATCAAACAGTTAACACTCGACATTATCTTATATTCAGAGCTATGAAGCTAGATGGCCATCAGCTGGTTAGCTCAATTTAGCACAAGCACTGGATTAATGGGAAGCAGCAGCCCTCCGGCTCTCACAGTCAGCAGGAAACAAAATCCATCTGCTAGGGCTCTCAAAGCTCAATAATTAACACAGGTTATCTTGTTTGGTTAATCTGTACAAAAAGCAAAGTGTAAGAGCTTTAGATCGGCTGCTAGATAGGTTTTGTTACCTTAATCTGGAGAGAGGCAGGCTAGTTGACTCCTATTGTCTCATTGTAGCCACAAAAGCAAATTCCCCAAAATTGCTGTACTATTCCTTTAGTTTAATGTCTTTAATGTATGTTTGTATTTTTCGATCCATTATTTCTTCAGCTTTTGTGTAGATCATATTGTGCAGTAGATCAACTTTGTTGTGTTTTTTTCATCTCAGTTTAGATTTAGTGAAGTAGATGACGTCTTGCTCCAACTTTGATCACATCACTTTCTCCAGAGGCCGTCAGCTGATGTAAAGTGTTTTCAATCACTATGGCAACACAAACAAATAACTGTCTTGAAATAATTGTTGTTTCCCCTAAAGGAGCTGAGTGGGGCGCAGCATGTGGTCACCGCAGCTTGACACAAAGAAACTTTCGTTATCCACAACTTCCCCAAAAAGTAAGGCCAAAAAGTGTGACCTCAGACTGCGCTCTTTTAACAGAAATGGTTCATTTTTTGGAAGATGGTTTGACATTTTGCCTAAACTATTTGTATCCTGTTATTCACTCTTTCGCGTATGTTTGAGAAACACAGTAGTCAGCAACCTAACAGTCAGAGCAAGGCTCCAGGATGTCACAGTTGGGACCTGGCTGCAGGATGTAACTCCCTGTTAAACCACAACTTTTGGTGTGTATGTGTGTTGTCGACCCTCAGACGGTGGAAGTGAGTAGTGGCAGAGTCACAGTCTGAAGACAAAGATGTATTTCTACAGCTCAAATGGCAACATTTCCTCATGTGGGGATCATCCCTATGTTCCCCAGGTCCTATGTTCCCCGCTTTGTATGTGACCGGGGAACATAGGACCCTTTTTTAAAAGAAGGGTTAGGGTTAGGGTTAGGGTTAGGGTTAGGGTTAGGGACAGGGTTAGTGGCCCGGGGAACATAGGACCCATGGAACATAATTACGCTCCCCTCATGTGTAAGGTGGTCTGTGATTAAACCTCATTTAACTATGCGTGTGAACGTGTTAAACATTAAAACTTGCGGTAAGTGTCAGCAAAGAAAGTGCAGCCCCCCCTCGGTTCAGCAGTGATGTGGTGGATGACGGAACTCCACATCCCAGGAGTTGGAAACCATTCATTGTTGTTCTCGTGAATGCAGCCTGTCTTGCTTGATTTTCTCTGTGTCCTGGGGTGAGAAAGAGGTTGTGATCAGTTAATCATTTCAGCTGTCAGTGCATTTTCTGTCTGCTCTTATAAGGCACATGTTTGTCCTGCTACCACCTCAAATCTTCTGTGATCAAGATGTGTCTTCAGAGGAGATGAGAACACCTGGCAGGCTGAGGTCAGAGACCAGATGGCACCTGTGGAATTCGGCCCCCGCTGCCAGGTTATGGACCATCCATACACCTGGATATGGTCTGGATAGTGAGCTCACATGAGGCTTTACAGTCTGTCTGTCTGGGGGTTTATCAGACATGTGCTGATAAGAGAAAAAAAAATCTTCAGAAGCCTGTGCAGATTTTCAGCAAAACTGTGGATCAAACAGATTTCTCTCACTCAGATCGTAATGTTTCATTTTCGATATGCTTTCTATCAAAATATCTCAAATTCACTTCTGAGGGCTTTTCCACATTTCAGAAAGTCCCAAGAGCTTTACAGACACAGATTTTACCTCATTCCTTTTTGCTTAGCGTGTGGTGATTTTAATTGGCTGTAGGAGGCTGTGGTTCGAGACGTGAGGACGCCCGGCATTACTGCCATGGAAATAGCACGTTATGAGCAGAGGAAAGCCTTACTCATACGGCACACACTGTGAAGTCTCCATAGCTTTGTCATCAATGTGCAAAACTCTCAGCTGAGATGATGGGTCTCTCTACAGCCAGTAAATAACCCCACCCAGCCAGTCTCTGGTGTCCTCATCCAAAACCTTCCCTCTCCACCTCGTACTAACATCATCAGCATGGCCAGTGCCACAACTGAGAGACATGGAAGCAATTATAGCAGCAGGCACGGGAACATACAGTGTAGGCAGGGTGAAGTCAAATCAGCCTAAGAAAATCAAAGCTCTGGCTCTGTTTTGGCCTGCAGGGGCAATAATCACTGATTCAGGAGCCTGTCAGTGGAGTGGTGTTAAGAAAAGGAAAACTTGTAGGTTTTATGAATGCCTTGGACCAGATAATGAGTGGAACTTGAACTTAGAGAGTTTGCAGCTTCAATGGAAAGTGTCAAGTATTGACTGACATGAAAAAAAAAACTTTTACTGGTTTATGCTCCTAATAAACTGGATTATGGAAAGTGTAGGATTTAAATTTTTTGAAACTAGAATTAATTCAATGACTAAATCTCAACCTTAGCCAGTTTCTTTTTACATCAGTTTATTTTCCCCAAGTTCCCCATGTTATAGAAGTGTACTACTCACTGGTTCCAGTACTATTTTAAAATATCTGTGAAGATTCTTAGAAGAGTGTTGGCACTCTACTATTGAACAGGTTTTACTTCTCATTTCTTCTGAAAAAACTGGTTCCCACCAGTCTCTTAAAAAAAAAAAAAAAAGAAGCCTTTTGGAAGAGGCACAGACATGGTGTTTTGCATGTTTTATATATACATATAATTACACACATTACCTTAAAGTACAGTACTGTGCAAAAAGCAGGCGTGAGGGAAAAAAATGCTGTAAACTAAGAATGTTTTCAAAAATATAAATAATGATTGTTTATTTTTATCAATTTACTAAATACAAAGTGAGCGAACAACAGTAAAATCTAAGTCACATCAATATTTGGTGTTACTACACTTTGCCTCCAAACCACCAACAAGCCTTATAGGTACACTTGCACAAAGTCAGGGATTTTGTAGGATCACAGACGCTGTGGTCACCCAAGGAAACTTAGTGCAGCAGATGACCCTTTGAAATCTGAAGATGTCCAGCAGTGCCATCAGCTCAGAACTGTCAGAAACCGGTGGGACCCCGGTACACCCATCTACTGACTAGAGAGATCTGGTCAGAAGTGGTCTTAATAGAAGAGTTGCATCCAAAAATCCATTCCTGTAACATGGAAACAAGGCCAGGTCACACTACACACAAAAACATAGGAACTGGGGAGAAAAATGGCAGCAGGTGCTGTGGACTGATGAGCCAAAATTTGAAATATTTGGTTGTAGCAGAAGGCAGTTTGTTCACCGAAGGGCTGGAGAGTGGTACAATAACGAGTGTCTGCAGGCAACTTTGAAGCATGGAGGAAGTTCCTTGCAAGTTTGGGGCTGCAATTCTGCAAACAGAGTTGGGGATCTGGTCAGGATTAATGGTGTCCTCAATGCTGAGATATACAGACAGATAAGTATCTATCATGTAATACCATCAGGGAGACATATGATTGGCCCCAAATTTGTTCTGCAGCAGGACAAAGACCCCACACATACTGCCAAGGTATGGTCATTAAGATCTATCTTCAGCGTAAAGAAGAACAAGAAGTCCTGAGTTTGTTTGGGATAAGAGACAGAAGGATTTGAGGAAGCCTACATCCACAGAAGTGATCAAGGCCACCATGTTATGCTTGGTCGGTGTTGCTTATATTACAATATATACAATATATAGATATCTTACATGCTTCAGTCAGGTCAGCAAGACCCTTTGTGAGGAGGAGGCCATCTCATTTTCACATCTGCTTTTTCAGATATTTGCAATGGTAAATTTAAGTTTCCAAAGATGCTGGTGGACAAACTATCCAAGTGGTTATTTACCTTTCGGGTCTTCAATGTCCATAATTGGAATTTTTAGTATTTATTCCAGTAAAACGAGAATGATGAGTCATTTCAAATATATTTAACCACTGATGGCAGAGTTGGTTCAATTCCTGGCTCCTCCACATGCCTAAGTGTCCACTGGTGTGTGTCACTGAGAGGCACTGTAATGCGCTTGAAATACCACTAAGGCAGAAAAGTGCAATATAACTGCAGACCATTTACCGACAGATTTTACAGTTTACTTTGTTGCTGGGGCTTGAATTTCAAGTGTATTGTGTTCAGTGGTTTTGCATGACAAAGCGACAGTATGGTGACTAAAGCGCATAAATCAGATTTTTGTTGTAAAAAGATACACCTACTAACTGAACCTTTGGAATGCTTAAAAAATGTCAAACTGTAATGTAATACACCGTAATGTACATATATATGTGTGTGTTTACAGATACAAGCCTCCTGTACTAAATCACTTGTTTCCAGATCCGCTCCAGCAGCCATGATTCTTACAAGATCCATGTAATTATTTCCAAATCCAGATGATGAATTTTTTTTTACCACTTACTTACTTCTCACAGACTCATCCAGCATTTTCTCTGATCCTCCCATCATACCAGTACTACTTTTTTCTCTGTCCTTCCACCCAGGCGGAGGTCATTATCGTTCACATGGGGGCATTACAAAGACAACATGGTATTCCCTCCAAGAATGGCCCCTGGTGACTGTGGTTCGGCCAGATTCTGATGAGCTGAGGTGAGTCTGTTCAAACACGCCCATTACAGCAGCTCTTCGAGGAGTCCAGACCCTCTTGTTACTCATGGAAACCAGCATGTAAGCACACAAAAGTTGGGAGTGGGAGACTCAAATGTTCCAAGTTGTGTTGTGTCCCCTGGTTGCAGGGGTGGGACAGTTGGGGGCAGCTGTGAGCTCGCACAGTCGATATACTATAAGTGCGTGAGTCAAAATGAGTGAGACAGACTGTAGGATGGGGGCCGTCTTGTAAAGGGGAAATTTCTGCCTTAACAGCTCCCGTACCTAAGCAGAATGCACACAGAGACCTGTGCCAGATCACTAATAGAAACCAGACGCATGGAGTATGAGGAGCAAGGCTTTCACTGCACAGCTCCAGAGGGAACCACTGGAGGAGTGACAAAGGAGGAGGAGGAGAAGGTGGAAAGCAGGCAAAAAAGAAAGACATAACGTACTAAGTAGATAACAAACCTTTAACCGTCATTTGCCCTCGGAGGCAGGCTGAGACTGGAGCTTTAAAGCCCTATTTGTATCTGAGATTTCTCCATTCACTGACAGGATAAGAACTACTGGCTGATAAGAAGAAAGCCGGCATAACACTTCACTGAGATAATTCTTTCTAACAGAGCCTGCTGTTCATTTGAGAGAATTCTTGACATCTTATTGATTTGGCTTAATGGATAAAGCACCTAACTGCAACCACATGCACACACACAGATAACCACCCAGCATCAACTCTGAACTCACTGACAGCTTCCTGAAAAGAAGCCAGCAGCGTGGTAGAAGATAAACATGAAGCAAGAAAATGTGAAAAGTTGAACATGTTGTAACAGTGTGTTTTTATTAGACAAACCTCATTTGAAATGGGTACTGGGGGAAAAACCAGAGAACTTGTGTAATTTGTGTGGGACATTGTGAAATCAGACAAGATGATTCATCTTCAAAATTTTGTGAATCATATGTTTTCTCAAGACCACCAGGACCACCCTTTACCCTCCTTACTCCTCTCCTCCTTTATATCACATTTTCTCTCATCCCTCTCTTCCTTTGCCTGGAAAACCTCCACGATGGTCATGTGTGAGGCATCCAGCCCACTCAGAACAGAGGCTCAGTCTTTCTTGACCTGCTTGTGCTCCACGTCGAGCCATGAGCACAGACAGTGAGTACTGGTAAACGTTGAACGCGCTGATAAACGGCACAGGGAAGAAGTACACAGCCTTATTTAGAGTTATAGTCGGAAGGGGGACTGAGTCACAAGACTTCAACGGCACAGTGTCTCCCGAGGGAATTCATTACGGAGAATGAATCAGTATTGTAGCACAAACATTAGGTGTTGGTGTTTGTCCTCAGGGGGCTTTGCGTTGGATAGGTATCACCATAAATGGTCAGTTCCCCCTCGGAGTGACAAATGCAGTCTTCAGGTTTGTGGAGATGAATCAGCATTTAGAACAATGAGGTTTACTCCTGAAGGATTATGGAAAGGAAAAACATCCTTTTAGGTTATTTTTAGTTTTAAACAGTCCGCAGCAGGGTGAATATAGCGATATAGTGAATGAAATTGAGGTTTATTGTGTGAAATTGGGTCTGCAATTCAGGCTCTATAATGAAACAAATTCTTACTTCATTTTTTTTTTTTTTAAACAAATCTACTTTTGCGTTAAAAGTCAAACACAAGAGAAGCGAATGAAAACGAAATGGGAAGATTCATGTAAAAGTTTAGCAGTTATACTCTTACTTGAGGAAATTTATTTCCAGATCCTTTGTGGTTTCTTTTAGGAGATGCCTCAAAATGAAAAATATTACTTAAAATAGTGATAAAAGCTACTACTTCAGTAACAACACCATTCCTTGATCGATTCGAAGAAGTTTATCAACTCACGAGGTCTGAGGAAAACTGATGGTTAGATGAGAGATCAAACGGACGGGATGCGACAGGTCGAATGTGGAGATGGAAGAGGATCTGAGGACACAAAGGAAACCAGAGAACGAGACTCGCGGTGGGCGGCACTTCTCGGGAACTCCAGCGCCATGTCCCCATGGTTTCCGTGATGAAAGAGGGACACACCTTTAGCGCGGGAACTCTTGTTACATGCAGTATTAATTGCACCTATTATGGACAGTCCCTAATCCTCCCTTTGTGTTAATGGGGTTTAATTATTTGTCGTAAATTATGCACAGAATAGAGTAAATGTCATAAAAATGTAAGCTGCTCGGGGGGTGTTAGAAATAAAAAAAAATCAACAAAAGTAAGTCTAAACATTGGTGGTTCACTGGTGCGATACAAACCTTCCATCTCTTGGTGGTAGTTTTATGAGAAGTTAAGTCCTTGAAGGCAAGATAATGTCTTCCTGTTGTTTTCTACCTGGGTGTCCCACTTGAGAAAATTAGTTTTCAGTGAAATAAGAGTTGTAAATGTTTTGTCATTTTCCCCACAGGCAGGACACTGATGCTGCTGCTGTACCTAGGTGGTCTACTGCTGAGCACTGAGCTGTTATTACATTAACCGTTGTGCCTATTGTGCGGTGTGGTCAGAAAAAATGCATTTTGTCAATGCTATAATAACAACCATGCGTTTAATGTAATTGCACATAAAAGCCATATTAAAGATAAATGAGCTGTCAAGGTTTTTTTTCTTTTGTTTTTTTTTCCCAGGGACAGAGGTAATTCTGTTATGGTCTCAGAGACATCAACACATTTACCTCAACAACATATGACGTTAAAGAAACACTGAATGAGATTCATCAGCAACACCAAAACACGACATTCCTCAACACAAATGCAGGAAGACTGTGATTGTTTGGCCGTGGCATAATGGCACTGGTCTTACATCTTATCATCAGGTCCCTGGTAACATTTACTAAGAGCACGCAATCAGTGTGATTTCCATTGATAGAGGTAATGCAGAGGTGAAGAGAACCTGGCTCTGTGCTTTGAATGTGGACTTCGGTAAACCTGTCTATCTTTACCGAGCAAAACAAAAGGCATGGAAAAGTTATTTTTACTCCTGGGCAGGCTGTTTGAGTTATGGACCCCTTACAGCCAGGAGTGGGCTTGTACATGCTGTGGCAGATTCAGTATCAAGTCTTATAGACGGTCAAAGGCAAAACGCCTTCTAAAAAGATTTTCCATGGAGATGTCCCAGAGCTGGATGCTGGGGCAATAAAAATACCTGTTGTTTTTTCAAAAACTTTTATACTATTGCATCAATTCTAGTGAATTTGCTAGAAGCAATCATGGCGTAAATAAATAAATATGTAATGCTTTAAATATATTTAGATGTTCGTTGCGTGATTAAACTAATAAACTCAGCCAGCAGGTGGATGTCTGGCCTTCCTAGAATATTTAATGCATACACTTTAGTGAAGAGTCAGATTTCAAGTGGAGGAAAAACCTGCAGCTCAACCATAATAACACTGCCGACCTCGTGCCCTTTCATTAGAGAAGACACTTCACTTCCCCTCTGCGCTGTTTGCTTGCGTGCATGCCTCGGTTTGTTTGAGATGTAACCCTATCCAAATGGAGGACGTGCTATGTGCCAAATGCTCCCTGAATCCCTCGTCAGTCTGGACCCCACCATGAATTGATTTTACCGTGCCAATCATTTCCCAGGACCCCTCACCCTGTGCCTGCTCGACGGAGGGCCGAGCCATTACAGAACAGCTTCACCAGACCACCGTAGGTTGTAACCTCGCTGTGACTTGTACATTAGAGAGATGACAGAAAAAGCCTCTGCGTGTTCACACCAGCTCATACAACCAGTGCACCGGTCATAAACCTCTGATGGTTTCTATATAAGGCTGCACAAGTGTGCATGACACCTCCGTGGTCTGGACAGCATTACCGTCAACATTGGCTTATAAGGAGGAGCAGGGCAGATAAAGGGGAGTCGGGGGGTAGATGTGACTTTTTAATGGGCATTGTGACTCACCTTCCAAAACCTTGTTTTTTTTACCGTTTACAGAAGGTGACACAGTTGAAATATGGTACATTCTTCGGAGACCTCGGTTAACGGCCAACTGTGTTGTTCATCAGCCCCAGCATAGCGCAGTCTGGACAGGAAATGACACACAATACATCAGGAAGTAGTGAGAGACAGATAAGCAGGAATTAATGTCGACAGGCTAATGGAATAGCCACAGAGCTGGTAATGTTGGACTGACAGTCAACCCACTACTTTGTTCTAAACTACTGAGCAGAGCGGCAAAACCTTTAAACAGACATTTAAACCACATCATGAATCCCAGAGAATGATCCCCTGAGTTTTCCATGAGACACTTTCTTCTTTCTTCTTTGGTGCTCCCTTCACTTCCCCTATAGTTCTGTCATCAGATCAATATTTTAAATTGTCCATTAATTCGCTTTATGGTGTTAATATTCCCATCAGCCGCAGCTTTACTTTGTGTTAATGATGTTCTACTGTTGTGGCTGATAACTGCCACTGATATTCAGGAGGTGTGTTATTTTTTCAAACACGTCACAGGCACACAGATCCTGATTCAGGATTCAAGTGTAGTGAGATGCTCCACAAAAGTAGTGGGACATTTTACAAAAATCAATTTGTCATTGTGCTCTGACCTGAAACATTTCAAATGATATTAATGTGTTAATGTGTTGGTGGTGGTACCGACCCTGTTGTTATATCGGTCTAGCTCTATGTGCGGTTTGTGCTAATTAGCAAATGTTAGCACACTTCTGCTATGAATCTACACAGTGACTTAAACCAGGGGTCTTCAACATTTTCCAGGCCAAGGAAACTGATGAAGATATTAAGCAGGGACCCCCTGTCTACTATATGTGTTCTATATTAAACTCAGCAAATTATATTATATATTTGAAACATACACAGGTTCAAATCTCCATTTTTTGTTTTATTTCTATTTTTTGTTCTAGTGACAAAGCGATCCATTTTGGCCTCAGTAGTTGGCTGATGGGGTCCTCTGGGATTTTACCTGGGGACTGAATAGGCTCTCGGTACCTGCAATAAGGGCGGGTCCTGCTGTGTACAGAAGGCTTGGATGGACAGGTCTAGTGTGGTGCTCTGTGTGAAATGGGGCACTGTTTTAAAAAAAAAAAAATGTAATAACATCTAATCGACCAAAGATTTTGCGACCCCCTGCAGTACCTACGTGGACCCCCTAGGGCTCGCGGACCTCCTATTGAAAACCTATGCCTTACACCATTATAGGCATTTATGCTTATGTCCTTGAATGTTTGAAAGGTTTCATTGTGTACTTCAGGCAATGGAGCTAATAAATGTTTAACAGTTACTTATATAGAAACTGCAACTGCAACAAAGTAAATAGACATTTGTGTAGAAGGTGAAATGGAGGCATATGAGACAAATTTTCTGTCCTTGTCCGGCCACTGCAGCCGTAAATGAGGAAATGCGTATTTAGATGAGTCACTGCTGTTGCTATCTGCGTCGCCCCGACATCTAGTTCTGGGAAGGTGCGCGTCATGTTACTACAGTCTAGACCAGATACAGGAGCATGTATCTAATTCAATTCACTTAAACAAGATCATGGGTAAATTAATCACGAGTCTGTTGTGTCTTTGTAAAAATTGGCGGAGCTGCAGTGGGCTGTACACCTGTCGCTATATGATTTAAAAATGAAGTAGTAGTGATGTATAAGCATTCTGAAGTTACACAGCTGTGTAAAGACAAAAAACACCAGAATGATAAGTGGGAGATTCTACTACAGGAAGGAAGAGACAACTTGAACGCCTTAACCAGAGTCATTCAGGAAACTGGTAATGTGTTTCTCCCATAATGCTGGTGTGGGGAACGGCAGTATATGCAGGCATATTCTATTGTTCACCTGTCTTGTTGCAAACACATAGGAGACCATATGGGGAGGCTTTGTCTTTCAGTGAGTTGTCCCATGCGTCACACCAAGAAATGTTTCCGTAACTGGTGGGTATCTGAAATGTGTGTTTTCCTTCCCCCCCTTTCTTTTTTTTTTTTTTTTTGTTGAAAGCGTTGTTGTGACTGCTGGCGCCATCAGTCACTCATTGTCTGACATTTGTCAAGTCACTATATTAGTAGTAGAGTATCTGCAGGCCTTTATTATAGCAGTGTGCCCTCTTTGGTCACAATGCAAATATAGATGTGCTTGAATGTGGCTGATTTTATGTCGCGCTGCTTTTGCAAAGATAATTTGAGGCACCCATAAAAAAAGAACATGTTTATGTTGTCGTCTGGGAATATAAGAAGAAACCATTTGCACTTAGGCCCAGTGTGTGTTTTTGTCCTGGGAAGCCGGGTGAGTCTGTTTCCATATGCACTGTGTCAAACATGTTTGGCTAAGAGTGTGGGTGTGGGAAAGCAACAGCAGCTAATCGGAGGGAATGTGTGAATGGTTTTGTGAGCGTGCATGCGTGCGTATGTATGTGTTTTTGTGTGTGAAACCATACCTCTGGGCTATCCAGTGATCACACTGATTCACTACCCACTCCTGCTGTACCCCCAGATACACACATTTTAAGATCCACATTCCTCCGCTTCGAGGCCCGGCAGCAGCCCCGCGGCACGCCTGCTCTAATAGCAAAACACGGAAGGGGGTCAAGGGGCGCACCATCACTCTGAGAGACAAATAGGCCATCCAAATAAAACGTGACACCCCGAACATGGGACCTGAATGCAAAACTGTCTGCAGCACACGCGTCTCATTCAATGTCATTCCTGTTCACAAGTTTCCTCAATGGGAAAGCGACTTAGAGCCTCGTGTGATGTTTTGTAGCTTCTGCATCTTGCAGCAGCCTGGACGCTGGAGTGACCTCCAGTGAAAGGTTGTGAACCATTTTATGCCGCCCATTAAAAAGTTGTGTATTTAAGCAGAGGAGGTCAGACGCTAAACAATGCATGAAGCACAGGGCTTTGCCGTATATGCAGGCGGGTCAGAGTTAGTGTTTAGGACCTCTCTGTGTGTTATGGAGTGTAGAATGAGGCTGGGAGAGGGGTCGTTTCCCTCCCAGCTGTTTGCGTACTGCTGCTTTACTGCCCTGCTCCCTCACACTGATTAGCAGATGTACATAAAGAGCACAACTGCTCATTTTCAGGCGATTTGTGGTGGTTTTTAACGAGGCAACCAAACAATGGACACTGTTAGGATCATCTTGCTGCCCACACAAGTTGTCCCGCTTTGCCTCAACTGACAATAAAACCTCGCAAGAGGAAACGATCATCCACAAGGGCGGGCGGTTCTTTGCCTTGTAAGGCTCCGTCTAAAACGATCGCATGATTCACTCAGCATCTACGTTGCTAAGAGCTTGTGTTGAAAACAATGGACAGTCCACTCAGCTCCGCGGGCCAGTTCAGGACTTCCACCCCCTCATGACAAAACTGTCATCCAGCATGCAGTGTCTCAACTAGCTGGACCGATCAGCGACACCTCACCACCACCCTTCCTCCCTGCACATGGGGAATGTTACAGAGTGCAGAGAGGAAAGCAAAGCAGATAGGAGTGTGCATGTGTATAAGGTGTGCGTTTGTGTGTGAGTGTTAACGGAGTAAAGAATTGTAAGTCTGTGAAACAGGAAGGCGTTTACATTGGAGGAATTTCCTGTCTGTAAGATGTGTATCACTGCGTTGCTGCAGTAACTGCAAGGAGACATGGAAAGGGGAAGGAGGAAGGAGGAAGGAGGAAGGAGGAAGGAGGAAGGTTCGCTCTGCGCATTTAAAAGGCATCTCAAGGCAGGGCTCTGGCTTGCCTTTGACATCAAGGGCAGGTTTTAATGTCAGCCCATTATTCTCAAAGGCTTGGTTGGGGTTTTCACAGTGGTATGTCCCTCTGTTCAGAAACCATGTTTTCCATCATGACCCTCAATTTCCTTGTTCAAAAAGACTTTTCATACGCGACTAAATGAATCACAAATCCAATACATCCGACAGGAGCAGGCAAACTGCCTAGAGGAACAAATAGAAGTAAAAAAAAAAAAAAAAAAAAAAAAACTTGTGTACACAAAGTGCAAGTTACCTGTTGTGGCCGTTGTTTGTTGTCTGTTCCTAAGTGGTAAACTACTGTTTATTCTGTGACTTTAAAGTTGCCTAATAGCAACCATCAGGGTACCCCTCCACCCCATGGAGCTCATCTGTATCAGGTCACTGTTTGTGCCACAAAGAAAAATGAGATGAGGGCACGGTGAAGCCTGGTCGGAGAATTGGAGAATAAAGACAGTCTGCAGCAGATAACTGTAGATTTGCTAAATTAGGTTCATAAACTACTTTAATTTTCACAAAAGTTTACAAAATTTAAAAAGTAACACCACCTGCAAAGCTGCCTGCCACAAAAGTCTAAACTTCTGCAGGACATAGAAGTAAAACAGTTGTTGCACAACTGTGTATAAATGTGATGTGAATGTCACATAGTGGTCTGCAGATAATAGTTTATCAGTTTCAAACAATGTGGACAGTTTCCAGAGAGAAACAGAGTCAATGTATAAGTGTGTGTGTGTTTGCCTGCACGTACACATATACAAGATTTATATATGTGCCAGCACATGTTGAAGTGCCACTGTGTCACGTTCGTATTTAAAATAACCGGCCAGCTGTGTGGAGTGTAGAGTGAAATGTTCTATAAGTGTTTTGCTGCACTTCAGATCTGTTGCCATAGCGGCTGAGTGATGATGTCAAAGCCCAGGCATTGGCTACAGTCACACCCCCTTTTTTTCAACGGAAAAAAGGCGAGATTGGAAAATACTGTTCATTTAGCTAGACTCAATTACGGATCAGCGAAAGCAGAACACCGTCTGGCTTCAGGCACAAAATATACTTTGTATACTTGTGTGGTTACCTTACCACTGACACATTCACACATTCTGACACATGTGTGAAGAGAAAGAGGTTTGAGAAAACTTGAAGAGCCCGATACTTCAAATAGATTACTGTGGGTGGACAGATAAGATGAGAGCTGTGGCGTTTAATCAAGCAGAGGACTGTGACTAAACGCTGATACCGGTATTATCTTTTTCCAAAGTATTTGATTACCCCCTCTGACTAAACTCGTGAGGTCATGGCTTCAGTCTGTCTGTATGTGTCAAATCTGTCCTTTCAGTTCACACGGTATATTTGTGGCAGCCGATGGGATTGCCTAAAACCAAGTCATGACTTCATCTGGAGAATTTCAACAGCAAATCATTTTGATGGGTACGTGTAATCTGTCTTTCTATCAACCACGCCTTGACCCCTGATTCATCTCCAGTCTCGTCTTGAGGACCTAAAAACAGAATGAGACCCCACCGGGATTAGGGCTTTGAACCATCAAGTGCCCCCGACAGCTGTGAACTGGCCCCTCCAGACACTCTGGATTACTCCCATCAGTCTACCGTTAGATTTTACCCGGCGTGTTGGGGCTCTTAGACAGAGTTATAAATACGAGCAGCACTTGACAGAGAGTTCATGTTGCTACTGCCACACAGCCAAATTTGGCCCCTGTGTTCAATCCTCGAGGCTTCGAGTGAATCAGCTAAACCAACAGTCACTAATTCCAGTCAGCCTGGATTGGTTTATTAAAGGTCTCGTTGCAGTGAGTAGTTGCTTTTCGCAGCCTAACCACTTTCCTCGGTCTCGTGTGACTCAGAGGCAGGAATATAAAATCTTCCCACACACCCCCCTTGAAAGCTCACAAGAGGACATCATATGCCGAAATCAGATCAGCACTGTAATTAGGTAGAAATACATATGGATCACACACTGAGCTGCTGGCGTGGCTGATAAAGGTATAATTAGTTTGACACTGAAAATCACTGCTTTATAGTGAAAATTTACATCTGAAAACTTGATTGTGGAAGAAGAAAAAAACACTAAAGAGGAGGAAAAGAAATAAAAAGTGTGAAGTTTCTCTGACCTTTCCATCACCCGGCAGGCTGTCACAACTTTGGCTTCAAAAGGTCAGGATAAGTAAGAGATAAAGTCAAAAGGAGGATTTTCGATCCATTGTTCTTTTGGCTAATGATCTTGGTGATAGTGATAAAGATGACCACATTTTACCACACTGGTAAATATATAGATTAATGGAGGAGAGGTTCCTTCTTCAGATTTTTTTTTTTTTTAGGGAATCACTGGAGGCTCCTCCTCTTCCAAACTCTATTACGGTTGTGGGAACTCCCTGCTCCGTGTGTCATGATTAGGTGAGCCGAGGAGGCGTGGGTCTGGAGAGAGGGACAGAGAGAGAAGCCCAGAGAAGGAGAGGACGTTGAGAGGAGCTGACGGAGCATTAATGAGATACTGGCCAGTTAGACTTACAGGGATGCAGTTTTAGTCACATTGAGCCACTGTTTTCAGGCTTCATCTGAGGACTAAAAACGCCAAAAAGAACTGGAAACTTTCGTCTTCCGAAACAAACTTTAGTGGATTAATTTATTCATAAAAAAAAAAATGGGCTTGGAACGATTTCGCGCAAAGACGCTGGGGACTGTTGCCTTTCTCAGCCGCTCATTCCTTTGTATTGTCGGGCTATTATTCACGGCTTCCCTGCCTGTCTGCGAGGCGTTCAACTTGGACGTGGAGAACCCAGCTGTTTACAGTGGACCTAACGGGAGCTACTTCGGATACGCTGTTGACTTTTATTTGTCTGATTCTGCCAGGTGAGTTTATTTATTACGCGAGTAATGTACTTTTCCGAAATGTTATTTGATTAACAAATGGAAAAAGGGCTGTGCTTCAGAACAAAGTGATGAACATTTGTGTGCAATCTCGACACTTCCAGACAGCCAGTCGTATTCAAATGCATTGCGCGCATCATGCAAACTTTCCACTGGACTGTTTTGGAGGTTTTGGCCAAACATCTACAGCCCCTCCGTTAAAGTTACAGCGCAAGTTTCCGATAGGAGACTCATTTCAAACACACTTCGATTCTGGGGTGTTGTTTTGTCTCTGATATTATTATGCCGAGGTTTTGTGTATATGCTGTCTTCCCTGGGCACATCCTTTACGCACGGCGCATACGCCCTCGGCTCACTCTAACTGAATATATCTAAGAAATAACATTTGTCTTCTAAATGGATCACAGTACAAATCCCAAAACTCTAATATAAAAGAGTATCTTTTTTCATCATGAAAGGTGATGAACCCAAACAAAGATTGGAAACATTCCCCATACATCATAATCTCATTGTGCCACAAAATCATATTCCTTTATGACCTTTTAATCTGCGCCTGGCCAGGGCTCCTCGCTTGAGCCTTTAACAATCAAATCTTTGAAATGCTGCGGCTGGTTGTGAAGCTTCCTGACTCAGTGGAGATGTGATCCCTGTGACACTCTGCATTCAGCGACCGTCTCCACATTCTTCCCGAGAAACTTTTGGCATCAGTCATATTAAACTAATGCATTCGTGCCTGTGGTCAGGTCTAATGCCACAGTAGCCTGTAGAGAATATAATGGGAGTGGGGAGGTTTCTGAGTGTCCTATGAACATATAGTATCTGCATTAGCACAGATTCAGGAAAGTAGCTGCATGGGTTAATTTAGTTGCTGACAGATGTGCATTTGTGTTGTTACCCATGTTCCCAACCCTGTAATCCTAATAGTAATTAACAAAATGTTATGTAGCCGCAGTCAAGGTTTCACTCAGACATAATCAGGCTTCCTGGCTGAGTCTGTGTCTGCTGAGTACCAGCAGTGTCTCAGACCACTGTTCAACCAGCCAGCATGCTGGGATTTGAGAAAGGGCTTTGTGCCGAGTAAGCCGCCAGCAGCAGCTTTAGTTTCCCTGTTTCTCCTCCCCACTTCCCTGGGCGGCAGACACTCAGACATGAGAAGATTTCCCCCCTCTTTTCTGGCCCTTGCTGTCTCTTTAAAAGCCTTCTGCTATTGGTCTCAATTTCTCTGCCTGGGAAGCGGGGGCTTCAGGAGATTGGTATGATTTAGGACGTGAAGCTTGTGTTCATATACCCGTCTTCTCTCTCCCACATCCCCCGCCTTTCTTCTTCCTATGCTGATGTCATTCTGCAGAGGTTTTTAATTCATCCTTCGCCTAGACCTTCCCCCACTGTCTAGCCCCGCTCCTCATCATCTCTCCTCGTCTTATTAAGAATAAGACACGGCGGACGTCATTTTACTGATGACTTAATCTGAACTTTTCTACAGCTGAGACAGCCTTGCTTATGGAGGCTGGGATGAGACAATTGTTTGTGTGTGCAAAGCACAGTTTCCTACAGCTCAGTGCCTTGTAATTTTCCTCCTGATGATATGTATTCAGGAGTCAAATGTCAAACAAAACAAAGTATGCGAGAGCAGATTCAAGGTCTTGACTCATCGCTTTATCTGCAAACCACATGCATCTGTCACTTTTCTGCCACAGATTCTTAGAAGTTCGCACATCAGTTGAGACATTAAATGAGTTTCTGTTATCGCTTGTTTTACCATCACATCATCATCTCCCACTCTTCGGAGATGTGAGGAGTGGGGGAGTAGCTGCCACCCCTGTGAGGTCAGTGTAGGGACTGTGAAAAGATTCTTCTTGTCAGGATGAGCTGCCGTGAGCCTGGCTCCAGCTTTGTCGGTAATAATTACTATTGCTTTTAGAAAAACATGTGTTCGTCACTGCTCAGACTATGGTAGAGCATTTGCAAATCAAGACAAATGGTAGATGTAGAGACAAGGGATAAAGATACTCCTCCCATTCATACATATCCCTGCCAGGCAGACAAATACAAAGGCTTACTTTCTCCTCCTTTGAAGCTGATCCATGACATTGGGTTTATATATGTGGGTCTGTTGTGCCCTTCGGCCTGATTTAATAAAATTAAATGTGGACACTGGTGGGCGGCCCACCATGGAAGACTGCCCGAGGATGTAGTCTGTGAACCGTGTGTGACAACTCTTGTCAAATGCACACAGGAAGTGCAAGAGGATATATGGTTCCCTGTTGTGTATGTATGTTTTCCCATGTTGAGTGACAATGGACTTTTCAAAGCCTTTTTGCAGCCCGTGTAAGTTAGTCACCACGCACTCCCACTCAGGCTACAAGCACTTCTGACGGCTGACTCTCTTGTCAAACACTTAAAAATGAAACATCAGCAACTGACTCCTCTTTGACTTTCTCTGGTGCCAGGCAGGGACAAGGGAGTGGATCCTTCTCAGATAGACATGGTCAAAGGTCAGGGACTGTAAATAATAGCAGACTTGGCCTGGGGTGTATGAACAGACAAGACAGGTTCATGTGTTTCGGTGATATACTGTTGATGTGCATTAGCCTACAGATGGTGTGGCCATGACGAGTACATACCGAGGTTAGCCAGGCGGTTTAGGGGACTGTCCAGAAATTTAACTTGTGAAACAGGGTTACAGTCAAACTAATATTGACATTGGACTGGGGTCTCTTTTGACTAGTAAAGCTGCAATGTTTTCTTTGTGTCTACGCCGAGGTCTCTCTCCTTGTAAGATCAGTCTCATTGCTGTTATTGTTTTCGCTGGTGTCCCTTTCCATCGTCCAGTTTCTAAATCAAGCCAGTAAGTGTTTGCACTGCAGGAGCACAGCTTGTATATTTAAGTTGCCAAGCTTTTCCTCTACCAGGTTCTCATTGTTGCGTGCAGACAAAGGGGCCCTTTGTCTAATGGCAGAAACTGTTTACTGTTTTCAATTGTGGGAGCTCTTACTGTGACTCAATTCTTTCGTCATTTATTGGGGCTTCTGAAAAGTTGCTTTAATGCTCCCGTTGTCAGACGCTATATGCACCTATGATTGTAAACTTAGTGGGTTGGGGCCTTGGTGTCTGTTTCTGTAAAGGTCAGTCAGGATATACTTAGCATGGTTACACTATAGTCTGTCTCAAACAAAGTGCCTTTCTAGACTTTACTGGTCTGTTGCTAAAAGATGCTTTTTATAATGAGCTTGTGTGTGTTTCGCTGGAAAAAAATGTCAGTGTGGATGGTAATGATGATTTAAAAGGGTCTCCTGTCACCTTTGCTGTATTAGCTGGGGAATTTCTCGAGGACGTCATGTCTCCGTTGGAATGGGTTTGGCCACCGGTCAGGGTCGTCCTGACTCATACTTTGCTAGATTTAATCTTCGACTGCCAGCAGTCCTGGTTTGTTTTAACCCCAGGTCACACAATGAGTCCCATCTATGGTAATTTGATAAAGGCTATCCTTTATATGGCAGTAAGTGTAAGCATTGTCGGCACGTGCATAATAATAAATTCTGTTGGCTCCCACATTCAAATCTGTTCTAATGTCTGAGATGGAAATAGTATGTAACCAATGGCCATTCTTTTCTATGAATGTGTGTTTGTGTATATGTATGTGTGGGTGCAGCAGGGGTTGGGGTGTGTGGTGGCAAAGTGCTCCAACAGCTGCAACCCCCCATCCTCGTCACCACGTTTAATACAACGGCCTCTCTATCCTGAGGTGAGAGCCCCAGACCCCCTGATGTGGCCTTTGTGGAGAGGTGTGAACCACCAGCAGTTAAACTCCCTGCAGGAGGACTTTAGGGCAGTGGGGCTGTGACTGGGGACCGAGGGTCTGTAATTGTGGTCGGGGGTGGGCGACAGTTTGCTGCGAGAGAATGCATGGACGAGACCACGAGTCATTTTGATGTTGTGCCGTGATAGCTGGATGTTTCAAATTTCTCACTTGCCACTTGTGGAATAACTTGGCAGGTTGGTGGTTTTAACAAAACAGCTGCTGGTTTTCCCACATTAGCTCTGAAGGCACTCGTGAGGATGGCAGAATATGAGATAATTGCTGCTTGTTGAAAAGGGAAGAAAAAACAGCGGTGGCTTAATCAAATCGGTGTCAATTTGCTGATCTGCTTAACAGGCTAGTAGCTCCTACCCAGCTGCAGAGTAGCGTAAAATCATAAAATCCTAAAGTATTATTTCAAATTGTGTCTGGGTGTCCACACATTTTTCCTGTGTGACAATAAACTGCATTATTTGACTGTCTTAGCAAAGCGGATTTTCTAATTTCCAGGCCACCTGTTGCCCAGCACTGTTATCCTTTAGAGGATACAGAGGAAGCAGTTACTGCGGGGATACGGGATCAGATCCTTGACAGACTGGACTGTTTATCTTATCAACACTGGCTGACGCAGGTTCAGATCTCAGTGGCTTCTTTTCAAATGGATCTCGGGATGTAGAAACATCTATAAAATGTTAGAAACCACATAACTTGCCTAACGTTTGTAGAGCTTTTGTTTCTGGTGCAGTGATTTACCAGTACCATATGACTGTTAACAAAAAAAAAAAAAAAAGTGCCGTCGGCTCAGCACAGTAGACGCTCTGTAGTCAGCGTATGCCGTCCCAGCAGGCACTGCTACTCTCATCATCTTCATACTCCTGGATAGCAGCACCGACAACACGTGTGTATGTGGTGCGTGTGTGGAAAGACGATCGTCCATATGGCCGCCGTAAGGACTCAAACAGCTTCTGTCTGGCCTTGGGATCTGAGGAGACGCGAGACTACTCATATGGCTCCATGTGGTCTAGATTAAGTCATCACTTAATTTAGTGATACTGCTTGTGCTTTTTAATTTTAGTCATTCAGCTGATCTCACTCTTAAGGGCCACTAGTGCTTTGCAAAAAAAATCAATATTGCCGTAGCATGATGTCATGCAGTTATTCATTTGTTGAACATGCAAACTGACGGTCCAGCTCCGTATCCCTGGTGATGTTTAATCGGCATCGTTTCAATGTGTTGCTGAAAGGATTCTTCAAAGAGCCAGGGAGGGAGATGTTTGTTGTATTTTGTCACGTACCATTACTCCACTGAAGCGGTGAAGGTCAAGAGCTGCCTCTGGCTCAGATCAGGTCATGGCGTCTGAATTTACTGATATGGAACCACTCCAGTGTTTAAGTACGTGTTGATAGCGACGTGTAAACTACATACATGTTTTTCATGGGTGTTGCTGAGATAGTCTCACTTTTTTCCCCCTCAGCCTTTCCCTTTGCACTCGCTGAGCCATGTTTATGACAGCAGATGGTGGCTGCAGCCAGCACTTGCAGGGCTGACGAATGTGATTGTAATTTTTCCCTCTTTCTAGCTTAAAGCTGTTATAATAGTGTTGAAGTGACATCAGCCTTGCAGCTGGGTGGAAGACAATTAAAAATGTGCAATGGGGGAAAATGGCGGACCGAACAGAAGGGGGTAACAAAGGAATTTGCCTCCTTTCTGTAACCTCATCATGAAGCGTATTAGCCAGGACCATGCGCAACAGTGTCACATCAGCAAGTTCCAGCACTCTGAAGCACCCTTCATTTCTCAGTCCCACATAAAATAGTGGTTGCAGTCGAGCAATTATGGTGTGGTGAGACTTTTTTCCCCCCGTCTGATTGCTTGACCTTCAAATGAGACAAACCAAGTGCTCGGTTACAGTGGGGCTGTTGTTTACACATTCCTCACTTGCAGCCCAAATCATTTACAGTAGTTTAATTAATGCTTAATTGTCGGCTGGGTGGTTGAGATCATTAGTGGCTGCTGTGTGGCAGCTGGTGGGACATGGTGAAGCCGCTAATGCTTTTAATCAGCCCTTACTTCCACCACTAGGACATTGCTCAAATCCCTCTCTTGTGAAATAGGCTGGCTGTTTATCTATAGCAACATGAAACTGAGAAGTGAGCAAACATCATAATTTAATTGTCCAGTAGCCAGAGTTTTTCATTGAGCAGAGTAATCGGTTTGAGAGGATCAGAAGCGATTTTTCGTTGCTATTCAGATGCATACTGAGCTACGTCTATGATGGTTCTGCTTTCACTACCCTACAAGTCTTTTGTCTGACCTTACTTTAGCCTTTGTAGCAAGGACACACCTCGTAAGCATGTCTGTCCTCGTCTCCGACCAATTACATATTTTTACATACCAATTCTAAGAGTCCGGCTTTTACAAAGGAATTTGTAATGTAACACTCAGCCGACTGCAGTTAGAGCTTCGTTAAATGCTAATGAAACCAAAGCTGCACCTTTTCAGCGCACGGCCAGTAGATAAAGTGAAAGGGTGGGGAAACCGCCGTCTAGAGCTAGACAGAGATCCTCCCCCAGATATAAGACCCATTAAATGCTAATTCTTCCTCATTTACAAAACGTTCCGATTACAATCAATCTGTGTTTGTGCGTGGATCTGTGTTTGCACATCTGCATGTGCAGTGTAAGGTAGTGAAGCTAGCTTCAACTGCCAACTTGCTGATTAAAGCATGATCTGCTTGTTTTGTTATTTCCTGTAGTTTTTCCCCTTTGAAAAGCTGCCACGGCCAACTATTGCTGGACTGCGTTCAAATCTGATTCAACAAAAGATGCCGTGGCTTTCAGTTTCCTTGGCCTCATTGTACATGTTCCTTCAATGGTGTCATTTATTGCCTACATATGTTAAGAGGCTTTGTGCTCAGAAATGTTTCAGCCTGAATTAGAATTAATCATACTTACAGTTTTTAAAACATATTTTCCCCAGGTAGATTGTATTTGGGTGTGAGAGTTTAACAAAAGCGAGAGTGAGCTCTTCAGGTGTCTCATTGTGCAAATTCCCAAGCCAGCAACCGCTCTCTGTGATTTAGATTAGTGTACAGGTGCAGCTCAGTTGCTCCACTGGGATATTCCTGCATCTGAGGTCAGGAATAAAAGGGGGACACTGTTTCTTCCTTTCCAAGACGAACTGGTTTGTTTCATTTCTCCTCTTTCAACACAAACCAGGAGTTTCTGCTCCGCATTTGGAACTGGCATTGTACCGTGTCTCTTCTGAGGTACTGAGACTGTGTAATATTAAACTCTGTGACTTTCTCTTTGTTCTCTCCCAGTTTTCAAAACCATAGATGCTGAAAATATTTCAAAGCTTTGTACTGACCACCAACACACCAGCTTTTTTTTTTTTCCACAAGCCATCCCACAACTTTCTGCAATTTGTCATCTGAGGTAATAGATAGGTTCAGTGGGATTAATTATGGCGGATTACAAGACCTTGGAAGATTGCACGGTTTAACTGCCGTTTGACTCATGCTGGCTCTTCCGTCTTCCTTTGGACCCTGCTGTGTAGTTGCCCTTGGGGCAGGTTGCTAAGTTTAACCAAGATGTAAACCTTCATGCACTATTGGACGATATGAAGCAGGAAAGGGTGTATTCTTCCTGTTTTTAAGCCCCCTAGAGACCATCTGCTCTCAATGGTCCCATGCCTCCTTTACCCACATCAATGACTGCAACTATCTCTGTGATGCTTGTTGGGTCAAGTGGGTCCAGAATGAGGTAATGCTTAAACCATCCACTTAAGGAACATTATCTACTGTGCATTTCTTCCTAACTTATCCTTGCCCAAATATTGCCCGTCTCTGTTTACATCGTTACTCTCTGCTTTTTCTTAATCTCTAAACACTGTCCTACATGTCGTTACCCCGTGAGCTCACCTATGACCTCACTATTCTTCCTGTCTTGGTTAAAGCGGTCTGCTGCCCTCCCTGTAGTTGTACAGTGCATCTCCAAGGACACCGATGTTTCGCATCACAGCTGTAGAAACAAGAGTTTGACTCCACTTAGCCTGTCTACTCTCTTGTTTTCCTGCTGAATCGGGCCCACAGGGGACCATGTGTGCAAGTGTTTCTCCTCGTGCGTCTAAGTGCGTGCTGGTGAATGGGAACGTGAACATCGCACATGTCATAGCAGCAGTTTCCAGTGATTGCATGGGATTATGAATAACAGCGCTGCAACCTGTTAAAATGTTTTGCTGAGTCGGAATACAACAGGATAAGTGGTACTGCATCTTGTTTAAAGCTCTCGGGTTGCAGGCTAATTTTCTAGGCCAGGCTAGAAGCTGTTGAACAATAGTTTGACAAAGTTTTTTGCTCTCCCTTGCAGTGCGAGTGTGGTGATAGGAGCCCCAAAGGCCAACACAAGACAGGTCAACGTTAAAGAGGGAGGGTCTGTGTTCTACTGTCCATGGAGCCTCAGCCAATCAGACTGTCACAGCATCGAATTTGATACTGAAGGTAAGTCTTATGATTCCCACAAAGACAAAGAGAGCTCATAAATTGGGAGGCCTAAGACCTGGGACCTTTTGACGGATTGCTTACTTCACAGATTTTAAGGAAACAACGCTAGACAAATTAGTTTCTATGCATGTTTTCATGTCGCAGTCTGACTAATACTTCCCCTTGTCTTATTATGTGGTTGTTTTGAGAAGCTGCAAAACTGAAGGGTGTTTTTGACCTCTCTAAAGAACTTCGCGTTGCTTCTCTGTGCACTTCTGAAGCCATGGGGGCATTTCCTTTCTGGATCAGGCGTCCCTGTTCCACTCCACTGAACTGTTGTTGGATACGCTGGTTCCTGGACGTAGGATGATCCTTTTTTTCCTGTTTGTGTCTTTTCTTTGGGGATGAAAAGAATAATGGGGTGTTGAGGAGGTTTTTGAAGGATTCTCCTTCCTTCCTCCCTTCAGGTCGTGTTTGCGTTGCCTTGCCTCAGGAGGCATAGCGAGATAAGCAACCAATAAACAAATAGGGCAGACAAAGAGATATCCTGTTTGCATGACAGATGAAACACATACTTCACATACTGCCATTCTCAACAAAAAGGCTCCAGTTTAGTCAAAATTAAGTAAAGTGCTTTAAGAGAAAATGAGGAAGTCTGCAAGGTTGTCGAATGAATGGATTCAAGTTTCAGTGTGTTGACAGAGTACCCATCGGGCTGCTTTGCACAATGGAGCCTTGGCAAAGTGCGGAAAACACTCTGAGAACAACTAGCTTTTAGGCTAAACACACACAACAGGTACAAGCCACTCATTTTAGATCGACAGTTACTGTATCTCTTGGCTTATTTCCTCCTAAAAATCTAAGCTCAACTTTGCTCTCTGGCTCAACATGGAGAAATGGAGTGTTTCACAAGCCTTTATTTTTTTTTTATTGGACACATGTTGCTTGGTACCCTGGGCTCTACTATTTTTTTTTCACTGTTTTTCTTGCAACAGAAAATGTGTTGTGCATCCATGGGTGCTGGCTAAAGGCCACAGGGAGTGATGTCATGCACAAGTAACGAAGCCTCGCAGTAAAGGTTAGTCCCCTTTGCTGTCAGAGAGTGTCCTTCATACTTTGAAATGGCTTTGAAAGAGAAGATTTGAAGGCCAGAGCCAGCTCTGACATCTGGATCATGGTAGAACTGCTGCACAGTGGAGTAGTACTCGGTGCACGGACATCTGCATGCAAATCTGACTATGACGAACAGCTGTTACATGGATGACATTTACGGCTGCGAACCACTTACTGTATCCCCGTCTGTCTTTGCCAGTCCTGATGGTAAAGGCTCGAGCAAAATAAAAGGAAGACATTCCTGGATTTTCCTGCTGAATGCTCAATAAAAAAAGGCTGCAGCGTACCCAGTATATTCTTAAAACAAAGTGGTGTCAGAGGTCTCTCTTTTTCTCGGTGCGTTTGAGCTCTGACCCACAGGCCACAGACCCTCTTAATTAGCCTAACTAATTGGGTCAAAGTGGCCGGAGACCCCCTCCCATCCACTTCCTCTTCTGCGGAGATAAGAGCCCGTCTATGGATTTGAGAGGAGAAGAGGGGACCGAGGGGCAGCGGTGGAAGGAAGGATGGGAGGAAGGGTGGAGGAGGCGGAGGAGGAAAAGGGTTAGAAACCAGAGCCCTGTTTCTAGGCTCTGTCCCCCTCTCCTCCCCTGCTGTCGGTACTCCCACAGGGGGAAGCTGATGTGATGAGTGAATTTGGCCATTTGTCTTCTACCCCACTGACACACACACAAATACACGCAGACTTGCAATGAGAGGCTCTAACCCCACTAATGGCTATCAGCTCACCCACAGTTCAAAGTGAACGAGTCCACGGACGCACTCCAGACCACCCCCTTCACTCCTCCGCTGGTCCCAGGAGAGACTGGGCCCGGCACCATGTCCCATCAGCACACTCCGCTTAGCGGCATTCCAGGGGGACTTTGGTCACATGGCATCTTGTTGTGGCCTGTCTCCGGGTTTCCCTTTATCTCCCCTGTGAATCTCTATTTTAAAGTGCTCCATGTGATTCCAACTGCCTTCAGTCGTCTCGAGGACAACAAACGGCCATTATAATAACACAAAACTAGTGTTGCCATGTGAGAGCTCTGCTGAGCTTCTTGGGCGATGACGCATGCTCTCTTGTATATTACAAGTCAAGTGATAATAGATACTGTGTGTGCTGCATGAATTACAACAGGGCTTTTCCGCTGCTACTCCTGGTTGCCTTGGTAACATAACTCAAACCACCACAGTGGCTGCCCTGCTCCTTTTGATGGATTTGCATTTGCCTTAACCAAACAAATCCCTTACCCTGTCATGAAAATTTTAAGAAAAAACAAAACGCAGCTTAGCAAGTTAGCTAAAGTAACAAGCTGAGAAGGAGCTGTTTAATGTGCCGGTCATGTTACTGCCCGTGTGGCTGAAGCATTTCTTTTCACCCTTCTGAACACGTAGGGCAGGGCCGACTCCTGTCGACCCACATTGAAAAATAGCAGGAAAGGAGATGGAGATGGAGATTAAGCAGAAATACTGTTGGTTTATTTAAAAAAAAGCTATTATCTCTCTGCTTACCGTCCTGGATGAGAGGAGACAGCACTTCCTGGAAGAAAAGGAGAAATGGGCCGTATAGACAGGGAGACTTAGGTGAGAAAGATGAATAGAGATAGTGTTGAAAATGAAAACGGAGAAAGGGAGAGTGAAGTGTGTGCCTTAAAAGAGATGACTGGGAAGTTGCTGCTAGGACGCCAAGCTAGAGTGTGTATGTTTTCCTTGGACCCCAGCCCCTTCGCTGTTTCCACAAAGACACGGAGCAGGCCTTCACCATCAGCCCCGGGCTCCCTCGCTGACTGGAAAGAAAGAGTAGAGGAGGACAGGCATGGATAGAAAGGCCTGACATACAGCCTTCTTTCCTCACGTCCACAGAGGTCATGATCTCTTGCGGGATCTGTCAGTCCGCGCTGCTCTGCTCTTTTGCAACACGCCTGTGGTTTAATAAAGTTTGCAGGAATGTATCCGATTACTGCAGGAAGGGTTATCTCCTGGCTGATCTTGAACTGCGTGTCCCTTTCAGATGCCAGCCAGTACCCCGATACGCTGATGGGACTTCCTCGCCTAATCAATTTGTTTGCATTTCATTCTTTATTGCAGCACAGATGTAACATCTGCCTTCCAATAAAGCTGTGTTTAAACCTGACTCCTCAGACCATCTGTCATGTCACCTGCTGCTGTCAAAAGAGTTGAAGTGGGAGGTCAGGCCAGGTGGTCAAACAGAGCAAAGGGTCATCGGGGTTAAGTCATGTAAAGAATAATGCAACTGGACTCCTGAGGCTAGCTGTGCATATGTTTCTAAAAGCATGGGAGAGAGGGAAGGCAGAGTTAGGATATTTGAGGTCCAGCTGAAGGAATGCATGTTTTATCGTGCTGCTATAACTCAGTGTGTTTTATTTTTCCAGGAGATCGCTTCGTCTTGCTCAATAACACACAACACAAGGCTGACTTCAAGTCCCACCAGTGGTTTGGAGCCACTGTGCGTTCTCACGGTGACACGATTCTGGTAAGGTGACCCTCCCAGAGATGCATATGGGGTTGGGGACATAAGAACTAGAGATTAATCTTTACAGCACACCACCATTGTTCTTAACTGATATGATAAGGGTTTCTGAACATGTGCGTGCTCTTTGTTTAAAATTTGTCTTCCAGACTACTGTCCATTAAATTGTTGTCACTCCAGTCCAGCTTTCACCTCCAGTCTCAGCATACCATAAAGCAATGTTTTGTGACATCAAAGTTTAGCCGCCTGTTGTTTGGTCTGATTGAACAGGGTTGTGACCTGGGTTGAGTTACATAGTTACTCTGCTCCAGATGTAGTGCTGACCTCCGCTTGAGACCCCTCCTGAGTTCATGAGGGTGTTGTTGCAACTGGAAAAACATCTCCCACCTTAAGGCTCACCCTGTTCATCAACACATCTCCTCCCTCCCTTTTTTTCCCCTCCCTACCAATCCCCATTTCTCTCCACTTCCACTGCACCCCAGGCTTGTGCCCCTCTTTACTCCTGGCGGACTGAAAAAGATACTCCACATTCTGATGCCACAGGAACCTGCTACCTCTCAGCCCACAACTTCACCAAATTTGTGGAGTATGCTCCCTGTCGTACAGGTAACTTCTCTTCAGATCTGCCATTAGCGTGAACACACTATGTTAATATTGCATCTGTCTACTGGGAAACAAGAGAAATGTTGTTACGATATAATTATATTTGTTGATGACTAGAATCCAGTTGGTTTCAAATATTGAATAATCTTGTCTTTAAGTCATTCATGACGCACCAGTTTACTATTTTCTTTGTCCAGAATTCAGTGATCCTGGGGGACAAGGTTACTGTCAGGGAGGATTCAGTGCAGACTTCACAAAGGTAATAAATATGCCCCAGTTTGTGCACCACCTCACCTTTGTGTTCTAATCTTTTCTTTTGCCATTGTAGTAATTCAAAGGTGTTATCTTTTTAGGATGGCAAAGTGGTATTGGGAGGCCCAGGCAGCTACTACTGGCAAGGTATGTAAGAAACATCTATATATATAAAATGCCCTCAAAATATGCCTTTGAGTTTATTTCCTTAATGTCTTTCTTTTGCTTTAGGTCAAGTGATCTCTGCAGCCAAGGAAGACATTATCAGAGCTTACTATCCAGGCTACTTCATGCAGGCAGTGAAGGGACAGATCCAGACCAAACAGGTTCCGGTTAAACACGACGACAGCTACCAAGGTAAGAGAAGCTGACAAAAACCTCATGATAAATGCACATCCATGCATACATGAAACCTGATGTCCTCTGGTGTTTTCTACAGGTTACTCTGTGGCTGTTGGGGAATTCAGTGGTGATCAGGTTGAAGGTAAGTCAATAAAACGGGCTACACACATGCTCCAGTGATAGACATTTATACAGCAATGCAAATATACAGTATATATATTCAGCTGGAATAACATGAGCGGAAATTAGCTGCAATATTTTACATGATTATTGAGCTGGAAATGTCATCAATACTGGACTCCCGTTATCCCCCTGCTGGGTTGAATATGTATGTTTTTCCCTGCTCAATCTTTGCTTCATCTCTCTGTTCACTCCTCAGATTTTGTGGCTGGCGTTCCTAAAGTACTCATGCTTTATGGTTCAGTAAGTAAGCCTAATCATCACTCTCATTTTGGTTTTAATTTAAGTGCCTTTAGAATGGGAGGCCTGGGCTTTAGGCTTGGGCCCGATGCAGGAAAGTTAAAAGAAAGAAAACAGTCGTGGCGATATTGTCACAGCGGGAATTATTTGTACAGCAAATTCCTTACTAGAAACTTTGCTTATATTAGACCCTATAAAAAGATGTCCACCATATGTGCGTTGCAGGTGTCCATTCTGAACGGTTCAGATCTGACGCCCATGATTAATTACACTGGTGAGCAGGTGAGTCTGAAAGCTTCTTCACGCTCTGCTTCCTCTTTGTTTTCATTGCTAGTCCTTGTGAGAGCTCTTAATTTGTTGGGTCAGTGTAAGCAGAAATAATTTCCTTTACAGTGTTCTGTTTACTGGATTATGGTCTCTTTCGTGGTTTGCTGCAAAGTTCAGCCATTGAGGGGAAAGTGCAGTGGCAATTTGTGCAAAATGGTTCTGGGAAAAGAAAATCCCAGAGCTCATTTAAAGAGTAATGATTGACTCAGCTGAATAAATAAAATCACCAGTGAATTTGCATACTCTCTGGCGATCTGGACCACTTCCACAACGCCTGCGCTTTTCAGCCAGAAGATTGTGACTTGCCAGTCAGAAAACAGAACAGAAAGCCCTACACTGGACCCAAACTGTAAAACCTGTCAAGCCATTGTTTTTTTTTTCTGTATCTGTTGAAGAAAGCAGGTCTGAGTTTGCAGTTCTATGAGTATTTTGGATTTTCTGGCTAAAATCTTGCAAACACCTTTGTTCATAGATGGGAGCATATTACGGCTATGCAGTGGCAACGACTGATATCAACAGTGATGGGTGAGTATTGGTCTCACGTCTTCCTCCTGACTCTTTCTCTCTTGCAGTTTATTATCACAGCCGAATCTAGATTGAATCCCAGCCTATCACAGCTCTGCCTTCCGACTGTCAGTGTGCCTACGTTCAAATGAAGGTGATGTCTCTCGTTTGCAGGATGGTTGACCTGCTGGTGGGAGCTCCCATGCTCATGGTCAGAGGCTTCGATGGCCGCCTCGAAGAGATGGGTCGCGTCTATGTCTATTTACAGCGTGGCCCCCTGAACCTGGAACTGAGTCAACCTCACGTCACAGGCACCCAGGTGTTTGGGAGATTTGGCAGCACCATTGCACCGTTGGGAGATCTGAACCAGGATGGTTTCAACGGTGAGAATGGACGGTCTGAGGTTTCATCTCCTTGTGCTAAGTTAACTAACAAATTAGCAAACAAAGGGAAGAAAGGAACTGTTAAAAATTAAACTGCAACATTAACTGAATGATTCTTTTTACTGTTGGAGGTTTGGCTTGAAAAATACATTTTTATCCTTTATGTGGGCTTAGGGATAGTATTGTTGGTTAGCTGAACCACTTACGACCCCTAATGAATGAAGCCAACTAGCTTTGGTGATCCTATAATTTTTAATGTAGCCCATTATATTTATAAGTTTGGTTCATGACTAAATACCAATGAAACTAATAATAATAACTCTGTATTCTATGTCCACCGCTAATTAACAGATGTTAGTATTTAGTTTAGTTTTACTGCAAAAAGATTATTTCTTTTATTAGATTTACGGGGTAATTTGATCTAACATTTTCTCTGATATTTTGCTCTAGATGTGGCTATCAGCTGCCCGTTTGGAGGGGAGGATCGGCAGGGATTGGTTTATATCTATAATGGATACTCGGAAGGACTCAGGGAAAAGCCGTCTCAGGTGATCACAGGACAGTGGGCTGCTGGAGCTATTCCTGCCAGCTTCGGATATGCCCTCAGAGGTGCTAAGGACTTAGACATGAACGGATATCCTGGTAAGCAAGAAGAAAATATATAGTGAACATTTTTATTTCTTTTGTCACTTTTTCTGATTGATTTATTTTCCCTCAGATCTCATCGTTGGAGCCTTCGGCGTTAACAAGGCAGTTCTTTATAGGTATGTTGTTTTGGATCATACCTGGATCTAGCTGGCTCTATCCTTCTGCTCTGCTAAACATGCCACCTGCTTCACCAACAGATTTAAAAACATTTCCCAAGATGTCCAACTAGATTTTAAGACACTGAAAGCACAAAGGTAATATTTAACAAGTCATTTTTCAATCTGTTTGTATTTTTACCCACAGGTCCCGTCCTATAGTCAGCACCAGTGCCTCTCTGACAGTTTACCCCACCATGATCAACCCTGAAGAGAAGAACTGCATTATCACTGATGGAAACACCACCACTCCTGTTTCCTGGTGAGTGCTCAGATCCTCCGGTCCCAGCGCTCAGCTTCCTGTGACTCTGCACCGTTGGTATTTATTTGGCCCGACTGTAAAAAGATGGGCTTCCCCATTTTTCCCTACACAGAAACACTTCTATCTTTGCAGGAAGTTCTGATAAGGAATACCCTTTGCACCAGCAGTCACAGTTTTTACTTCCCTTATCTGACCTTTTCCCAAAATGTTTTCACATCACACACTTTCTGTTGAGGAGCAAAGGCAAAACATGCTGAATAGCAGCATTGTTAGTAATTCTGGCCTCCTCCAAACGTGTGGTGTTCAGCTCCAGAAAAATGGGGAGAGGAAACAGACGACGACTGCTCGCTGCTCGACATAGTTGACACTGTTCTTGTGTGTCTGCCTCCCCCTCCAACACCCCCTCCATATCCTGATCCATAAAGGAAACTCTTGTATACACATGTGTCTTGATTATGCTACGTTGCCTGGTGATGGGGATTTTTTTTTTTTGGGGCGCGGGTGAAAGGAGAGCAGAAAGGATAATGGGAGGGAGGCTGGAAGGGGAGGGGCTGGAAGGTTTTTGCAGTTGCTTTGAATGAGATATTGTTTGGTGGTGGAACACAGCTGGGAAACATCAGGACACGTAGACTCCCGTGAGCATGTGCACACAGTTGCGCAGAAACAAGCATGTATATGAAGTTAGTGCTGCTCCTCAAAAGAAGTCTCGTGTTTTCTCTGTCTTTTCCCCTCGTTTTTCACCTCTCTCCCATTCCCCCTGTTGTTGTTTTTTTTCAACAAGCTTTCCCGATTTTCCTTTCTCCTTCCAGTTTGTGCTCTGCGTCTCCTGAGTGGGTTTACTAGTGAAAGGGTTGGGGGTTTTGGAGTTGCAGACTTGGACAGCAGCAGCATGTTGTGCGGCTGATGTCATGGGAGAGAGCTACGGGCTTATATAGGGAGCCACTGACTGGTCAGCACTGAAACCTGAGTCGTTGCTCAATTTCACCCCTCTTAACTCTGCTATGCATTTGTGTTTTTTTTGTGTGTGTGCGTGCGTGTGGGGAGGGGGGAATGGAGACACGCTGATCAAAATGGCTGGCAAAAGTAGTCGGATACCAGCCAGTCTCCAAACACTAAGTATTTTATTCATATTATTCATTGTATTCCCATTACGCCTCGTTCCTTGTAATGTGAACCATGTAAGGAGCTGACACAAGGAAAGTGGGCCATGACAGAAAGGGAGAGAGCAAGTGAGGTGTCTTGTGCGTACAGTGTATTTATTCTGAGCCTCTGCCATAAATGAATATGCTTCTCTCATCATGTCCCTGTCCTTTCTGTCCAAAATAGTGTCAACCTGAGTTTCTGCATATCTGCAGATGGGAAGCACCTACCAAGAAATCTAGGTGAGCCAATTTTCCACATCTGCATTTTATTACATTAAGGAAACTGTCGGCTAGCCACCAATAGTAATGCTTTCAACCAATACAGGGTTTGCAGGTTAAAGGGTTTTGGCATTTAATGTGGATTTTTGGATTCTGCACAGCATGTCAAATATCTCCTGTAACTCAGTTGTCCCTATCAATCCTTGATTATTATCTCTAATTACTCCTTCCTCTCTTTACAAGTGTCCTCTCTGTCACTGCCTATACGTTACATTGACTGCATTGTGTGAGCTTCGCGGGATTTATTGAGATCTCTTTCAAACCTGTCATTCTGCGACCCGGGAACATTCATCACGCCATGAATGCTCACTTGTGTGCGTGTTACGTGTTCCAGATTTCCAGGTGGAGGTGCAGCTCGACAGTCACAAGCACAAGCAGAAAGGGGCAGTGAAGAGGGCTCTGTTCTTGGACACCCAGCAGCCGCTGCTCAAGAGGAGCGTGAGGGTGCGCCACGGGGAGCGCATCTGCAACCACACAAAGATCTACCTGAGAGTACGTCCTCTCTTTCACTAATGAAACATTCACGTGTTGAGGGGGACAATCCAGTTTTCCATGAAGGGTAGAATTTTTTCTTTTGTAAAATAATAAGTAGTTACAATCCTGTTTTGTGTTTCTTTTTCTGCAGGATGAGAAGGACTTCAGGGATAAACTCTCTGCTATTTTTGTGGCCTTGAACTTCACCTTGGATCCCAAAGCTCCAGCTGACTCCCACGGCCTGCGGCCCATCCTCAACTATCAGGCTACCAATGTCATTGAGCAAAAGGTACTGACATCCGTTACTCTCGGCTGAAGATTTTACTAACCCAGCAGTGAACTGCTTGCTGCTAAAATTAGTATATGATGGAAAGTTTGCTATCAGTGTACATGTGGGTTCACTCTCTGCCATATCTGCCATGGCAGTCATTCCTTGCTTTCTCCTCTGTCCCAGATGAAAGAGTAAATCTGCCCTATTTATTGCATAATCTAAATGACTCTGCTGGACGCCGATCCTGATTGCCTGGAAGCTGTTTTCAAAATGAAAATGTGAGGCATAAACAGAGTGGAGTGTTTACTTGTCCCGGCAGTAATAGTTTGTAACGATGCAGAGGTGACTGTTTCCAGAGCTGCTGGCACAGAAGGATGGTCGATATTTCCGAGAGGGGCGCAGCCAGGCTATTTGCTCCTCCGGTTGAAATCTCTCGGCATTTAGCCAGCAGAGGGCCGTCTAAACTGGTGTGCTTCTTTTCAGCGCCGTATCTGAGTTCAGCAACTGCAACCAGGCTAGGGAATGGCAACCGGGGTAGTTTGATCTCACTTCTCAGTTTCTTTCTCAATCCTGGTGTGTTTCTATCTTTTTTTTCCACTCTTGGACCCTGTCATTGATGTCTTTCCTAGGTATCAAAGCAATTGGGCCTCCAACAGATGTGGTCTGTTGCTGAACCTTGCTCAAGACCTTGAGACAAGCCGGGGCTAAAATATCAACCTTAAACCTGAAAAAGAGCCCTTTTGTGCCAAACACCCCCAGAGGGCAAACCTGATCTGTGTTTATGTGTGTGTGAAAATGTGAGTGGGAAGCGTGTCAGACTGGTTACATGTTTCATTAATTTTTCCTTATACTGTGTGTGAGCGTAGCGGTGTATAAACAGTGAAGAGCGAGTGCTATGCCACAGCCTTGGCCCAGATCAGACACATGGTGCCCTATTGATTTCCACATATGCTGTGAGAATGTGTGGCAGCCGATGTAACATTTCATTCATTGGACTGCGCCAAGTTCTTATTCTCTTTAAGCTGGAGTGAGAAGGAGTTGGCTGATCCGAACTCTCCCTCTCTCATCTTAACATATTCCACATGTATCTGTGGAGAGTTGTGGCATTCGGATGGATTTATTAATTACCACTATTCTCTTGTGCAGAAGGATCCAGTAAAAACTGTGGCTGTTGACATCCTGTTAGAGCTGGGAAATGACTGAATGTGTGATCTGTGCCCTCATTGTCCTTAAGATAACATCATCAGACTTTATCAGTGTGACTTTAATTAATGGATTTCACTGATTGCCAAGTTTTGATTTCACTGCATGATGCTTACCCCCATTATGTCACATGCTGATGTCAGTGTTGTTTGTTAAGTATGGCGATGGTGCCACAGACACTGTTTTCCTGCCCTGCTCAGACAAACAGGCCGTACAGGCTGCACATGTGGCCAAGTTAGCATGGTGGTTACCATAGTGTCCATAATTAGAGCCCCAAAACGGTGTAATGACAAGGGGGGCACTTGGCTCTCTCTAATCTCCTCCTTCATTTCTATTTATTATCCTCCTCATCATGAGCATCATCACACTGTCACAGTCGCAGCGGGATGCAATTTAGCAGTCCACAGGGTTTTCCCTGCCGCTGGCCTGCCACACGCTCAGCGGTCATCCACTTATCCAGCAGTGTTCCTGCTCCTTTCTTGCCTGTAATCTCCGAGCCCTCAACTCCGATTTCAGGTCAACAGAGATATCCGGTGTCTCAGTGGGTTCCTATAGGCCGTTGGCTCCTCCCTCTCCATATGATCATATACAGCTGTGGTTTGGATGGGTGGCGTATTGTGTGGTGAAAGTGGCGGTTCGCCACACAGCGCTGTGATGTGGGACGCTGGTGAGAGCTGGGAGCTGGCAGCTTTGTGCTCCACTCTGCAGGATTATCCCCTCAGGCACGGGCTCTGAGCCGGTCCCTGTTCATCATTTGCCTTTTTTTTTTTTTGCACTGCAAACAGAAAGCGTGCGTGTGTGCCAAAACAGCTGGTTCATGGGCCTGAGTTCATGCGAGTCATGACATCACCGCGTCCGTTCATGTCCTGCCGAGCCACAACATCGTCTTTGACTGTCTGATGTGAAGTGGTGACGTCTTGTAAATAAGAGGGACTGTAGTCCAGGTGTGCGTTGTGTGGTGGTCGGAAGACGGGGTGGAATGTATTAGTCATACTGCGTGTCGCATCTTGCTTTACTCATCCTGTTGTCTCCCATAAACAGATATGTGATTTATTTTGTGAACCTAATTCTCTTCACGTGTTTCGTGTCAGAGCTCAGTGTGTGATCGTGATAGTCTGAGTCCCCACATTAAAACTTTTATCATCCCGATGTGCATCTTTTAGGCTCAGATTCTGTTGGACTGCGGAGAGGACAACATCTGCGTTCCTGACTTGAAGCTGGCAGTCCATGGGTGAGTCTGTTCACTTCCTTGCGCCTCTTTCTTAAAGTCCCAGGGCATATGGATTTTCAAAAAAAAAAAAAGATTAAAATTCAGTGACTAATACACAGTGAACCCTGAGCAGGATCACTGACTCTGAACTTTTCACCTCCGCGCTGTAAATGGGGCCTTGGATTCGAGCATAAATACAGCTGTTTTTGTTGTTCCAGTGCTTTGTTTGGTTTAACATACCAGAGAGTGTGTGTTAATAGCCGCAATGTTGCATTACAGTAGGGGCACACCATTGTCTAACAACAGGAAGCGGCTCTGGTCCGCAGGTGTTGTGACAAACAGTTAAGGCAGGAAAGATGAAAGGGGTCTTTGTGGAGCGCTGTTTGCCAGAGTCCTAACCTCGTCTGATTCTGAAGCACCCTGCCTTCCACACTTTGATTCAAGAAATCTGTTAGCATTTTTCTCAAAAATAACAGCCTCCCCGATGATCCCTTCTCTGCTCTGTCATTTTGATTTCACATTCCTATATTTATCTACCATCTGCCCCCATTTCTTTCGATGTATGGCTGATCCATCACATATGGAACAACCTGCCGCGAGGGAGTTGAGAAAGCCACATTAGTGCAATTAAAATAATACCTTGTTGCTTTTGTCTGCTCTGTAGTAAATTAGGGAGGCCTAATAGTGGCTGGATGGGTTGACAGGTGATGGCCGCGATTTAGTGGAATTTCATGAAAAAAAGAATCCACCATTCCTACACTGTGGTTTCTTCTGTTCTGCTGCCAAGTCACATAACCTGTTAGGCCAAAGGTCCCTCAGGGAAGTTTTACGGTTTTGTGGTATTTTCTAATTTTGAGCCATTGTTTGGTTTAAAAAGCGTGATGCCAGTTAGAATCAGGCTATGGCAGAGTCTTGGGCCAGCAGAGGATCAGCCTCAGAAATCTTCTCCCTCGCCGTGCTCCCCTGCCTTGCTTTATGAGAACAGGCTCTAATTAAAAGCGTCTGTGTGGCCTTGCATATGGAATTTCTCATTGTTCTCAGCCAGAGAGAAAGGTGGAGAGAGCGAGAGAAAGCGAGGAAGGGGGGGGAGGTGTTTTACAGTCCTAACGCTGTGTTGTACAGCATGTATGACTTTATTGCCACATTGGGAAAAAACGCTCATATAATGTGGGGGAGCTTTCTGAGATGAATCTAATTGATGTTTCTTTTGCAACCAGGCTCGAAAATAAATAGATATGCTGAGCAAACAGTCTGCAAATTTATTAGTTTCATTACAGCGATGGCAATTCATCACACATTCTGCTGCCAGCGAACACAAGCAAATAATGTCATTGTTTACTCATAACACAACTTCATCTATATTTATTTGTGGAGGGGATTTTTACCGTTGAAGCAATTAATCAGCTCTGTGTTTGGTTGGCTCCTCAGCGACAGGAAGGAAGTCTACCTAGGTGATGACAACTCCCTGACCCTGACTTTCAATGCCAAGAATGAGGGTGAGGGGGGGGCCTACGAGGCAGAGCTGTATGTGGTGCTGCCCCCTGAAGCAGACTACAGCGGCATTGCCCGCAATAACGAGGTGAGAAGAAACACCTCAAAAACACGGAGAAAAATGCATACACATTTCGGGGACTAATTTGCCCCTCGGGACTCATATTTTAGCATTTTTCCTGATGATTGTCCTTTGCTGTGGTTTGACCTCCTGATTCCCAGAGCCTAACCCAGCTGACCTGCAGCTATGAAACGGAGAACCAGACCCGATACCTCAGCTGTGACTTGGGCAACCCAATGAAGTCTGGTACCAACGTAAGAAAACTGCCGTTTGGCTCATTTCTACCTCTTGTCATTATGAGTTTACAAGCTGTTGTTATGGAAGTTATGGATTTGTTGGAAAAAGTCGAATGTCATGTACAGGAAAATTCACAGGAAGATTCAGTCCGTGTCAGGAAATGTTGTGACAGGAAGTAAATTCTCCTGCTGGAAAAGGTCTCTCTCTCTCTCTCTTTTTTTTTTAAATGGCTTAAAGTCAAAAGCTGGCATGTTTTAATGGGTCTGCTGATGAAGACTGTCATGTTCATGTTAAATGAGAGACTAAAATAGTTCTCTGTTTTGTCAGGCTGTCGTACTATCTGCTCATTCACTCTCAAAAAGCAGAATTATAGATCTCATGTGAATGAGATTTAGCTTGAGGGAAGGTAGTAGAGAATGGGATTCAATGTGGCACTTTGTGTGGGAAGCAAATTGATCTAAATGATGTAGTTAGATTATTTTTTATATAGTAGACTGCAGAGGGTTCTCAACAAAGTGTAAAAGAGAAGCATTTTATTTATGACCATGTTAATTTGTCCAATTACATCTGAGCGACTGAAAATAGGGGACTCATTCATTATTTAGCTGTAACTTGAATATTTTGTTGTGCATAGCATAATAACACAAATTGTGTCACTGTCTAAAAATAAATGGACCTAACTGTGTAAAAAAGGGTATTATTATGTGACATGGCACTAAAAATAGAGCATGCGTCCTCAAGCAGACATGTTTTATTTAAGGCTAAGACTATTGTATACATATTTATTCTGTGAAATGTATTTTAAATAGTGTTAGAACATAGGTCTTCAAAAGGGGTTCTGCGGAGGTACTAAAGGGAGGGTCGCAAAATCTTTGGTTGATTAGGCCTTTTTTTATATATATTTGCAATATTAGCAGCAGAGAAGCTAAGAGTTCAGCGCGATCCCATTACCACCCTCACATTCATCCAAGGTTAGATAAGTTGTGTGCTTCTCATCAGGCTCAGACATCTTACTAATGTGGGACTGTGTATGACCCCTGCCTTAGAGATTAAAAAAACAAATCCGATATTTGACCTTTCTCTTTGCAGCTTTGGGCAGGTCTACGCTTCAAAGTGCCACGGCTTAAGGACACGCACAAAACCGTTCAGTTCGAGCTGCAGATTCGCAGGTACGACTTGATCTGAACACACGCAGTTCACAGACTATGTCCTGATACTGGTTAAGCAGCAGCTATTTCCACAAAACTCAGCTGACATCAGCTATTGAGAATCTTCTTTCTTCTGTTTTTACAGTAAAAATGAGAATAACTCCAACAGTGAGGTTGTGCCCTACAAGCTGGAGGTGGTTGTTCAGGCTGATGTCATCCTACAGGGGTGAGTTGAGTGTCAGGATTCACTCATTTGAAATTCCTGAACATTGTATAGTCTCTACGCATGTTCTCACAGCCTTTCCTCTCTTTTAAAAGTGTGTCTCGACCAGATAAGGTCTTGTTTCCGCCGGTCAACTGGAAGGTGCCCAGCAAGTATGGGGTGGAGCAGGACGTTGGGCCTGCATTGGAACACATCTATGAGGTAATCGGTCATGCTCTTAGTGACATTGTGCAGACTCACTGAGGTTGAGCAGATTAAGTTGTCAGGCCAGTCCAACTGTTCATAATAAATTGACTTCCTAGAGCAAGGAAAACCAAAGAAAATGTACTCCATATCACACAATGTGCAGATCTAGAATTTTTAGATTAAAGCAATATGTCAGATATGAAGCAAAGGAAAGAAACCAGCTGCAATCCTGAACAGAAGACTGATATGGAAGCTGGGAACTTAACATGCTAAAATTTCTCATTTTCACTTTTCCCAGCTGGTGAACAATGGCCCCAGTCGAATCAGCCACACACTCCTTGAGCTGCGCTGCCCCTTCAAACACCAGGGTCATACTTTCCTTTACCCTCTGGAGTTCTCCACCGAAGGCCCCATCAACTGTACCTCGGACAGAAACATGAATCACCGGAATCTCAAAGTGAGTAATCCACTCGCGGATGCACACCTCTCGGGGTCAAATGAAGTCAAATTAGACAGCCAAGCTCTCCCATCGTTTCCCAGTTGGATTCATGGTTGGCCCACACCCACCTCCTCCTCCCATCTTCTCAGCCCCACCCAAGACACTTACCCACCACTGCTTTGAAGTTCCAGATCTTCCCTACGCTCAGCACAGCTTGACGAGCCACCTCACCCAACAACACAGTCACTCATCTTCTCCATCCAGCGACACCCTCCTTTTACCAAGTTATAGGCCTGGGATCTTGTGGGCAAAATCATTCCAGTTGTTTGTGTTTACATTCGGAGCTCGGCAGATGTTGAGCAGGGCTGTGAGTGGTCATCTGTCTTAGCTGTGATCTAATGTCTTTTTTTCCCCCCGGTGGGTTGCTAAGTACGGCGTATTTCCACGGGAATCCACGAGGAGAGTGGAGCTCACATGGTTCTGATTAATGACAAAAAGCCTCAGGGTCACGCTAACATTAGGGCTACTATTGACAGAGAGGGCGGTGTGCTCTTCTGCCTGGTGAGCTTGGTGTCTGTGTTGTTCTAATGGGTGGTGTGTGTTTGTGTCCTCCTGTAGCTCCAGAGCTCATCCACAGAATCTCCGGTTCTGGCACTGAAGGCTCATGAGCACCGGCTGGAGAGGAGGGACGTCCACAAGAACCCACTTGCTGATTTGACTAACCTGGTAAGATTCTAAGAGAGGAACCGTCACATATTTTAAATACAACGCGTTGTATTAAATAAGACTATGTAGATAAAACCAGTGTGGGTTTAACTTCAACCGCTCTCATTTACATAAGAGTCCTGAATGAAAACAACAAAAATATATTTACTTGCCTTAAGTGTGCAAATCTGGATCTATTTTGGCGACACTGGCCCTTCCCTTACATGAAGCTCAGGGGACTGGGTAATTAGGTTATGATGTCGTTAAAAGGGAGGGGTCAGAAGGCACAGGCTTGTCCCGTTGTGGTGATTAACATTAAAGAGCCTTTAGTAGTGGTGAAGAGTTTGAGAAGACATGAGACATGGGAGGCAGTTTGCCAGTGATGTACTGCTTACTTCACAGACTGCTCTCTAATTTTTTTTTTTTGTGCCCTGGGTGTTTGCCCCTGTCCACCACACACTGCATCTATTGATCCGCCCGGCAGCAGGTAGCTGCTCCGTGATTGTAGATACCTGCCTCCACCAAAGAGGTCTTTGTGTGCGCGCCTGTCTCCCCGAACTGTGCTCATTTATCATGCACGTCCAATGACACGTTAGCATGAAGGAGGCCTTTCTTCCGTTTCCCCTTATGTCTGCACTTTTGTTTTTAGTGTTTGAGAGGACAGATCTCCATTCAAAGGGATTCTTGATCAAAGTGGTGTCACTGTTCAGCAATTCTTGGATAGAGCCGGCAGTCAGTGTCACAGTGTGTGAATTTAAAATGACATGCGTCTTGGAGGAGTTGATCAGTGATTTGAGAACAAAGGGCTGGCTCTAATCGAAACGAATCATCAAAAAGCATTTGTCTTTAGCTGCATTGCAATGGGGATTGTTGTACCAGCTCATGAAACATTTGGTAGCATTAATGAATAATGTACTTGTGCTTTATAGAAAAACTGCAAGCAATTACAAACTAACCAGAGATTGCCAGATTGTGATGCTTTTATGTGGCAGGTGTTTATCTTGAGATATTGGCTTTTTAATTTGCGTTGATGACATCGTAATGGACCCATTTTGAAAATGTCTGCACGTGTTCTAGACCGTGCTCTTTTTCATCAATTTATTCATGTGTGTACTCGCAGATTTGATGGTTTATTAGAAAGAATTGATCAGTGATTAATTAATAATTATATTAATAAACCCTTCAGTATTGCCAAATACAAAGGAAAAAGGTTTCCTTATGAAATCCTGTAATTACCCGTAATTATACTTTACATTGCAGTAAAATAGTATTACAAGAACTACAAGAAGTTGATCATTTTCACAGTAATCGGCCTAGACAGGCCTGTTGAATGCAGCAGCTGTGCAGTCAGGCCAGACTGCTCCTTTCTAAAGTTGTGGGAACGGCTTATACGCCCCCACGATCCAGATCTTGACCACATAATCCCACCAGGGAGGATATGTGGGACTTGGATCTGAGGCATCTTTGGCGCTGGACCACGTTCTCGTCATTTTCCCATACCTTCGCAGCCCCGTTGCCCCTGAGCATCAAGCAGGTCTACCAGGAGGAAGTGGACTGATACGCTCCCTGTCTGTCTCAATACTCATTAAGTCTGTCTAAGACTAAGCCTAAAGGAACTAGACGGGCACTCTCTTCTTCTCCTCCTGTGTTTGCCCTTCTCGGTGTAATGAGTGAGCTGATGTGCTCCCGCAGGAAACCAGCTGAAACCTCTCAGTCTGGGGGTGGTCGGGTTATAGCATCAGCGCTGAAACACAGCGTGTGCATGCTTTAAAACGTTAAATGTACCAAGCTGCATTATGAGGACCTAATTAAGACTGCATATTACGGTATACAGCCTTGTCTTGAGAAAAATGGGCTGGTTTTAGTGGTTGGGCAATAATGTGGAGAGTGGTGCATGCTGCATTTTTACAGTCTCATGACATTCCTTCAATCTAATTTGAAGCAGGCGTGGAATAGGGATCACAACATTGGGCTCTTTGTTATATTTATTTGACCTGCAGTATTAACACAGCTGTTACTTAGCCTTTCCATATCGGTTTTTGGGTTTTGCCTTCATGACTTCTTGTTTTTAGATACTACCTACGTGCAAACGTCAGCAACATCTTAATGCATTTTCTCCGTTTCCGTAGTCCTGCTCTAATGTGGAGTGCTGGACGCTCCAGTGCACCGTGGGTCTTCTGGATAAGGGAACTACTGCCATCCTCAAAATGCGCTCCCGCGTCTGGGCCGAGACCTTCACTGAGGTTTGTGGGAGGAAAACCTTTGCCATTCAAAACTCTGTGTACCGTGCGCGTAGTTTACATGAACAAGACTGCGCAGTATAGATCAGCCTCTTCCCACCGGTGCCTGTGTATTTTCTCATGTCAGGCTTTGGCAGGAACTACGAAGTCATTTTCTTTAAAGCGTCAAAAAAGAAAACAGTACGAGTTAAAACCTCAAATGTGCAGTTACGAAAGGCAAATAGCTGCAGTGGTCAGTCACACATTTGTTTGTGTTCACTAGGCATCAGCAATATTACTGAAGCAGTTGCCACTATGCATGGTTTCACATATTTGCCTCAACAAATGGAACAACAGTTGCTATCACTCCAGGCTGCTGCACAGGCTGCAGCTTCAACCAATCTCTTCCTGTCATGTCTCTGCTACACACGGATTATTTACACAAGGCATAAGTATGATATATCGAAAATCCATTGTGCTGTAGTTAGGGTTTGTCATAGGACAGGAATGTTGAAATGACTTTCTTTTGTGCTGCACGTGGTCTCTGTCACCACCTAGTGTATCATCAGTATACTGTCGTTGCATGGTGAATTTTATTTTTTGGTGACTTCTGATGTTTCTCTTTTCAGAGAGCTTACAAGCAATATGTGCTGGAGTGTCTGGCCAGATACCGTGTGAACAAGATGCCATATGCAATCCCACCCAAACTTTATCCCAGTGGACATAAAAAGGTATGGGACATGTGTGCTTGTACGTCATCATGGACCACTTCTCATACAGATATTATCTTGTTCTTTATAAAAAAAAACTGAGATCAAGACGAACTGTTCCGTCTTCCTCAGGTGGTGACCCCAGTGGTTTGGAACAAGCCCGATATCGAGAACTCAGTTCCGCTCTGGATCATCATCTTGGCTATTCTGGCAGGTTTACTGCTTCTGGCTCTTCTCATCTACGTCCTATACAGGGTCAGTAGCTATTATTTTGGCCTGTGAACGATATTGCAGGTAAACAAATAAAGTCTGTGCTCATTTCTGATTCCTGCTTTTTCCATTTATACCCACAGTTTGGCTTCTTCAAGCGCTCCCTGCCTTACGGCACCGCCATGGAGAAAGCGCAGCTCAAACCACAGGCCGCCTCCGAGGCCTAAACCACACCCAGAGCTACAAGAACCACAGTACCTGGCCGTATGATTGCAATGGAGAAACAAATGGAACATGTAGAGTGGATCAGTTAACAGTTGAAGAGTTACACAAAAAAGAGACTACTGGAACTCCACTGTGCTGCACTAGAAGAAGACAAAAATCCAAAGAGCTCAAAGCCAAATGAATGTTTGTTTTTTCTTTCATTTTTAATTTATGTCTTGTTTGTCGGCAGGTTGGGATTGTTGTGAAATAGAACTTTTCTGAATGCCTTAAGGCTAATATTCGACTCTACAACCAAAAAAAAAAAAAGGGTGAAGGCAAAAGAAGCGCGAGCCAAATACGTGTTTCGTTTACTTTTTTTGTGTGTTCTTTTGAAGGAGAGTTGGCTAACACCCCGCTAACTGCTTTATATTGGTGCTAATGATCTGCGTTTGCTGCCTCTGACAGGATCTGGCCACATATTGCCTGTGGCATCCAGGAGCTGTGAAGTACGCTGCCTGCTGAGGCCTGAGAGTATTCTTCTGATTTGCCTTGATCACTTGTTTTCAGGTGAAACCCTGGCTTTAACCTTGCTTTAGCAAAGGCGACAATACATGCATAGATATTCAGATATTTAATAGCCATATCTGTAGTAGCTCAGCTTCCATCATTATTATTATTATTATTATTTTTAAGCCTCGACCTGTCCGAGGTGTTTCCCTGTTTGCCAAGTGCATGCTGGGATAGTTTCCACCACCCCGCAACCCCGAACAGGACAAGCGGGTACTGAAAATGCATAGATGGATGTTTCTCAACTGTTCTTGAAAATGATCTCTCTCTGCCTCAGGTTGGTGGATTGTGCTTGGTTAAGTTCTTTTTGCACTCAAAGGAAATCTACTGATATTATTCCAAAGACACCGGAGACTGACTGACCTTCCTTTGAGTTTGATATTTGACTCCTACTGATCACTTTGTTTGAATCCTATATGTTTGTGTTCAAAGTTACCAATGCTGGCATCGTCGTTGTAGTTTAGTGGACTGGGATGGGACTGGAACCACCACAGACCTGTGAAACCTCATGCAAGGCTTGAAGCAGCGTGGTGCTTCTGTCAACAAGTAGTGTTCACCTCAAGGATATTTTGCCGTCTTTACTCCTGCTCGGTTTGGGTTGAGCTCAGACCACGAGCGAGCAAGTGACGCTTGGGGGAAGTGGCCCTGAAGTTAGTGGCCATGATAAAATGACGTGTTTAGCTAAATACATGACAATCAGCGATGTTGTAGCCTTGACAGAAGTCTGAAGACCGAAAGATCCTTTTTTTTTCAGCTTACAGTGTGTGTCACTGTGAAATACTGTATGTTTGATTGTCTTTTTGAGAAAAAAATGCCCATGTTTAGAATAAGAAGAGGCTGAAGTCATCCCACAACCAAACGGCTACAGGGACTAAACATTAAAATGCCTTGTGTTGGTTACTTTTGTCATGTACATAAGTTTTTTTTTTTTAATTTCATGTGCCTTAAATGTAAATACGTGTTGTCTGTTGATTAGAAATAGGGTTGTGTGCGCGCGCATGCATACACATGTGACTCCATGTGTACATGCACTTGTGTGAATGGTATATTTATGAATGTTTGTTTCATGTATGGTTATTACTCTTCCCACTGCCTAGTCTCGTTTATCACATTTGTAGCTTGAGATGTTTGAGGTTGAGCAATTCTGCGTTACAATTAAACACGATAGCATAAATACCTCCAACAAAGGGATAGCAACTAGGCACTGGGAAGTAAATTTTGTTTGGAAGTGCAATATTTATATTAACTCTCTTTAATATCACCGTGCTTTCTTTGGTTTTATTTGTGATGGTGTTGTGATAAACCAAAACTTTGTGTTCATGTGATTTTTTTTTTCACCTGCTTTCTCACGAGCATACTTCAAGTGTTTTTAAAGGAATTTTCCCACTTCACTGCAGGAACTATCTTCCTTATCTTAGTGGTATTTGTAGCACAGACTGACACAGGAACACAACCACCGTAGCAACCAGCATAACTGAGTTGAACTCGGCTATGCTGACATAGTTTATGTGCACTGCTGTTGCACCTGTCTAAACAGCACCATTTTACCAACCATCTGTTACCCATTTTTTTCTGCATTACACACTTTTTGTACTCCTCCTCTCACTGGGGATGGATTTACAATATGTCAGACGGTCCACAAAATCCCAATTTCGTAATTGACTGAAATCTTTTATCACACTGTCTGAAAATTCTTACCTGAACATGGCAGCCCATTATTTATAATGACGGGGGATAATTTTTACTACTTCCTCCATGGTTACATCAGGAGAAGGCACTGGTTTTTCCTACTTTTTTTTTTTTGTTTTTAATTTTTTTAAACATGTCTCAGCCCGTTTTCATTCTCTGGGACTTTCAAAATGATGTTGTACATATTTATGATAAGGAAAGTGATTTGAATTCAAGTGATAACTGTTTCTCACCCCATATTGGGGAAACCTTTTGTGTCCGATGGAAGCGGGGTGCTCTGTAGAAAGTCAATTTTTGCCTGATATGGTTTGTACTTTAAATAAAACTTTCCCTTTTTACAAATGCTTGTGCTTTCATTGAATACGCATAACTGGGAAAATAATTTATTTAGAAAACAGCACTGTATTAAATTATATGCATGTCACTTTGTGGTCCTGGGGCCACTACATATTGGTATGTATATAAGTTTAATGTGAAAACACAAGTGCACGACAAACTGACCTAAAGTGATTAGTTGCGGTACAGATTGTGTTCCTATGGCCCTTTTGGAGTCATCTGTGTAATTCTTCCACAGACGGCAGCTATGAAATGTCACATAAAATGAATTTTGACACCAAGAAGAGGAATACTTAGCTGTACATGTTGTAATGTTGCCTTTTCTGCAAGGATCACTACGAATGTTTACACGCTGCTGCGAAGTAAGGCATGTTGGAGTAAATGTGTCCCACAATTCCTGTGGACAGAGTCATTTTCTCTGGTTCAGCATTGGAGATCATTACTGTGCAAACGGCACATTTTCACTCCGATTGCCATGTCGTGCAAAAAGTGTCGCTGCGAATGTCCAAGCTCCTGAAATTGAAGAAAATATCCATGGCACATCCAGGTACGCTTCCCGATCTGGCAAGTGTAGAAGTTTTGTACATCCAGCTCCGTTCTCTGGTTAAGATTTTGCTACAGTCTTTTTTTCTTGTCTTTTTGCTGATTGATGTCCTAGCATTCGAGTGTTCTCGATAGCTGCGTTAGCTTGCGCTGGTTGTCAATCACCTTCAGGTTTTGAATGTAATGTCTGATGTTGCTGGGACTTCGCAGAGGGACGCCGTGTTCTGAGCCTGAAATCATGGAAGAAATCATATCTGAATTATCGTTTCGTGCATTTAAAGGTTCATTAATAAAGGTCAAATTAAACCTAGCACTGAGTAGAAAGAAAAACTGTCCCGAGGGACTACAGCTGGATATAGGTAACGAGCTAGCAGGTATGGCTTACATGTAGATATGCGAGTAGAAGGTCCTTCCAGAAACATCCGATCAGCCAGGCCCCTCTGTGGCGATGAAGGCACTGCAGAGGAGACAGAGAATTATAGATACCTGACATGCATTAGACAAAGGCAAAAATAAAATGCCGTCATCCATTTGCTCCAACATACATGTGCAAATGTATGAATGAACATGTGTCCGCGTCATACAACACGCTCGATTGGATCACTCACCATAAGGCTGGCTTCTGCATTCTCGTACAATCTTCACTGTTTTGGCCAGCATTCGCTATGATAACGGGAGGAAAAGACAGTGCTCCAAGTCAGCCTCTTGGGATAAGACAGATACACATAAAAAAAATAAAGAGAAAATCTGTCATACCATCTTCTCGAAATTGACCCGTTTTTCTACGTAGTTCGGGTTTCCCTCATGGATGAATGTCATGTCTATGTACAGACGGAAACACAACAATTAGTATCCTGCTAATTTAGCTAAGCGTGTCTGTAGATCTGTGGGCTGGGTTACGGCTCGTCATTCGTTACCTTTCAGCAGAAGAGGCATGAAGGGGATGTAAGGAGGACCGAGTTTGGCCACAGCCAGTCTGTAGGCTCTGTGGTTGCGTGAAGGATCCTAACAGAACCAGAAAACATAGCACCATGGGAAGTGTTTATGGCAGCACACACAGTTAAGAGGAGATAAGCTGCCTTTCAGTGTCAAACTGAAAATTTGATATTGTGCAGAACACAGTATAACTTACCATCAGTCTCTCATAAGCGCAGTAAATTCTTTTTGTCTTGCTGGGAATTCTCTGTAACAGATTAGCGAAAGGTCACACAAGTCGTTACCAGAGTACTCATTGGTATATGTGCAGTAATATTGTTTATCATCATGATTTCTGCAGTCAGAGGCTTCTCACCTCCCAGGTCTTGTAAAGCCTCTGCACGGCACTGTTGCTTAAGCCAAACATCACGGCAAAAAATGAATTGAGATTCTTCTGCTCCTTCAGGCTGTATCACAGAGGACAGAGAGCTGTCAACAACTTATTTTAAAAACACCTAGTGCCGGCAATAGAGGAGGAAAAATTGGGAGCTTCTTTATATTATTACAGTGACTCATGTGAGGAACATTAATGCCTGTATTAAATTTCTTTAATACAGTTATTTTTGAGACATTACTCTCATCGAACACAAATGTCAACCTCAGGGTGACGCTAGAGAATAAGCTGGGGGACCACTAAAGTCATTAGGATTTATAAACGTCGGACCGAAGCTTCGCTCCAATCCATCCGAGGCGTTTTATTAAATAAGAGGAAATTATGAGCTGCTGGTGATGCTGGAAGAAAAGCCAAGGGATCAGTAAGATACTGGCATAATTCCATTGCAACAGATAGAGATATGTTTCTGTGATATTTCTATCAGGACCAAAGAGGTGGACTGACTGATGATTGCCTTGTGCCTTGTGTGTAAAAGAGAAAATGAGGTAACGTGTTGAGAAGATAAACAAAAGCGCAAGAACAGTGTAGGTCGGACAGGGGCATCTTATTTAACTCTAACCCAAATGTTATCTGGGACACAGGCTTGTCCCGATCAAATGAAGGTGTCGGGTGTAAGACGCTCTTACACAGCAGCAATCTTGATGAACTTCTTGAGCAGGATGGCTCGCTTCACCAGGTCTTCGCAGAGGCACAGCTCGGTCACCACCCAGTACTGCACCTCGTTGAAGCGACGCACGAACCGCTCCAGGTTAGCTGTGGTGGCGCCTGGAAATTTGTTACGGCCAAATATGTAGTAGACAAGCTCCACCTGGAGAGACGGGGGACAGTGAGTCACAACCACTGATGTGAAATGCTCATACTGCGGAATCTGGAAATCGGAGACAGGGGAGTTTGTCGAGGCAGCTCAGCGGGAGGATGTGTTGTGGAAACGTGTGAAGCATGCTAGCGGTGAACCAGATGATGTGATGGTGCTGCCGGACACAGGTACCACAGTGTGTGACTCAGATACATCAGCGAGACAGCCAGTTACTCACTGTCTGAATGCCAGTGATGATGGACTTAGCTCTATCGAGGTTATTTTTAAGTGTAAAGATGTCATTTGTACGCTGTGCTCAGATGTCAAATCTGCTCGAATTACCCCGTGCATGGCAGTGAATAGTTCCCAGTCGTAATTGGTGAGTTCACTGGCAATGTCTTTGGAGCCCATCTGCTCAAGGATGTCAGTTGTTCCTTGCTCTGGACCCTGCTGCTCCTTCAGTGGCATCTGATAGAAGAGGGAGGGAGAAGAGGAAAATCAGCAGGGAGAGGATGCTGGAGGATACCTTGCATTTTATTGCTGCCTTACAGGCAGGAAAGCTGGGTTGAATCAAACCATCATTTCAACCTCACCATTATAGATAATATATGTAAGAAGAATGTATCTGGAGAGCTTATTTCCCCCCACATATAAATTTCCAAAAGACACAGAGGACACCTGCTCCTCACCAGTTGTTCCACTTGGCTGCTTGTGCAGATGAACAGTTTCTCGTTGAGTCCCAGGGCGGTGTAGACTGCAGTAGCATCCAGCTTTAACTGGGCTCTTTCTGTGTGTGTGTTTACAGGAATATATCAAAATCTCTTTTTCAGCATAAAAGAAAATCTATGAACTTGACTCAGGCTAGAGAGGACTTTCAATTCATTCTCGGATCGGATTGCTTTATTTTAATGATGTTTAAGCAACAGGACATTTAAAAAAGGAAAATATCTGCTGAGCACATCTGAAAATCTCACCTCCTGTGGAGTTCATTTTGACCAGGATGTGGTCTCCTCCAGGTTTGACGATCGCTGACATCACGTCCTGTACAGACGTGTCCACTGGCAGCATGACTGTGAGAGGTTTGTTGTCTGGCCTGTAGATCTCATACAGCACTGCACCCAGAGGGGACAGAGGCCAAGGTAAGATGTTTGTGAGTAAGAATGTGTGGTAGTATGCCTTTATCGCAAATATCACATAAACAAGACTGAGGTAATTGCTCTTTGTTTTGACATATCTTTGACGATTTGATTGAGCGCTTGATCAGATTGCTGCGTTTAAACATCTTACTCACCTTTATCCTGTGCTCTGATTGGCTGTAACCTTCCCATTGGCTCCTCACTGTTGGCAAACCAGTCGAATTGCTGGCTCTGTCGATAGCATCAGAGTGAGTCAGCAAGACATTAAACTTGGCATATTACAGAATGGCAAACTGTTTTCTAATGTATCTCTCTCACTCTAAGTGACGCTTACCCTGCTCACTGAGTGATATCCATTCTCCAACCTGTCAAGGCATTAAACACTTTTAGTATGAAACAATGTTTATGACTCGAGAATTGTGGAAATTATCAGATAACACTTACACCTTTGTTCTCCTCCTGTCCCTAAATTGTTCCTTCAGCATGCTGGACAAACGGTAATCAGCTGCCACCTCCTTTTTAAACTTCTATTTCCGCCCCAAAAATAGAAATTAAATAAATTAATAAAATAAATTCCTGTTGGCCATGGCCAATTTTCTTGAAATTTATTGAAATAAGCACGATTTTACTCCATCTGAGCCTCCAAAATGCCTTACCTCCAAAAACTCAAAAGCAATGGGGTCTTCTTTGAGGAGAAGTCCGAACAGTGCCACCCACTGGCCGATCAGCTTCACTACCTTCTGCTTGGTGTTGAGAATGTAGGCAGCCTTCTCCTGATCTGAACCATCGGAGAGCTCCGCCTGGTAAGTGCAGTGACGGTTAAGGACATAACAAAATAAACTTTACAAACAAATACGTATGGTGAGTCTAAAAAAGCATTACAGTTACATTAACAGTCACAATCCTCATAATAATAATGTTATCAGTGACCATGGCAGGATATTGGTGCTGTAGGGCAGGACACAGCTGGCTTGAGGGCATGAAGACTTTGTGGGTAAGCAGAAAGTCGCTCACACAGGGATCTGCAGGGAGACAAATGAAATGAAACGCTGTTGACTTGGTCTCGATGTCACGAGTCATGCACAAACAGTCAAAGAAAATGAGGATGCTCCACCTATGGCGTCATTTCCATTAGAATCCAGCTTTATCGTTTCCAGTAGGTGCTCCAGGATTTTCTCAGGTGTTCCCGACATAACTGTGTACCTGCACAGAGCAAGTCAGAAAAGCATGTTTTTTTTTTCCTTTTTTTTTTCTTTGCATTGCATGCATCATGCTACTTTGTTTGCCCTCATAATTGCAGTCTGCATGCTTATATATTTAAACAAAAGTGAGTCTTCAGAAAGTACCGTACTGCTAAACCATCTGTGCTAAGCACACAGAGCTGTCTTGGTAAAATAAATCAATAAATAAATGATGGGTTCTGTCTTATTAAATACACTTGTGTTATCAGTTTGCGTAAATGTTAACAGATAGCCATCCCAAAAAGAAGAAGCGCAAAAAGAACTCTGACGTAACTGTTGCATAGTTTGTCTAGCTCTGTTTACAACACTTGGCACACTGGCTGCAGTATATCACAGCCGAGCGGACAGTGGTGCTCGGTCTGTTTCAGTTGAACAGTTTTTTGTTCGCATTGAAAATGCCTTGCACACACGGTATCTGTGTCATAACTCATTCAAAACTACACTTAACGTATTGTTACTTTATGGCATCATGTACTGACTGGGCTCTTGAGACAAAAAAAAAACCTTGCTTCTTTTGTGGGGTGGAGAGATCAAGTGGAGATTGCTGTGTTCTATGTAGATGTGAAAGTAAACAGTGAAAGATGACCTAAATGAGAGGCAAACTTTAATTCACCTTAATGTTTGCTAAAATGCTTCAAGCCCGATAACAAGTCATTCAACAAGGCAGGGTTAAAGTCCATTTCTTTTCTCAATGTCAGATAACGCTCCATTAATAAGACCTCCAGTACAAAAGCTTGTCCTTCTGTATCATGACATCGGCCTACACCCAGGCAAAGTGTCTTTCTGATGGCGAGCCTGCTCGTGAGGCAGTACTTTCTCAGAGATGCATCAAAATGTCTCACTTGCTGTTGTTTGCCGCTCCTCCTTGCCCGCAGGGGTCTGCGCTCTTCTCCAGCACCAGCACAGTCTTCCCATGCTCCTCCAGTCGCACTGTATTAGCCTCCACATCCTGAAGGACAGGCATGCATGGGGATCCACTTAAAGTGATGTTATTTGAGGATATTTATGGGTCTCACTTTACAAAGAATTAGGCCCCGGAATAACTGCAGTACAGAAATGCAAACATACTCTAATATAACAGTCCTGTACTAAATCCTCATTTTACTATATTCAGTTTATGTTGACACAGGGCAGGAAAGTTGGCAACTGAACTGATCATTTGATCATTTCAGGGATGTAGTGTGCGGTGCTGTGAAACTGGACTGTATCAAACACAAAATTGATTTGGTTATTTAGCCTAGTCCATTGACTAGAATGTGGCTGTCAGTATAATGGAAACATGTGACGCACAATACAATTCAATAGCTCTAAAAACACCAAAAGGAAAAGACGGTTCAATCACCAGCTCTTTCAGTTACTTTAAACAAATGCTGAATACAGTATCCTTATATTCAGTGCAGGACTGTTTTATTAGAATGCATTCATTTTCACTAGTGTACCTAATAGACTGACGAGTGAGCATGTATGTTTGACTCAGAAGTCATAGCACCGCAATCAGACAAACCTTGAGGATCCGTATGAAGTCCTGTTTGTCCACCCGTAGGAAATGGCAGTTGTCTTCTCTCAAGATGATGGTGGCGGCGCGGGGTGCGTCGTTCAGCAGAGCGAGCTGCCCAAAGTCCTCACCCTCGTGGAGTGTAGTCACCAGGCCCTGTATGCACAAGGCAGTGCACATTATACCTCCAGTCAGCTGCAGAGGCTTTTTAATAACAACAGCGGGGGATATATTTACTTATTTGGAAGCAGAGGCTGGATTTACCTTCCCGTGTGTAATGACATTTACAGAGCCTTTCCAGATGATGTACCAGGAGGTGCCTTTATCCCCCTGACTGAACACTGCACACGCACACCAAAAAAAGACAGTCACCGTCAACATTAGCCAGTTACACGTGTGTCTCCGAGCAAAAAATCGCAACAATCATGTTCACAGGGCATCGTCCTATGATATGGGCTTATATACCACATATTATGTGGCAGAAATGTAAAGGAAATACGGATCGCCTGCTGCGGCCGCCTCCAGTAAAGACACAAATCATGATTACGTTACGGACGGCCTGCTGCAGATGGTGTTCAGCTACACAATAAAACTGCGCGTGTCTTTAACGTGTGTTTGGCAAGACTCTCTGCCAAGGTCAAACGTCAACAAAGCTGTCGGACTCACAGACTGTTCCGGCCTTGGCATGTGACTCGAAGACCAGCACTGCTGCAAGCTCCTTACGCACCTACAGGCACAACAGGGCAACAGAAGAAGAACAGGGCAGTGGTTGCTTGCTTTCAAAGGAATTCAAGAGCAACAAATGAATACATGCTTTTGCTGACTGTCTTTCTGTCATTCTTGGCAAATCATTATGCAAGAATGATAAGATTACATTATCATGTTTCAGGCGTAGGGCATAGTTTTTTTAAATCAGCATAAAATGTCACAGATTTCCTTATCAGTTATATGCATGCAAGTAAAGTGGTGGTCTATCATTAGTAGCTAATATATTAGTAATTTAAAACATTCAATTATCAAACTATCTTTGTAGAGGCTTTAGTAATGAGTACAGTAATAGTGACTTACTGTGGCGGAGAGATGGGCTGCAGCTTTGACATGTAGCAGCTCCTCATAGATGACCTCCAGGTCCTCAGCACTCCTCTGACTGGGGCTGAACACAAGGAGAAGTTGAGAGAATCAGCAGTGACAAATGAAAGAAGTGCTCAGTGCTCCACACTCAACAGGTTTCATGAGTAATCCTTATGAAACATGCAAATGTGCTGACCACTTGCGCAGAATCATGGTGAGCAGAGCATCGGGGCCCAGCTGAGACAGCAGAGACAGGCCCTCCTGGAGCTCGTCCTCCGACTCCTTCTCATTTGCGTGGTTCGGGGAAAAGTCGGACTCCTGGAAGCGATAGAACTGGGTGTCCTTGTCGAGGAAATTCAGCTCATGTTTCACTTGATTGAGGCGGAACACAAAAGAAGAAGAAAGACGCTGAATTGAACGTGAGAATGTGATGATATGGGGGTTACAGAAAGCTGAGTGATTAAAGAACGGAAAGACAGCAAATGAGCACATTTTGGCCCTGCGGGAGTTTTGTAAAAATGAAATGAAATGGAAATGAGCGCGAATGCTTGGTTCCTTTTCGCTTGATGAGGGAGCGTTTCTGTGATGATTGGAGTGCACTCTTCCAGGGAGACAGTGCCTCGTCCAAAAAACACAAGTGGTTAGCAAACGCTTGTCTGAGTGGGAACACATTGAAAACATAGATGGCTGGACTCTGTCTCCAGATTTCAAGCTGTTTAGGCACTTGTGGGAAATTCTTGAGAGCTATCACTCATCAGGAAATATTTAATGATTTACTGAAGGAGCTATTCCACCCACTTTATGCATGAGCTTGTCTGACGCGTGACAAATATAATGGTAATTTGTCCCTTATTGTGGCTGCCGGCCAAAAGATCCCTCAAAGTCCAGCTCATTTCACTTCTTACCATGGATAAGGATCCCTTCATCCACCAAGACCTGCCACATTCCAACCGCTTGACTCCTCGATTGGAGGCATTCGTTTTGTTTTAGCAGCCAATCAACAAGTTCTTTGCCGGAGCAGCATTGTCTGCAAGAGAAGTTTAACAGTCTGCATGGCATTTGTGGACACGTGATACTTGAAAGGATGAAAGGCATCAAAGCATCAATGTTGGTACCTGTATGTTTTCAGGTGATGCTTCCGGTCTCGGATCAGACCAGGGTTCCTCTCTATCATAACGCTTATTACTGATCTGGCCGCCTTTACGACACGATCTGAAAGAAACTTAACAAACACGAACAAAGGAGGTTAAGCTGCTCTGTGTCTGCCCTTCATGAAGCAAATGAAAGCGAGTGAAAAGAGAGTGCACACGGAGTAGGAGGATATTGTCACAGACGCTCTTGTTTACTGAAACATTCTGTGATGGCGACAAACAGAAGTTAGCCAAAGAAATAAATTCTTGTGTGAAAGTGAAAATGAGTGAGGCCTGTTTTACTGCATTTCCCCCTCAGCGTGCAGATCGTGCGTGGTGTACGGTACGTCAGCCACCAGCGTGGAGATTTCTGAAGGCGTCGGAGTGTACTGTAGTGTGTGTGGGTTGTGGGGAGGTGAGAATGTGTTAAAAACGGGTGCGTTATAAACTCTCCCACACCTCTCTCTGAGTTCCCAGCGTCTCTGTTTGGCACAGCAACCTTCACTTTCTGACCACCCTCAACGTGTTTCCTTTTGAACCCCTCTCGATTCTTCACCTCCCTCATTCTGAACTACTTCTTGCTTAATCTTAACCCCTTCCACAACTTTTAACCTGAACCCAGCCTTTTCCTGAGTGCCCACATTTAAATGCATTGATTAGAGTTATGATGACTGGATTTTCACCCTTAAAATAAATGCCTCACCAATAAACAGAGGTTGGTGCGAAACCTGTCAGCTGCTGATGCAGAAAGTGAAAAAGGTTATGTAACAAGACTGTGTTTTGTCCGTGGTTCTAATGCGCCTATTTCAGACATTTTCACGCTTAACGCTCCGCTTGTGCTTTAAAAGCAATTTGGATTAAAACTGACAGCTGGCAATATTTACTACACTAATGATTGACTGCAGCAGAAACTTTCATCTTTCCTGCTCCCTGTTTGACTCCCCCTCAGACGCCTCCTCTGTGTCTTGTGATTACACAAGTGACTCAGACAGTTGGGTTGTTTGTGCTTGGGGTTTTCCTCAAGACACTGTTGTTTGCCCAAGGTGGTGGTCTTGAGATGAGCACAAAAGAGCATTTCCTGCATTGCGTCTTCTCGGGCGGCGTTTAAGGAAACAAGTGTCGTAAACTACCCGAACACTCCGCGAGGATGTCTAAACGCCTCACCACCTTTGACATGTCTCCTGACCTCGTGCCTGGATGACGCGAGCACAACCATTGCTCTGTCTCCTGGTTAGAGGTCACGGCACATGTCTGCCAGATTCAGGTTCACACGGGGCAGCTAATTATACTACACAACTATAACTGACTACTGTGGGTAACACCGTACAGAGCATGCTTCAACCTATCGCCCCCCACACAGGCCTCTTCCCAGACCTGACATCAACAGAGTAAATGTACCCTGAGGCGTCTGCTGTGCCCTACTGGAGCTATGCCGCTTGAGGTCACCAATATTCCCAGGGGCCCATTTTCTCCCAAGACTCCCATACTCACATTCTCAGGCATGTCAACCCATTTTCTTGATGAGGCCATTTTCCATTACCTAACCTAGTCCTTAGAAAAACAATATCAAGAGCTATATTTCACCAGGGGGCCCGCCCCTCGCTGCTAAACCTGACAGTCATGTGAAAATGTAACAATTTATCTCTATGTGAGTATTTCCTATTTCTGCAATTCCTTAAATTTGTAGCTATCTGTGTGCTGTGTGTCATCTCCGTCTACGCCGCCTAATCACGTTATCTAGAAATTATAACCCACGAGAAATTGTTTCAGGTGAGTCAAATTACAGAGCAAACATGTTTCCCACAGGTGTGCCAGTCAGTGACACAAAGCACAACACACGCTCAGCCAGTGTGCAGCCACCAACACTGATGTATGAGCTACCTGTAAGGTTTGGACAAGTGGTCATAACCCATTTTATGACTGGGATCCATTCAGATGCTGAGGTCATTTTATAGCCAAGAGCCTGTATCTAAAAAGTGCCTCATGACTTAAGGCACAAAGATTAATATTCAACTTCATATTGGTTTACACTCTAATTATGAAACATATATAATCTTTATCTTTGGTCTTAAATGACTATACACTTGCCGGGCTGGCAAGGGAACAGCTGTCCAGCGGGTACAGTTTGCTCAAATACTCTTTAGCAAGGCAGAGGCAACGTACAGACACTCGCCTTCACTACGGTTGTAATTGTCTTTATCGCAGCACAGTGACATGACCTTCTCTCCGTCTTATTCTCTTTAACTTCAATCTGATCCCGGCTTCTGTGCACGGTGTAATTTCATGCCTTTGTCTTTTCGCTGGGTGGAATGATGAGTATAGTTGCATGTCACCTTCGTAGGCGAGACATTTCTCGGTATCTTACTCCCTCTGTGACCTAAGTGGGCTGTGTTGTGTGAGAGGCAGCTAGAGAGGAACACTGTGTGAGATGACAGGCGGCGCAATGCAGCTCTTTGGACTGACTTCTTCTCTCTGTCTTTGTGGGAAAATATACAAAGCCACACTTCAGAAGGTGACACATTCATCCTTCAATAGGCTAGTGTATTTCAAGGCTGGTGACGAGGTCGTTTGGAATCAGTTTTCCAACGTGTATCAGAGCAGGGCTTTGCGTACACAGGAGTGATGTTTATCCAAAAGTTGCCTGAGGAACACAAACCTGCTGTAACTACAACACATCAGCAGGCATCATAAAGGTTAATATATGGGCCTTATTTAGGAGTCAAGGGAATTCCACTTTCCTGTGATGACATGCTCACGTCTAAACAGGAAGACCTTTTTGCTTCTAAAAGTTGGAACACAGTCGGTTTATTACAAACAATATCTAGTCCAGTGTTATCATTATGTATGATACTCTATCGCGACTTATAGGAATGGGAGCCAACACTTGCTAAGCAACCAAACAAAACTCCCGGAGGTTAGGAACACCTGCCTCCTGCAGACTCAGGCTCTCCGTCGCCTCATTTGTCTCTTTCTGACTCACACACACACAAAAAAAAAAAAAGAATTTCTTTTTTTGGGAGGTGAAAGATGTTCTCACTGCCTTCTCCTCTCTACCTCTTTGTTTTCTCACGGGGAGACCTCCGAATCTAGGAGCAGGAGTCACTGAGTCTTATCAGGTCCTCTCCTTGGTAGGCTGTTGAAGAAGCTGAGATAGGGCGGCACGAGGGGCCTGGGCTGGGTGAGGTAGGGCTCAGGAGGGTGGGGAGGGTCGATTAACTGTGGGCCTTGGAGTGCCCTTTAGACTCCTTATGGCTACTTGCCCCTGCTTGGAATGTGTTTTTAAGGCTCGCTTGAGTAGTAATGCAGGATATTATACAATACAACAAAAGTACAAGTTCAGCTGTTTGAGAGGATGCAAGCGCTGCAACTCTGGTTGGTACCAGAGGTCAGCAAAGCTTAGTGCCACCAGGACAATAAGGAAGTTTCAAAAGAAAACTTGTGTAATGACAGACAGACGTGTTAAGAAGCCTGATATATTCCTGGCTATTTTTTAAATAAAAAATACAAAGGATGACACATAATATATCAGCTAATAATTAACATCAACTACAAAGCAATACTGAAATTGTCATTTTTTAAAATAATGTTTTAGCAGATTACAGCACCATGAGATTGTGGTGTAACAACATATTTCCGATATACACACCTGCTTCATGGTGTCCTTTGAATTCAGGGCCTCTGGCAGCGGAGTCTAGGAGAAGCAGAACAAGAGACTTCATTCCCACTGAGTCATGTCATCATATCTAAAACTAAATAGGAAGTTCATTCCTCAGAAACTAGCAGGACTGGTCACTGATGATAATCTTGCCGTGGCAGCACCACATAAACAGATGTAACTAAGCTGGACTACCCAGATAGACAGAACAATTATTTTCTTTCCATTTGGATGGAGGTCAAAACAAATACATTATCACAATCTGTGATGTGGCACCATTGTCTTCTCGGTGTGGGTGGGTGTCAAGGGTTTGCCACGAAGTGGGTGGAAAAAGTACAACAGCAAGGGGAAGTACACAGACTGTTGCCTTGCAGTTTAAACCGCTGCTTTAAGCTACAAACTATCCCTTACTTTGTCAATTTACTGTTAAATGTGCTGCAGCATCTGCCACAAAAATGATCATGTTTTTTCCCCTAACCTAAAGTGGCTGCCAGGTATGAAAATATTCCCATGTCCAAACTTTGGCCTAAGTTGGACTTCCTCTTTGTTCCACAATTTTTATGTTTTTATGACCGCCTTGTAGCCAATATTGTGCACCTGTGCTCCCAAAGCAATTGCTTTCAGGGAATTTATGTCACAGACCAATAAAGGGCCATTTCAAGGCAGCTGTCATGATCAAGTATTTCTCTCCAGATCTGACTGAGTGGGCGTATTAGTGCTTCTTCTGGATCCTGACTAAATTAAGAAAGATCTATTTTTAATTCTGCCGCATTTCTCATGTTGCAAGCAAAAAATATTTATTAAATGTATGCAGTGCCACGTTAGACGCTGATATTCTCTCTTTATGCTGTGTTCACGCATTGCATGGACAGCTGGGACAAAACTTACACAACAAAACAACACCTATATGTAAGTAACTGTATAAAAGTAGGTAGATCAGATGGCATATCACGCACACGATAGCTGACTGCATCATGTCAGTTTTTATTAAGCCTCCGCATCAGCGATAAACATCTGTGTCTCCACTCTTTCAGAGCAGACAGACTCTGTGGCATGTTTTGTCTGGCCGGCTGTGGAGCCAGCTACGTCACATGATTATAGCCTGAATGGCAGATTGCCAATCGCTTTAACTTACAAAAAAAAAAAAAAAAAAAAAAAAAAAGCCCGCAGGGACGGAAGAGGAAGGAAACCATATGCATGGAATGGTTTTATCAGACAAATGTGTCTCACAGGTAAACAAAACACAAAAATGTGGAGAAACCAGTGGCCTCACAGACACGGTCAGGAACCTTTTTGTTCTGCATGTGAGGTATTTCGTTCTGCTTTGTCTCTGTGTCACAGCGCTGGTATGCAAGAGCGAGGAGAGGAGGCGGGATGCTCCGGTGGCATCCCCTAATGATGAGAGCAAGATGTTTTGCCCCTGTTAGAAGAAGTAATGTGTCTTGAGCTCATAAAAGGAATGAGCTCATGCCTTAATTGGGCTTAATTTTGATAACGCACAGCAATGAGGAGGGAGAGGAGACACTACTTTAGGAGAAGTGGAGAAATACTAAGCAAGATATATAGTGCACAGTTACCAAATGAGTCACGTTACTGAGGCTGATCCCTCCACTTTTGTGTCAGTGTAGTACAACAGAAGATGTAATCAATCAAAGTATTATAATGGACAAAAACATACAGTTTTAGCTTGTTTTTAACTGTTGTGTTAGTCTTATTATTTACGCTGCTATGTTAAAGTTGTCTTGGGTAAGAAAATCTGAATAAACACAATCTCACCCAGCTCAAAAACACCTGTCCTCATGACACGTTGCAGCATTTTACATTAAATGCTCCTCAGGTGTCAAATTGGGAACTCAAACATCACATCCAATTACGGTCTGTTTACGGATATTTATCTATTTAAAGTACGGCACTAATATTTGACTGATAATAGAAGGAAGCTCAGGATACAGTCCCTGGAGATTTACAGTTGTCTCTGGCCCACTGATACTTAAAAGTCGAGTAAATTTAGAACCTGAGTTTCAACACTGTTCTGTGTCTTCCTGTGACCTGGGAAAAGAAGTCCCCCCCAACCCCTCCCCTTCCAATCCTTTGCACATTCTTCTACAAACTGTTCTGTAAACTGAGCAGGGGTGTTGCAGGGAAGGTGAACAATAAACAATAAACTATTTATAACCTCAGTTTAATAAAATACAATAAAAACTGTTACTTTGTTACCTTCCTGGATCCCCACACCCAAGCTACTAACACAATAGAGAAATGTGCTTCACTCCACTTGGAAGCACTTTTGAACTATGAGCACACCGGTGTTTTGGGGGACCTGAAATGTGTCAAAGTGGAACTGAGAGGCAGGGGAAGTATTCAGATTTACGCTATAGTAAAGTAAAAGTACAGATGGCAGACTGCAATATTCCATTCCAAGAAGAGGCCAGGAATTAAAATGATTAATTTACAACATACCATGAATTTAGACTGTCATAGATTAGCATTGCTGATGCAGTCATGGTTTCATGATGATCAACATTTTTTTTTTTCCGATTAATAGAGTGATACAGTCTGACAGTGGTTCAACTTGTCAGTCTGACGAGACATGATCCCGGTGTTTCTTAAACCAACAGTCTAGACTTCAAAGCTACAGACACCCTATTCAAACAATGCAAATAATTAAGAGGCTAGGTTGCATTCAAGAAGCTGCAGTTATGAATCATGTGTTATTTTTGCAAACACCGCTATTATATATATATATTTATACTCCTCAACTGGTTTCAGTTCAGCTCTCCCTGTATGAACTGTGGTGTGGATACACCTGCTACAAATAAAGCAAGTCTCTGTGTTTCCTATGCATACGTCTTGGTAGTGTGAAGTAACATCTAAGTCCATCTGTAAAATAAATGTGTAAATAGTTGATAAAGGATAAAGCGCAACCTATCTGATACACATTTATTTCCTGTGTGTGTCTTATTATATTTTGTCCTTCAATGCTGCCTTCTTGGCTAGGCCTTGCTTGTAAAAGACATATTTTGATATTTTGAAGCAATCTGCCTGGTAAAATAAAGGCAAAATAAAAAATAAAAAAATAGGAGTATAAATTGCAAATCAAAAATAAAAACACAATCATGCTCAAGTAACTCAAACGTGTACAAATTGAAGTGATTGAAGTGAGCCTTTCTCAACATTTTCATTACTTTCTCCATCTCCGGAAACTGCTAAAAAACAATTAGACGCTATTTCCTTGCATGCTGTGTACTTGCCAGTGTTTAGAGCTATTAAGCTACCGTGTGTCACACATGTACTACACCAATTTGCGCAGGGAAATGATTATAATCGTTTAGTGCTGAACATCTTTTCTGGAAGTCAATTCACTTACTGAATATAGATGACATCTCAGAGGTAATGTGTTGTGTCTAAGATTAGCACTTTATGAAACGACTTATATTCTCATGCGAAGAAAAGAAGAAGACAATAGAAGTGAGAAGCAGTTTACGATCTTCGAAACTAGTATGGCCCATTATCGTCATTTTCATCTCCTTTTTTTTTTTTTTTTTTTTTTTTAATCGTCCTCATCATCTCTGTGTGGCACCATACGGTGGACCAATTCCACGAACTACTCCGCAGTTATCTCTAATAATGAATACATGTAAACGTTAAAGTGGCATACCCAGCTGATGCCCCGAATCATCGGCGTTTCCACCGAGAAGCGGTCTGGGAAGACTTGGTAATGGTGACTCCGAAACAGATGCATCTTGTCTCACATCAAAACAAACGACGAGCAAGTTTCCCAGTCATAAGATCTGCACACGGACTCGGCACCTCCAGACATCATGCGCAGCGCAGTGGATCCACGCTTCAGCCGCCCATTACTGCACAAAGACGACCAAACGAGGCGACGGGTTCGGTTCGGGACTCCGCATTTTGTCCTCAAGACCCAGGCGGGATCCTGTGGCAGTCATCCAAACTCGGAGCTCGACAAAAAGTGTGTGCCTCAGTGAGGACGGGCTGTGTAGTGCTCAACCATCCCTCGCAGCACAGGCGCACTTTGTTGCTGAGTTGCGTGCGTGTGCGCGCTGCGGCTTTGGCAGAGAACTACATCAGAGAAACTGGCTCCTCTGGCATTTTAACCACCTAGTTAAACCGCGCTTGATTTATTTTCCCTGACTCCGAAGTACTCCCTGTGTATATGGGCGGGTTCCGCCTCAATATTTTGTCCTTAAATTTACTTTAAAAACAAAAGCCTGTTTTGTCAGGATCATTCAGATGGGTTCTCCAGAGGAGACAAAACAAAATACTTAAATACTGCGTGACTAACAGAAATATGGATTTGTTTTGGGGGGATTTGTTCCTGAGGAGATGATAAAAATCTGAATGAATTCACACAAACACACTCAACAGGCTGACTACATGTTCACCTCGGCCTCTCGGTTCAAAAGACTGGCTCAAGGGTATCAAAGGAGGCACAATGTTCCAGCAAGGCACTGCATGGTCTAGTTTGTTCAGAAAAGCCCACAGACGCTGCAGAACTCCGCACACACACACTTATCAGGTTGTCCAGCTGTCTGGCTTGGTGGGTCTGTATAGGCAAAGATAAACTGATTCAAGGGCAGAAAGAAATTTAGGTTGAGGAACGCTGCTTGATGTCTCACATGGGCTGTTTTTGGTCCAGTTTTAGTTCTCAGCTGGTTCACGAGGTATTTGTCCTTTGCACACGTGTTACACTGTCACATACACATTATTGGTTTATGGAATCATAAAAGCCACAACAGGTGTTGCTGTGTTTCTGAAGTCTCATCATTCTTCACGACTCTTGTGCAGATCTAGTGCAGGTGGTTCAAAGTTTTATCTTAACTCGTGCTGAATTATAGATGAAGTGGACTTACTTCCCCCAGCTCTGGTGTGCACCGCCTCGGTGGAGAACAGATTGATTTGACCAAGTTCTCCATGGAGATGATGGCGTGAATAGAACCTGTGTGAAACATAACAATTTACTTCTACTGGCAAGGGAGAAAAATGGTAATGCACCAGCATGCATCCCCCCCTCCCCCATCATTACTTAGTTAATTAAAGAAAAACAAACAGATGTAAATCTACAGACTACTGAACAAGGACAAGGGAGCCCTTTATTTGACTTAATTTCCCATGCACCGCTAGTTATAACTGCATCATGGCTGACTGTGTTCTGCAGCCTGGAAGCGTTATGTAAGAATTGTTTAAATCCCAGCTATTGTTCCAGTGTGGGGCTGCCCTTCCTGTACTGACCTCAGTGTCTGAGTCAGTTTGCCAAGGTTTTCCACAAGACACACTCTGAAAATAACATCCATTCCTGCCTGCTTTCCATGCTTAGGTTTGGCTTTTCCGCCAGCTGGGAAATAGTAGGAGAGCCGTATGTTGAGACTCCCTCTTGTGAATACGTTATTCATAAATCCCAGCACCTGTTGCTTACCTCGGCTTTAGTCATTGCCCCCTTTTTTTTGTTTTTGAGTCTGTTAGCAAGCGGCGGGTGAATGATGGATGTCTAGACCCTTTGAATATCAACATCTTTTCCTCTCTGCGCATCTCAACACTCTCTGTACTATGAAAGCAACCCCGAGGCATATCTACTGACACTGTTTAGAACAAATCAGCCACTGCTTACCACGCTTGGACCTTCAAATCATGAGGATGCTTCGGTCACAGCTGTCCCAAAACCATGCGGAAAGTGATCATTAAACCAAACAGTTTTTTGCACCCTGACTAAACTGTGTGCGCCCCTGTGTTTTCCAAGTGCCTCACAGTAGCTCTGTGGTGCCATATGAAGAATGCTCATGCTGAAAGAATCTAGTTTTTCTTCTTCTGAGGGAATGTAAACACAAATGTTTAGCTGATAAGAAAAGGGGCATATTGCAACAGTGTGTTTGATGGTATCTTACAAAGTGACTATCTTGATTTTCTTCAGTGCACAGTGGCACATCACTGAGTGAAAAAAAAACAGCGTTTTAAGGGATTTATGTCTGCATTGTATCAAATATTAACAGCGCAGGGCGGCACACTAAAGCAGCAAATGGTTTTCTAGAAGGCTAATCTACACTGGATGGAGATAATCTCAGGATTGATTCATGAAAACCACACGGATGGTAATTGCTCTGTGGCCCTGGGGTTGAAATCCAAGCTCATTAACTCCGCTGCAAGTTTGTGGCGACCTTGTTTTGAGAATATCACACAATTATGTAAAAAAAAAGAAAAAAAGTTCCAAGTCACATGAGAGGCAGAAATTAGACTGCTGACACCCTGAACTCTTCAGTAACACAAGGTCCAGGTCACTGCATTAGATAATACGCCTTCACTGCAGCAGGAAAATAAATGCTGCCCTCTACTGAAAACTCAGGTGTCCCGCAGTGTGTGAAGAGTGAAGAGGATAATTCTGTCTGGCATCGAATTTACATGGAACTCCTGTGCATGACGGACATTCTTGTAGAGGAAGTACTAAATTAGCCTGTGGCAATGACAAAATTGTTTAGGTTTTAACACTGGATATTTATGTACTTAAATTTATAACCTCAGTGGTTTTGGTTTGTCTGCTGTGTCTATCTCCATCTCTGTCTCTATCTTTCTTCATTTATTTATATGTGTGTTTCTATTTAGATCCTTCGGGAATGGGAGTGGGATTTCCTGCAACACATCTACGCCCATGGAATGTACTTTGCCAACTGTCTTTGTTGTGCCTGTCTGGTGGCACACACACACACACACACACACACACACACACACACACACACACACACACACACACACACACACACACACACACAGATGAACCTTTTCCTTCCTTTCCCCTGGCCAGTTAGTGTTGACAGGGAAAGACATATTTTATCTGTTTGACCCCATGGTCAAATGAGGACTGAAGCAGAACATGAAGAAGACAGGAGCAAACCGTATATAAACAGGTGGAGGAAAGAATTCAACGCCTCACTACACTTTCAGTTTGCGAGTCAGGTTCTTTCACATCTACCCCCTGCTCCGCAGTCATATGTCCGTAGATGCCAAATTAATTCAGTTATAGACACTAAAAAATAACATATAGCTCGATCACATTATCTAGAGGTAGATTTAAATGTTTTTATTTTTGAGAAAAAAAAAAAAAAAAACAGTCTGCTTTGCATGTCCTGTTAAACATATACAACGAGTTGTTGGCATGGAAAACTCTATGTGAATAAAATCAAATTTTCATCCTGAGATATAAAATAGTACAATAAATCAAGTCCTGAAGAATTATCCTGAAAATTGATGAGGAACTTACCACTGACGTACTCTCGAATTCTTCAGCTCACTGTTTTCAGGTTTTCTGCTTTCCCTTGCCAGCCTTTGCGTGTATTACATGTCCGATGATAATTTGTCTGTCAGGGGAGTCTGTGTGAGTAGCGGGGAGTGTTACTGGACCCAGCTTCCTGTATCTTTCTGATTGGTTATGAACAGAGCACCCGAGGGCATGGGCTGAGTACAGCACGGACAAACAGCAGCGTATGTGAGTGGGGGCATATGGCATCAGAACATAAGAAGATGCACAGTTCTGGTGGTTTACTACGTTGACTTTTTAGGTATGAATACATTTTGTGGTTTTCTGCTGTGACAACCTTGACTGCAGCGTGTCTGCAAGTAACCACAAGTGAGCTTTGATATTCTGCTTTGGGACACAGATTTCAGTGCTCTACATTGTGCAGTACTACCATTTGTAGTCAACAAATCAAACAGGAAGACACTTGGTGCCTGTACCCATCAGTGAAGGGCTTTTAATGTAAAGTTTTTCTTTGTTGAACAACAATGTCTTTATTCATTCCTAGGTCATTGCCTGACCTTGTGACCACATGGGAATATAGAATATCAGCTTGTATATCTGTGTTGTATAGAAAGAAAGAACATGTACTTTCACAATGTGCTGTGTTTTTTAGCAGATATTCTATTATGCACCTGATCAGTCCAGAACACATTCTGCAGCAATGATCTCAAACTTCCAACAATAAAGAACTATCTTTATTCAAAAGAATAGCAAGAACCAATTACAGCCCTGATCACAACATCACTGAATCAGTCTGGGATCATGAGACGGAATAAATTCCCATAAAAAGTATCTCAAAGATGAGTGAAACAACCTGTCTGACAACCCCCTTGAATATGTCCCCTGGTGAACCGGATCTCTCACCAAATATTGCTTTGATGTAATCATATTTATTTCTGTTTATTCGGGTGGTTAAGTTATTGAAGAATTAGTTTCTGTTCTGCATCACATTTTACTACTGCTGAGTGTCTTATTTTGAACAGCCCCACTAAACTGCAGTTTCTCTTTTCTCCACTTGGGGAAGCATCGGACGAGTCGGGGGTTTCCTCTGTACAAAGATGTTTGAAGAACCAGAGATAGATAACTACAAAAAAATAGTTTTACGAACACAAACGAAATTTGTATTTCTTAAGGACAGCAACGCCCCCTCTTTGTGTGACAGGCGTTGCAGATAACCCAGTAACTCGACATACACAGAACGTTAAAATGAAGAAACTGAATTCTAAAGGAAATGGTTACGCAGCGGATGAAGACCGTAATCCGATTTGACGTCGTTCTCTCCACCGCAGCGTGTTATCTTTGTGGTGGCTGTCGGTTAAACCGCCGCTGTTTTGCTGCTACTTGTTAGCTGCGAATCCTAAACTGTGTCCGCGCAGTTTGTGGTATGCAGAGCACAAGAAGCAACTAATTTACAAAGCTAGCTTTGTTCACAGTGATAGGAGTCGTTCTCCTCTTTGCTGTACAGCCGAGGGGGATTTTATCTGGTTGTTTAGGATATTACATAATGTGTCGGTAAGCTGTTGATGTAGCTTAACATTAGTCTGTTTTGGGAAAAGACGCCTTTACCTCGTAGCACGGTTCTTAACGTTTGAGTAACAGTGGTCCAGCGTCATAATGGGTATCAACAGGGTCTACATTAGCATAGGATATGCTACATTTGGGACTCTGGTCGGACTCTCGGCTTTCCTGGTGTGGAATATCGCTTATAAGCAGCCATGGACGGCGGCCATGGGAGGCCTGTCAGGTACGTTAACACATATGTTTACTGGAAATATTATTAGTCGTTCTCACATGACATTGGGACATCTATGTTACACTTCCTACTCCTGATACAGACCCCGTTTGTCAAGCACTAAACATCCGGCCCAAGAGTGCTGAATGTGTCACTTGATTTCTTGTTTATTCTCAGACATCGGCCATTTATGTGTTTGTTTCTTGTCCTGTGTTAGCAGTAGTAACACTTGTATGAGCCAATTTGTACTTTCTTGAGCGTTAATCTTTCGTCTTAACCTCACTTAAAGAGTGACAGTGTTAGTATATGACCACTGACATGAATAGTAAGTAACACTGATCATTTTGTGATAATACGATGTTGAACTGGGAAATGTTACTTGACATGAGCTACATGTAGCACCCACATAGACCAGACCAGGCACCCCCACCCCATAGCAATGACACTCCTTGATGGCAGCAGCAACAGGATGCAGGCTGATACGTACACACACACATGAAATCAGTTGAGGAGCAACTAAAAAAAACATGAACAACAGGACAAGGTGTTGACCTGGCCTCCCAAACTGATCAAGTATCAGTGGGGTGACCCACGGGCACCCCTCCCCTCAACCCTTAGGCCCCCACTAACAAGGGTGTGTTTCCAGACACCACAGGACGCCCTCAGAAGGTTCATGTCCATGCTTTGATGAATCACAACTGTTTTAGAAACACAAGGGAGACCTACACAATATTAGGACAGTGGTCATAATGTTATGACTGATCAGTGTTTAATAAACTTTGAGTTAAATCAACACACAGAGAGTAGTGGGTACACTTGGAGCAGGTGCCAGTCAGGTGCCAGTCAGGTGCCATAAAATGATTTAGGTTTTATAGAGCAGTTTATGTGAAACTTAAGGTGTTTTTTCACTAGTTGTTCGATGCCAGTGCTCAATCTTTCAAAAGGATTGCTGAGGTTATGTGGACATTGTCTCAGATTTAAACATACATAAATATGTGTGTGTGTGTTTCTCTTCTGACAGGAGTTTTGGCGCTCTGGGCTCTCGTCACACACATCATGTACCTTCAGGACTTCTGGCGCACCTGGCTAAAGGGCCTGAAGTTCTTCATTGCTGTTGGTGTTTTCTTCTCTACTCTGGCTGTGGCTGCCTTCATCACCTTCCTAACCCTGGCTATTACACAGAAGCAATGTAATCCAGTCCCCATTGTATTTACTTTATTATGAGCGGTGTAATACACAGTTAGTAACAACTCCAGTACTCAGAGAGGAGCACATTCCCCTGCTACATGTACTAACAGACTTGTTCTTTCCATCCCGCAGCTGTCACTGACCCGAGGAGCCTCTACCTCTCCTGTGTGTGGAGCTTTCTGACCCTCAAATGGTCTTTCCTCTTGGCCTTGTACTCGTACAGATACCGCCAGGAGTTTGCGGACATCAGCATCCTCAGTGATTTCTAGTCAGTACTGATTTTATAGACTACATTGAACTTTGAGGGGTTTTTGGTCTGCCAGCACGAGCTGGTCAATGTGCTTTTGAAACAAAGAAGACGAAAAGCAGATGTGGGTAGATTAAAAAGTCACCTGACTTTTACCATATGGAGTTGAAGTAAAAGCTTAACGAGCTCTGTATTTGTATTGTAACCTGTTCTCCTGCATTTAATGACTCACATGTTACAGTCCTGTAGTTAGTCATAAGTCTAAACCTCTGAAGACTGGAACTGTGAATGAACGGATTGCTGAAGTCATTTTTGGAGAGAGATGCAGGTGGTTTTTCAGAGAGATTTTTATCTTGAGATTGTTTTTCTTTAAACAATTAATACGTAAACGGAAATCCCCATCATATCAGGCTTTGAATCTAGCTGTTAGTTGCTTTAAGTGAAAGAGAAAATACATTCAACGGTAACATCCTCAGAACCAAAACTAAAACCTTCTACCTGGAACTACTCTAATACTAGGTCAACGGTGTTTGTTGGAGTGCTTGACTGCTTGCATCAAAATGATTGTTTTAATTATTGAAACCCCAAACTACAAAATATCTCCATATAGGCACTGCTTTTTAGCATCCACCATCATTATCATTATCATCAATTGAGCAATTTTAAAAAAATGTTTTTTGAAGTTAATTCACAGATAGGAATAGTTGCACTCTGATTTAAAGCTTTCTTTTAAAAAAAGGTGTTAATGTATTTGGATAAGATCCTTTACACTTTTAATAAGAAAACCATTGATGTGGAGTTTGTGCTTTTCGTCTTTGGTCCACCAGGGGGAGACATGCTTGTTCTGTCCATTTGAATATTCTCACATTCCTCTCGAAGAGAAAAAAAAATGGATTTAATAAATAATTGCACTTTATGATATTCATGTCATTGTTTTGCACAGATATTCCGACACAGTGGAGCAAAATGATGTTATGCCGTTTCCATCTCTTCCCTTTTAATGTAAAAATACACTATGTAAATGTTTCTTTTATTTACAGTTAGCTGAATTGTGTAAGTCAGTTTAAACTAGGCTTCATTATTGGTTTAGCAGTAGCATATGTCCACCTTTTACTATGAAACATGTAATGTCAAAGTTTTGTTGACGAGAGAATGAACGTGCGGATGCTACATGTATATAAAAAACTGAACCCATTAAAGATGCATTCATTGTTAAATGCAGCATGTCGTGTCCTTACTGCAGATACACAGATACAGCTGACCTACGTGACCTACTGAACTATTTCCTTGCAAGTGTACCAAGGTTTTGACATCTTAAGCTCCACCCAGTTGGTGTAGAGCGTCTTTAGCATAGCTTGATAAGGAATCAAACAAGTGGGTAACACACACACCTGAGCCTAATGCCTGCAGACGTTGCACTTACACAGTAAGGTACAGTACTTTCTTCACAAACTTCTCTGGTATTCTTTTAACAGGATGGTTGTTGTGTCTAATTATTAATTCATTATTAATTTGAGTTAATGTCATTAATTATAAGAAACATGTCATAGGAATTACTATAGTTTTTAATTGTCTGATCATGTGAAATAGGTGCTTTTTTTCGGATGCGCTTTATCTAAACTTATTAAAAAAGCCTTCCTCTTTATATAAGCAGTGTACTATCAAAAGGTGCTCTTTTGTTAAATAGTTAAATCTCTTTTATATCTGCCTTTATTTCCATTTTCTTCTTGTGCTTTACCCCTAATAACCCCCATGCCCTACACGGGTTTGATAAGAGTTGATAAAATGGTAATGGCAGCAATGTGACAGTTCTTTAACCATCTGTTCACTCCAAACTATAAAATAGTCGTATGTTTAAGCGCTGATATATATTCTTGGTCACAGTAGCTTCTTTGCAAATAAAGTACACACTCTTAAAAACCACACGAAAGATAAAATTTGATTAAAATAAAAATAACTATTACTTAGTAAAATAAACTGTAATCAATTTGTTTTATTTTTTACAGAATTAGCATTATGAACAAATGTACAAAAGTAGTTGGCAAAACGGTGTCCAAGGTGATGCGGTGCAGGATAAGGTTACAGAGGAGAGAGTGAATTTGTGCAGGTGCTTTTTATTCACCTGGTGTTGATCAAATATTCTGGCACTCCATGGACTTGTTGGCTGATCCCTCTTCCTTCAAGGTTAGATTAGTTTGCCACTTGAATGCCAAACATCACAAGTGTGAGATCCTCTGGTTTCCATGACTGTATAAACATAATGTTCAAATAAGTTCAGGTCAGGTTAAATCTCGGTTTTGTTGAAAGCCGAAAATTCAAATGTGCAATGATGTTTGAAGTATGTTGTTAATGTAAAAATCTAAGCGTGCGTGGCTGCTTGTTGGTGAGGTTTAATACAGATTAATATGTGAAGACAGTTTATATAAATCCTTACGTTGCACACTGAGAACACAGGGAGAATTTATTATGTCCTTAACATGTTTCAATACGTTGTAGCCATGCACCCAGAACGCCCACGTTATGTGATCGACAGGCCGGCGTACAACCTCCCAGACTTCGACAGACAATTTGAAAAGAAGAGTCGACAGTTCCCTGTTGGAGAAAAAGTCAAGAAGCTCTTCAGGTACAGCGTCGCTATCTTTCTGCGCAGTCAACATGCACATTCACCACCCGAGTTCTACCTCCAACAACCTTTGTGTTCTGATCAAACTTGATCAAAGATCAAGTTTGCAGCGCCAGAGCTACGACTCAACAGAAAGCTTAGACAAGCGCTGTGGACTTGAACAAAAGAACCAGAGTTCTTCACAGATATTCTCTTGTTTGTTCCTGTCAGATGCTCCGTGCCAAGACTAAGGGGCTTGTTATTCAGACATCTGCCTGTGCTGAGCTGGCTTCCCAAGTACAAAGTGAAAGAAAATCTGCTGTGCGATGTCGTCAGTGGGGTCAGCGCTGGCACCATTCAGGTTCCCCAGGGTCAGTCAATTTTCTCCTCTCCAAATGTCTCTGTATAATATCCTCTGACAGACGCTAGTTGCTGCAGAGTACAGCATAGTTTTTGGATTACCTTTCCTTGATTTATTTGACAGTTTCCCTCCTTTTCAGGCATGGCTTTCGCCCTCCTGGCTAATCTCCCCCCAGTCAACGGTCTATATTCCTCTTTCTTCCCCCTCATCCCATATTTCTTCATGGGCACTGCTCACCAGATGGTCCCAGGTAAATCAGAGTGATTTATCCTCAGCCGTTTTGTCTGATGACAGTGATAAGTTACTGGAGCTGCACAGCGCTGCACTTCGTCTGACTTTGCCCGCACTTTGCAGCGCGGTGAGGAAAATAGATGTGACACCCTACTTTCTGTATCCAGGCACTTTTGCTGTCCTCAGCATTATGGTGGGAATCGAGTGTCTCAGGCTGGCCCCGGAGTCGGACTTCAGTCACTTCAATGCCACTGTTAACGCTACAGTAGTGGACACGGACAGGATGAATGAGGCTCGACTGGTGATATCTGGAACTCTGGCCTGTCTCACTGCAGTCATACAGGTATCTGGACCACTAACAGCTCAGTCTTTTAAGGTGAAATCTGAAACCGATTTAAGGTGAAGTTTAAAAGTGACAATTTCATGTCCGTACAGATTGGTCTCGGCTTCATGCAGTTTGGGTTTGTAGCCATCTATTTGTCAGAATCCTTCGTCAGAGGCTTCATGACGGCCGCAGGGCTGCAGATCCTCATCTCTGTGCTCAAGTACATCTTTGGCATCAAAGTGCCGCCTTATAGCGGTCCACTGGCTGTTATATACGTAAGTACATCCGTCATATAGTGATTAAGATAAAAACAGCAATATTCTTTTGTAAAATTGTTCGTAATCTCACTCTTTTGACGCAGACTCTCGTAGATATTATGCGCGGCTTACCTGAGACCAACGTTGCCTCGTTAGTGTTTGCTCTGGTCAGCAGCGTAGTTTTGATAGTTGTGAAGGAGCTGAGTGCCCGCTACCGTCACAAGCTTCCCTTCCCCATTCCCATGGAGATCATCATCGTAAGTACTTCATCTCTCCCTGAACAAAATGAAAAAAAAAAAAAAGTGTGCTCTTTCCTGATAGCGTTTCATTTCTATTCCTGTTTCACAAAGGTGGTTGTGGCCACAGCCATCTCGGGGCCTCTGCATCTCCCTGAGCTCTATCACATGGACATAGTGGGAGAAATCCCTCTGGGGTAAAATACACACGTTTACTCACAATGAGTACAATAGTCATTAAAAACATGCATTTTTAATGACGATGTGTCAAAATACTCAATAATAAATGCAGAACACACTATTAATATAGATTAGAAAATAATAATATTTAATCATGATTAATCATATTTCTTAGTGTGGAAGCCAAAGAGTTAATTTACATTTGTTTTTTTATTTTTTTGTTTTTGTTTTTTTGCCTCTCTTATCCAGATTCCCAGCACCAATCATTCCAACCGTGAGCCAGTGGGAAGAGATGTTGAGCACAGCTTTCTCCCTGGCAATAGTGGGGTATGTCATCAACTTGGCTATGGGCAGGACACTCGCAGCCAAGCATGGTTATGACGTGGATCCCAACCAGGTAGTAAACTGTGTCTCTTTCTAAACTCAAATACGTGTTTTTTTCCTCACCCGACACTGAACGAATGCTCCTGTCTAGGAAATGTTGGCCCTCGGCTGCAGCAATTTCCTCGGGGGCTTCTTTAAGATCCATGTGATCTGCTGTGCTCTGTCTGTAACCCTGGCTGTAGACAGTGCTGGAGGAACATCACAGGTGATGGCTTTAAAGCCCTAACGACTAATGTCAAGTCTTTCTTGAAATTTCATGACAAAAAAATAACATTAGATAGGATGAAAGCAGTCCATCAAACCTCTCCACCTCTCTCGCTGACCTCTTGCAGTTTGCCAGCCTGTGTGTGATGTTGGTTGTAATGGTCACCATGCTCGCTTTGGGAGCCTTCCTGGAACCACTTCCAAAAGTAAGTGGGGATAATGGCGCGATGCTAGGGTCTTGAAAAATGATACAAAAGATTTAATCAGAGGAAAAGGTCTGTTTAGTAACCCTTGTATTCCTTGTCTTCCAAGTCAGTGCTCGGAGCGCTGATTGCAGTCAACCTGAAGAACACACTCCTGCAGCTCTCTGATCCCTATTACTTATGGAAGAAGAGCAAACTGGACTGTGTAGGTCAAAGTCTTGGACGCAGTAGTGAAGCACATACAATGTGAACATATTTTTTCTCATCACTATATATTATTGTTGCTTCTCTTCTAGTGCGTGTGGGTTGTGTCATTCTTGGCCACATTCTTTCTTAGCTTGCCTTATGGAGTTGCTATCGGAGTGGGATTTTCTATCCTGGTGGTGATATTTAAAACGCAATTGTGAGTATCAGCCCATACGATATCTACTATCGTTTGACCGGAACCAAAAAAGGACTGTGATGTATTGTGCTAATAATGTACTCCTTGCAGTCGGAATGGTTCAGCAATGGTTCAGATCATAGATACAGATATCTACAAAAACCCAAAGATATACAGTAAGGTACTAAAACTACATGTCTTGGCCCATTTTTGTCATGACTGATAATTTAAGAAGAAATTGCATATAATTTTTTTTTTCTCCACAGGGCAAGTCAATAACAGGTGTGAAAATAGTGAACTATTGCTCTCCAATCTATTTCGCAAACGCTGAAATATTTCGCCTGAGAGTCATCAAAAAGGTAAACTGAAAAAAAAAAAGATTGCTTTTGCTTCCCGGCATAAATAGCCAGGTGTTGTGTGTCCTAAGAGTGTTTACACAGGTATGTTTGTATCTAGACTGAGCTGGACCCGGGGAAGCTTCTCCTGGCCAGACAGAAGTTCTTAGAAAAAGAGCAGAGGGAAAAGGCGAAAGAGGAGAAGAAGGACAAGGAAGTGAGGAGGAGGACACCCTGCTCCTTGGTTAACATGAAGACCCAGGTCAGATCAAGGACATGAAACAAGTCATTCACGGGTCATTCCACTGTCAATATTTCTTGTTGAGTTACATGTGATTTACTGGAAATAAGAACCTGTGACCTTTTCTGAACACCGTTCTGAAAGTGTTTCCTCCAAACCCAGACCATATCTCGGCTTGAGCTGCAAAACGACTTTGATATGAACAGCGCCGGCTCAGCTGAACCTCCCACGAGTTATGTGAACTTCCACTGCAGCGACGCTGAGCAGGGCGGGCAGTCGCCTGAACAAGAGCCAGCCAGTCCCTCTGCTGTCACACTGGAGACTCAGCCCATGCCCTTCCACACCCTCATCCTCGACTTGGCGGGGGTCTGCTTCATAGACCTAGTGGGCATAAAAGTATTGATTAAGGTTTGTTAAAAAAAAAAAAAAAGTAGTGTTTATTTTATTTGACAGTAGATGGAAGTTGACATGTTAATGTTAGCTAGTGAAGGTTTTCTAATGGTTACTGACGTTTTTACAGAGTGTAATAGTATAAATGACTTGCACCCACGTGTGTAGCTCACACTGTGTATGTCCACAGAGGTATAAACCACGCTTCACAGTGCTACTACATTTTCTTTGATGTGGGAATTGAACCCTGGCATTTCTTACCGAGCCTTTTCATTTTGAGCATCAATAGCATTTATTTATCCTGTCGATCCGACGTGTCCATGAACCGCCCTCTTTCTTTTAATTCCCTGTCACAGATGAATGCGAGCTACACGATGCTGGGCATTAAACTCTACCTGGCTAATGTTCAAGGTAAATTCTTAAATGGTTCAGGTGCATTCACACTTGCTGGCCCTACTGAGCAGTTGGCATGGCAACGCAGACCTAGTCATTCATACAACACTGAGTCCATTAGGTCAGTGAAGGACACTATCTGGACTACAACTGTAAGTTAGACATATGTCCTCTATTTTCCACTGAGACAAAAAGACTGATCATCAATAAGTGTAATTTATTGTACCTGAGCACATTAAAGCCTCAATTTTTCTGTCGCTATACTGTATCATCATTGTACTACTACATGACTGTTTGGCAAAATCACAGAGTGACTGACTGTGTGCAAGGCCTTGTGTAATATTTGTTGTCTTGCCGCCTGCAGCCCAGGTATGTGACGAACTGGAGGCTGGAGGAGCGTTTGATGACGGCAATATTTCCCGTGGTAATCTCTTCCTTTCTGTCCACGACGCCATTCTGTTTGCTCTGCAGACCTCTGGAGAGAGGCGAGGCTCCTCAAAGGTAGGCCCTGCTGCACGAAATAACCTTATCATACAAATCCTTTTCATAACATCACACACAGACACGTGCTGTTTAAACTCTCCGGGGCCAGGGATACGGGGGGAGATTAAGACGAGGAGAAAGACCAGATTTATTTTCCAAGTGAAAAAATTCCTCCTTTTTTTCTCAGCTTTTGTCATACTATCTGGTTCAACAAGGGTAAACAGAAATAGCACACTGGGTTTTGTGACACAGTAAGTGCCACAACAAACGAAGTTGTAAGTTACAGCAAGGTCACGCCGTGCGTCTGATTTAGTCTCTTTTATTCCGTCTTTTGCTGCCTCATGAGCATGGGCTTCCTTTTCCAGCATCTGACAGGCAAGGCAGCGCCTTCAGGAGGATTTGGCAGTTAATTTGGGCAAAATTGTTCATCTTTATTTTATAATATTCAGGAAAACAGGCTAGGTTTTATGTTTCTCAGCATGGTTGGCAAATATCATTAAAGCACAAGTAAAGTACCCAGGACTTGTGGCTTCCTTCTGCCGCTGTCTTTGCTGCATGTTGTGTCAGCACTAATAGCATCACATTGTGTACACGCTGGTTTGACCTTAAATATGTGAAATGACTTTGTTTGGCTGCAGGCAGAAGGAGCAAAACAGGGACTTGCCTTTAACATTAATGAGGAGAAGGATCTGGAACAGGTATGCATGAGTTTTCTCTACAAGCAGATGCAAGATGTTAGCTTCACCTATTTAACTTTTTTTTTCATGATGAAAATTGAAACCCAGTCTCATTTTAATTTTACAGGAAATGTTTTGATTGCTGCAGTGAAAAGGAGCGGATGAAAGACACTGAACATAATGACATTGATCCTGAAGTTTGCTGTAATTTACGAAAGTCTACTGGCATAATATATTCTTACATCTTTTTTGTTGTTTAATAATGATCTAAGTCCGGGATCTTCAACGTTTTTCAGGCAAAGGACCCCAAACTGATTAAATAGGGACCCCCTACCTACTATAAGTGTTCTATATTAAACTAGTGCTATTTATAAATATACATTATTATCATCATTTTGCATTCAGTAGTAAGCTATTCAAATAATACAAGCTATTCAACATAATACAATACAAATATAATTTTTTTTAAAATTTCAGTCGAAGCCTCATTTTTAAAGTTAAAACTGTCAATCTGTTGATTATTTTCTTTATCTTCTTTTCTTTATTTTCTTTAGCTAAATACTAACACACTAAACAATGTTGGATTTTTGCTGGAAATTTGTGTGAAAAACCAAAGATTTTGCGAACTCCCTGCAGTACCTCTACGTACCCCCTAGGGGTCGTGGACCCCCTGTTGAAGACCTGTGATCTAAGAGATACCTTTTAGTTTGTGGTTGGCACAGTACTCCACTCCACTGACAGAGGGTGGTACAGGGCAGCTCGAGAGACCCTGAACAACAAGAAAGTGCTGAGCAGATAATGAGGGAAGCTCTGAGTCTCAGTTTGCCTACCTTTCACTAGAACTGTGCGGCGAACCTGCTGACTGCGCAGCCATACAGAAATGCTCCTGTAATTAACTGAGAGTTTGTATGGCCACAGCTGTGAGGTACAACCAGCTGAGGAGTCTGGCCGAGTCCCCGTGGAGGCAAGACACTGCGAAAGGCTAAACATAAATGAAAAGAGGATTACAATGCATCAGCAGTTTTGTGGCTTTTTTTCCTTGCAAACTCTATAAAGGACCACAGCCTCCATAATTTTCCGTAAGGTAGAATAAAGCTGCAGCTACTAAAATAACACACCTAATTGTTGCCACTTGCACCAGTAGAAGCTGTAAGAAGAAGAAATATGTGGACCTACTTGCTTTTGTTTGTGTAGCAGGTGCTTAAAGGCCCTGTGGCGCCTAGCCTAGCAGCAGGCTATCAGTGGTGTTGTGTTGGTATGCCTGAGATGCATGAATGGATTTATGAAGCTATTAAGAAATCATCCTAAGGTATTCCGGCACACATCTGCTCCGTTGCTCCCCCTCGTCTCTGCAGCAAATTGGCACCACAAGTGATTACAAGGTTTCTATGGCCATCAGCTTTAATTTGGAGCCCTGGGAAAGTCTCTCATCGCTTAATGCGTGTGAGTGTCTCTGTGTGTTTGTGTTTAATTTCACCACCTGCAGCTTATCCTTCCTTTTCTTCTCTGCCTCATTGTTCCGGCTTGAATTTGTTTAATTTGAATTAGAGATACATTCTGATTGAAAGAATTAGAGTGACCACAGTTTGGCATTTGGTTACTAATTATTATGGCAGTCTTTCCGATCTGTGTTGTCTTAGGATGTTTCAGAGTCAAAGAAAAAACAATTTCACTGTGCTTTTTACATTTTCCATCTTCATTGTATACTATATTAGCAAATGCACACTAAAACTCCACAATGGACAGTTACCTTCACTGCGGTACATTATTTGTCCTAACATACATTCATTTGGTACATTAGTCAAAACAATGTTCTAATGTTCAGTTTATGTTGCTACAGCGTAAGAAAGGTGGTAATTCAGCTGTATGAGGTAGTTGGTGGTACTGTTAAATTGGATTGATTAAACCTGAACATGTTTCTGCTATCTAGCTCAGTCCACTCACTAATAATAGAAATGTTTTGGCACAATACATTAAAATTCAATAGTACTACAGCATCCTAAATGAAAACACAGTGGAAACAACATCTCTCATTTATTTGAAGCAACATTACAATTATTAGTTTTCCCTAGAGTACTTAATGAACTGGTAAATAAATGTATGAGAATATATGATCACTACTGGGCAACGAAGATGGATTTCTGGTGAAAATTACATATTATAAAGTTGTGTAGCATATTTTGAACGAGATGTGAGTTATTTCAAAATGATCATGTATTACTTACCAACAGTGGATGAGTACAGATTATAGCAAAAATAAATTAATTTGCTACATCTACATATGTGTACATATACGAGGAATTTGATCTCTGTATTTGGCCCATCCATTTGTACACACATGGAGTACATCCACGCCCAGCCATAGACATAGTGAGACATTATGAGCCCAAAGTTGCTTCTCTAAAATGGCAGTAAGCAAACTGCATTTGTTCCTTAAAACTAAAGACTGCATTTATGTTTTAGGATAAACAAAAGTTCAAAGAGGTTCACTTTGTTAAGATAACTTAATTTTAGGTTCTAAGATTTATTCCCTAACTTAACATCTTGTGCTTACATAAGTTATTGGTACTTTACAGTGGTGTTTGCAGACAAATCTCTCATGGTGGTGCAACTGTAGCAATAAAGGCAGAGGTGAGTGATTCAGTGGGTGAGATAACAGTGAGGTTTAAATAGCTAATTTTTGCTGATCAACTCAGGTAGCAATATCATCAGTTACCACTAGATGACATCATAACCCAAAGAATTCCCCTTAAATGACGAACTACGCAGTATTTGTGGACAGCTACATCCCACAGACTTGCTTATGTGCGTCTGCGTCATTGTGATGTCACGTAAGCTGGAGGCAGAACAGAAGGAAGCTTGAGGCACTGTCACTTTCAACCATGAAAAAGTCATCTTGCTGTATTTTTGGCTGCTAAAACTGAAAAATCAAAAACACTAACTTTTTTTAATTTTTATTATTATGTTATTTTTTTTATCACATACCAGCCACTGCCAGACGTAGACAACTTTGATTTGGCTTTGGCAATTAAAAAAACGGATTGGAGTCAAACAATCAACAATGGGCAACTTCATACCAGGTCAGACTAATATGTAATGCATCATCAGTTTCAACCTGGAAAACGTTATGGGTTAGACTAAAACGTGACTGAAATTATGCGAAAATGATCCTTATTTAGGGGAGTTTGTTACATGTCAATGCTAATGCTAACTGCTACATAACACAACATTAGCTGTATGTTTCAGGCGTGCCCAAGCAGAAGTTGCATTTACTACATTACCCTCCACGGTGTTTCCAGTTACTTCTTGTAATATCTTTGTTGGAGAGGCTTCACTTGATAAAGATAGAACAGACTTCGTCCCTGTGCTTTTACACGGTCTCGGGTAGTGAGTGTATCAGTGCATTCTCTAAAGTATGTGTTTTCCTAGTCCATTCAACAGTCTGTCTGAAATATGCTAACCACCATTTACAGGCTGTAATGTTTGAGATATGTTGCATCCAATTAAGCCCCGCCCCATTGTTTATAAACCCTGTAGGGGTCGGTATTAATCATAATCATAATCATAATCATATGCATGCAAGACCTCCCTGAACACTTCGGATCAAACTGCATCTGCAATTCGAAAAAACGTCCTAATACCACACAGACCAGGCCAGAATGAATGAAACCCAAATGGCGGGCCAGCAGCACTGCTTCACGATCACACCTTTACGCTGATTGGACTATATTATGGGAATTGCGTTACCAGGTGACCCGGGGTGTTACGTTCAAGGAAGATTTGTTGTTTGAAGTTAGGTAAATGGCCGATCCTCTGAACGCCACACTCACCTGTGGCCTTTGAATGCACCATGATTCAAGCCAAGGCCGTGAATACAGCGTTCCCTCTGAATAAAGCAATACCTCGGATAAAATCACCAAATGTTGCCGGACAGCCAAGAACTGTAAGTAATCTGCTATCTCTCAGATGCTGACATTAATTTATTATTAGCGGTTTCCACCAGTCAGCGATGCGATTAGCTCAATAAACAAAAACGTGATGAAGTTAAGTCGGCTAGCTAGCTAACATTTATCGCGTTCATCACAGTTGGAGTCAGTGAATGTGACTTGTGTGGTATTATGTATAAATCTAAGTAAGAAATTTAATCTCTAACTATGCATGGAAATTAACAACTGGAATTTCTGAAGGAGAACACTGAGGGTCAGATTTTTATTTTAAATCAAGATATTGGTCCACATTTACATTGTAAGTTCTCTCTGATCATACAGGTTTAAATAGTTTACTTAGAGTTTCTTTTTTTTTTTGGTTTGGTTTTTCATCCAGACCCGGTCTGATGATGCGTGGATGAACAAAACGGAAAATAAGTGGAAATGACCTACTTTCACAGATGGAACAAACACTTCAGATTTATGCACCAAACACCATGACAAATTCATTGGATGTGTGAGCATACGTGGCAGTAAATCAGATTGTGATTCTGAGAAGTGTAGCCTACTTGATAAACAAGTCTACTTTTGACAAGAGGTGAAATCTTCACCATGAATCAAATCAAATCTGAAGCTGTCCCTCTAGCCTTGTTAGAATTATCATTTACGTGTTCAACTGTTGTTAGTTATAAAATGATATTCATAACGAGTCATGATTTGTTATTTATTTATTTTAAAAAGGGGGGTCCATCTGTTCTTGTTGTCCTCTAATGTTGTTTAGCCTAGAGAAGTAAAGCAAGAAGGTTGTGAATCAGCCTTTGTCTTTAAAACAGCACTTTTTTTTCAAATTTCTTTTGCTGGTAGGGTTTTCCTACTATATATCACATAGAATACAATTATTATGAGTTTTGTATCTTTTAGCCTTCAAATGGTGACAAATAGCTGCAGTCTGTGCAGTTCATGTACATGAATACTAATCAAAATGCTATTGACGCGTGGCATTCAACGGGCAAATGTATCTTTAGATTTTTAGATTGAACTTTATTGCCATCACATGTACAGGTAAAGAGCAACGAAATACAGTTTAGCATCTAACCAGAAGTAATAAGTAATTGTTTTTATAGCGTATGGGCGTATTTACGGATGGAAACCTACGTACAGGTGAGAATATATGACACAGTTGAGTGAGCAAGATATACACAATGATTGATTTGAGGGGCTATGAATATATTATACAGATGAGTTGTGCGTTAAGTGTAGGTAGACTATAAACATGAAATATAGCATAATTTACAATAAAGGAAATAGGCAGGTGATATATTAGGCGATACAAATACAGATTAAGTGAGCATTAAACAGTGCATAAATAATAAGCAGTAGCTAGCTAAAGTTGCTAAGCTAGTGCAACATTCGGTACATAGTGCTGTGCAAACAGGTAGTTTAAAGTGTCCATTAGTGCAGCTGTGATGGTGGTATAGCAGTCTTTGGTCAGTGATGGAATGAGGAGTGGAGGGGTCAACGGAGGGCAAGGTTCAGTAAGGCCAAAGCTCTGGAGGGAAAAAACTGAGGTGTTGGTGCTCCAGGACAGATCTTCTGAGATGTGCCTCCCCAAGAACTTGAAGCTCGACGACCATCCCATTGATGTGAATGGTGTCATGCATGCTTCATCTCTCCTTCCTGAAGTCCACAATGAGCTTGTTGGTTTTGCTGGTTAAGGAGCAGGTTTTTTTCAGTCCCCCATGTGGCCAGGTGCTGTATCTTGTCGCTGTATGCTGTCTCATCGTTGTTGCTGATGTGGTGTCATCTCTGAACTTGATGGTGTTTGATCCATGCACAGGTCTTCAGCTGTGGGTGAAGAGGAAGTAAAGATAAGAGGTCAACACAGCGTTGTGGCACTGGCACGATGGATGTAGCTTTAAAGCATGTTGGCACAGCTGCTTGAAGGAGAAGTCTATGGTATGTAAGATCATAAAGTATCAGTCAATAAATCTAATTTATAGTAAACTATACTATACTGTATTAATAGTAAGTGTCTTTTCTAGCTAGTGCTTGTAAAGTTTAGCCAGTTAATATTATGCTTGGAGTCATTTCCTAAGGGTTTAAATAAATGTGAATCACCATGACCTAAAAATCATGGCACAAACATCTGGTTTGAAAAAAAAATAGTTTCAAGGATGGTTTCCATCATTTCAGGTAGTTAATATAATTTTGATGCGTGTTCAACTGTCATTTTTTGTATAAGTTTAGTTAGATATGTGACGCTGCAGAAACAGGATGTGACATCATGGTGACCACCAGTTGCCATGCCAACCGCTCCATAAAGCGGTTCCGATGGGACCATGTGACTTGTAAAAACGATTTTTAAAAGTAAGTTCAATGTATAGTCCAACATTTGCTTGCAGCTGGTGGAGGTAGAGCCGAGCGTAGTATCAATTAAACGATAAGGCTAGTGAGCCCGGGATGAGACGGCCTGGGGGAGGAGAGCTGTTGTCTTGGTTGTGATTCCCGTCCACGATAACCAGCCTTATGTCACTATGAGAACCCTGAAGGCAACATGGCACATGTGTATGTAAGGGGTTACTTTGCCTTAAAACAAATCACCTGAAAGTTTTTTTTTTTAGCTTTAATCTTTGCCAGTTTTCAGACATTTAGGGATTTAACACAGATTCAACACCTTCCTGGCTGCAGTCACATGCAGGACACAACCACCACTTTATTGCTTCTTGGAGTTTTTACCTTGCCTTACCTTTATTATATTTAAACCGAGAATACATTTCAACGGTGTATTGTACTTTAAAACTATTTAAACTCACTACGGGCCTTAGCCGTTTTTTGATATGACCCCTTTGATATTGGGCTGAATAATTACATTTATCACTTAAGCTGTAGGTAAAAAGAAACACCTAACCTCTCCGGAGGTCAAACGATGATTACATTGACTCGTGAAATACTTCCAGCTAAATCCCCTTTCAAACGAGACACTCGTATAATGAGTTCGCTTCTCAATCCTGTAATTGCAAGTTCACATAAAAATTAATTTTACACCCCTTGCACATTCATTGACCACAATGTTTTAATTAACAGGGTCCCTTTTAGAAATTTGAGACGGAGAGATTTATGTATTAAATTTGTTTACACGCTCGGTGGTTTCATACTATTGAGACTAATTGCACGGTGTCGGAGGGTATCTCCTCCTCGAGTCATGGGACCTTGTCATTTAGCGCTCGCCTGCTTTTATGAAGACACTTCCCTGAGAAAACATTTAGCTCTGACCTTTGAGGAACAAGCTTTAAAATCGCTTTAATAAAGAGCCTGTAAGCCAAATTTTATTAATATACTTTTTCTCCGATGGGCTGGGGGGGTTGTGAGGCTCATCCAGGGGAGCAACGATGACAGCGCAGTAACTTAACCACCTCTGGAAATTTAAATAATGGCCGTTTGACATTGATCAAGTGGTAGCAGTTGACGCTTTGCATATTTACAGAATGTTCGGGGATCCGTTCTGCTCCATTACCAAACCGGTTTTCGGCCAGGGAATCATAAATCTTGAATGCGAAACGTCAGCAAATTGTCCTCAGACAGGGTTTGTTTGCCGAGTTTGCTGAGAGCAAATCTGACCACCGATAGCCAGCGTTAATTAATGCCGCACATTGTCTCATTCCAGTAGTTCAGCAGCAATTAAAAGGACTAACAATGGAACATTCTCTCATGATTAATTAAGGCATAAAATTATTGAGTCTGCGTCCCTGACTGGAGGATGGTTAATTATTTGTAGCTGAATTAAGCCACAACCCCATGTCTGATGGAAAATTCTGCTCGGCCTGCTTGCCATTTTTGTTTTTCTTCTTAGCAACTGGTATATGTAATGAATTCATTCATTAGACGCGAGCATTACCGCGTTCAAATTAATCAGCGTTCATTATTTCAAAAGACATTAACCTTTAGGGAGTGAAACAAACAGAGGACCGCAGAGATGTTGCTGTGTTCGCGTTTTTAATCATATTTGCTGGTGAATTCTGTAATGGATGAAGCTTTAAAGAGATGAACACATCTGAGCGTCCTTCTGAACACGCCGCCAAGACGAAGACAGATTTCGCAGCGATTGCGTCGGACACGATGCACAAGTGACGTGTTTTATCATCCCATCAGCTCATTAAACGGAGCGGCAGGTGCTGTTTGCGCTCCTGCCTTCTGATTAGATGGGAAACGCGGAGTGATGACTTTAGATAGTAGCTCCTCACTGAGCCGTTCAGTATCAGCGGGGAAATTAGACGAGACAATGCAAAACAACGCAGTGTGGTGCAATGCTAGGGGAACTCATTAGAACGCTGCGGCATGGGAAGAAGCCGCGTGATGCTTTGCAACATGTCATCGGGGGTGTTCGCAGTGTTATTACACAATCATAATTTGATAGCTTGTGCACAATTACTTCATTCATTTTAAAGACTGCATGATAAACTCACAAGCCAACTGTCAAGATCTCTATCTACTTTGACAAGCTGTGATTGCGGCTGTGAATATAATATGAAAACCATAGCAACCCTTTAATTGAGCATGTTTTTTTTTTGTTTTTGTTTTTTTTTTCTTGGATGTTTGGTTAGCTAATTAACAGTGAGAGTAAAGAGCTACTTGAAAAGTCTAGAATAGCCATTAGCTACCATTTAGTTGCCTAATTACACACTGGCACAGTGTATTAACGTCACAGCGAAAGAACTAAATCTGTCACGAATGCGGCTCAGCCGACACTTGAGACAAAGACCGTCCGTGTCTGAGTGTCTTCAAAAGTCTGCCACACGAGAGCAGGCCGCGGCCATTAACCACATGAGCGCCGGCGAAATTGCCCCCACAGCTCCAGCTGCATAAAACATCAGAATCATTAACGCAAACATTTGCATATTAGCATTCCAGCGAGTTCTCCAGGAGAGCGCTCCTCGCAGCTCTCCACAAACACAGCTGACAATAAGGGAGAAGAATGGAGATGAGTTTGCTTTTCGCGCTGCCTCGTCTGATGTCCCACGGGTAAATTTGCCAGTCTCTGGTGTGGAGGAAACACACCTGTGTGATGCTCAGAGGAGAATTCTCCTGCTTTCATCTAGCCGTGCAGCCCTGTTCTTATTTTGCTTTCTTCTCTGTTATGAGCAACCTCACACCTCATTAATTGCAGCATAGACTTTTAAAAGTTGAATTCACCTGTTCTGTTCGGGACGAGTGGCAGAAAACACAACGGATATAAAACACGGCGTTGGTCAGTCTTTAATGTTTGGCTTCTGTTTCGAAAGCGTCAAAACTATTTGAACATTTATTGACTTATTGACTTGAAGTCTTATCTCCTTATATGTGAGTGGGTTATTATTAATATTTTATAAAATTAAGAGTTGAAATTTTTCATCTTTGTTTTCTTACCCAGGGCGTCACATTTTTGGCCATTTACAGCATTTGCCCATTTTTGCAATACCAGTACTGTTATTTATTTATTTAGTCTTTTTATTTCTACTTTATTCTTGCACTGGAGGGGAAGCTCTCTCCAATTTCATTGTATGCTGAGATGTACAATGACAAAGTCTATTCCTATTCTTATCTTCTTCACAGTTGCCTTTAAAGCTAACACACCATGTACAGTATCACCAAAAATAACTTTAGATTTTTATTTTTTTTTTTTACATATGTATTTTGCATATTTTTCTGGAAATTAAAAAAAATGTATGTTGGAAACTATTTAAGGGCTGCTGGTTATGTAGTTTGTTATTATTATTTTAATTATTATTATTATTATTTTATTATTATATGATGCAGAATAAGTAGGTGAGAATATTTCTATAAACCCTAATGGGTTTTCTGATCTCACCTACACAATCTGCCTCTTTTGGATATTTGTGGTTTTATTGGTATGTTGCATTGTGCAATTGAATAAAATAAATGTATTACCTAGATTTAAAATAACTTATAAGTAGAGTCAAATAGAGTAAAATCCAAACATTCTTCACCAAAATGTAATTAATCACATTGTTTGCTGTAATGGCCCTTCATGGCCACAGGATGGCACTGTGGTTTTATCTTATAACCCACGTCGCGTTTCCGATCAGCAGTCAAAACTTTGAAGAAGTCTCAGATTTCCCCAAGGAAACCATGAAGACAAAGTTGTGAAATCTGGAGCCGAGGTGATTTAAAAAAAAAAAAAAAAAAGAAAGAAAGTATGACTTTAAAAGAGCTGGTGTTGTGATCTTGTTGTCGGTGATCCATATATATTGAGCAAAGGGAGAGTGATGGTTGAGTGGGGACTGCTGCACCTCAGTGGCCCTGCAGATGAATGTAGATGCAAATGGAAGGAGGGGGGGAAGTTAAAGCCTTCAGTGACACTAAGCACACCCCAGGGGCCCTGGTGCAGAACGCTCAGCCTCAGCACATCAAGGACGCGGCCCCTCCGTCTGAGCGCCCCCTTGGCACGCATTACATCCAGGCCATCTACATTTTGCACCAGACAAACACTTGACTCCTTATGCCGAGCTGAGCCAATAACAAGAGACAGATGTGTCCTCCTCAGAGAATCCACTTTGATAAGCCGCTGCTCCACATACTATTAAATAATCCAAAGAAACCACAGGGATAAAAAAAAAAAAAGGGGGAAAACTCAATTTTACATAAGAATAGATATGCCTGGAAACCGTACCCTCACACATTGGCTTCGCCTTGGTTGTAAATGTCAATTTCATGTCAGATTCTCTCTCTATTCATCCATGCCGTCTGTGATTGCTTCATCCCTTTGCATGAGAATGGCTTGAAATGAACGGTGGCCTATTCTCCAGATTGCAGTCAATGGAAGGAATCTTAAAGGACGAGGCCGAAGACGATTGCATGATCAGACTCCGCTTCGCGTGATATAAAGTCGCGGCGCCGGGCCTGTGCATTTCTATAGCCACGCCTCAACAAGCTCGAGGCGCTTCTGCACTTTTCTTTATCTGCCGAGAGAAGCTTCTTGGAGGGACCTTGGTTATGCTAAGGAGTGTCACAACCATGATGCGGCCCCCATGTGGCATGTTGTTTCTGTGAGTCATTCAGGCATACAGAACTCTTGGCTTTCCTCTCGACTGGTTACAGAAATACAGTTGAGCCCACAGCAGGTGAACCTGTCATAGTCAGCACCTGCAGGATCCTAACAGCCAGCAGGGGAAAACTGAAGGACAGAGGAAGTTTAGTCGTGAGGAGTTGTGTTGTGCCACCTGGGAAGCTTAAAGGTGAAACAGCAGAGTTGTCTAAAGACACATGGCGAGCGAGACGAGCCGTCGCATAATGTCATTGCTGTATTTATTTAACACGCAAGCAATGTCAAAGAGTAGTGCGGATGGGGTCGTGCAATTAATCATTGAGAAAATTGTTAATAAAGGTAATAAAGAAGGGAAAACTCTCATTGCTGTTTGATTATTTAGCTCATTGCTTCGGTGATGAGTCAAAACCAGATCCAAGACATTTTGGTCTCGTGCAGCTTTGCTCATACGTTTCTGGTTGGCGCTATAATTTGTTTAAATGTTGATTTATGAACTAATAGTCGCTAATTGCTGCTTAGTGCCACTGTTAATCCAAGCTGCCTGCCTCCTGAAGCACATTAGGCCAGATTTGTGTAATGAAGTAATTAGTTCAATTATGACGGAGAAAGTGGGGTCGGTTTAAGAAACGGGGAACGAGGAGCTCCGAAGTCCTCCAGCGTGCGTTCTCCCTTTATACTTTCAAACCGCCCGTCTCAGCAGAGGATGCGCCGAAATGGTTTTCTTAATTAAAGCTTGCACTCGTCAGCAGAGTCGATCAGAAATTTCCGTCACGTGCGCCTTCGTTGGTTTCCGAGCCGTGCCAGTTCTTGGGCCTCGTACTTCGAGTCGTTTTCAGTTGCTAAGAGTCTTTGTCGACTTTTCACCAACAACAGAGCTGCGTGTTTTCTGTTTGGCTTGTGTCGCCCACCAGAAGCTGCCATCACAACCACGAGTGCTCCATTGTCTGCAAGCATTGTCATTGTTATTAGTCTTTTGGATTGCCTGTGGAGGTATCGGCAGGCTCCGGGGGAAGCGGGCGCCAGGCTGGATAATTAGTTGTTCTTCGATGCCAGACGGGCACATTGCCGTCACTTGGAGGGGAAATGGAAAGTGGCATCACTATCACAGTAACACCGGAACAACCTTTGGTGCGAGGGCTGGGTTCCAACGCATCTGTCACACAACTAGTCATCTACCCACTGGCCTGGCAAGAATGGCTACCGGTCGAGCAGTACGCAGCGTGGATAATTATTTTATCAGAAACGCCGTTATACTCGTCGCATTTGTCATGATTAGCGGCGGTGTGGAGGTTTAAGTGGTCGTCGTGGACAAAAAACGAGGACTTTCTGTTTCGGGGTGCCTGCTTTATTTTTAATGGCGTCCTCCTTCATTTAAACTGCTAATCTTGCAGAGGCCGCATCTCGGATCGTCCCGCCTCCGCCCGCGACCTCGCTGCGGGGACCGCTGGACACTCCGGGCGACGGCTCCGCGGGCCTCCACGCGAGATGTGGACAACGACAAGGAGCAAAGACAAGCCCGCGAGCAAGGTGCCTCCGAAGCCCAGCAGCATGCCGTACAAGAGCGGAAGGACCACGTCCAGCGGCCCCTTCTGGTACAGAGGCACGGGAGCCCGCTCTACAATCAGATCCAGGTCACGCCACGTCAGATCCTTCACTAACACACACACACACAAACACGCCAGACAGGACAGACACACTTATCATCTCAAAAGACTTGGGGGGCATTTTTCAAGTTTTAACTTGAATAAAGCACCCAGGAGACGAGAAAAAATGGACAGGTGATAATTACATTTTTGAATTTCCAACTGTCCTGGGAAATATTCCCCCGTATAGTGAGAGTGTTGATGTTGAGGAGTAATGAGTTGGAAGCATGCCCACGGCCACCAAATCTAATCCAGCATCTCATCTAAACACTTAATAGATTCAGGGTTCAGCGAAACATTCTATCATTTGTCATCCAGACAGTCTCCAGAGGTATTACCCGAGAATCTCCTCTTGACATCAATTGATATTTGGGCTCGTACGTGGACCCACACGCCAAGCCTCAGTTCTCCGTCGCTGTTTCTAATCTGTGGTTTGCCAAGCTTTAGTATCGATGATCGTACCCTGTCTTTTTCTGACCCTCTGGTGGGCGTGCTCCTTTGCGTCCGATTCCACCGGCGCGGCGTTTAAAGACTTGACATATTTGTGGTAGCCTTCAACGTAGCGTTTCAGGCTCAAGGATTTATCCTGGTTGATGTTCTTCCCCACCTCTGCGAAAACAAAAGCACAGATTAAATCTCACTTTAATGCCTTGTTACCTAAAGTGCCAAATGCGTCTTTGTTCCACCTGATAAAAGGTTGTACGTTTGAGTTTAACATTTGTTTTCTTGCCTTGAACATAATTAATTCTAGCAGAAGAGCAACTACTGTCTCTCAGTTTGGAGTAGAACAAAGCGAACCTATCAAGTTTCCGAACGCACACGTAGATCTCTTCAGAACCGCAATGAAGTGTACGATAATTGCTGCGTTCTGCAACCTCCCTCTTGTCTTACAACGCGTCTCTTCCCATCCTTTCCTTGTCTTTTTTCTTTTTTCTTTTTTTTTTTTGACTCCCACGCTGCTGATGAAGGGAGCAGATGGTTTGTTCTGTGGCTGGTGTCAGCTCCACTGAGTCCTCTGTCAGATCATTTACACCTCCTTCTATCCAAAGCCACTCGGCTGCGGAGTTGTGTGCACACTGGACTGCAACACATGCCAGAGACTGGCAGTGTGCAAAATATGCCACTTTTGAAGTTCCAATTAAAACGAATCTCAAAGTAATGAAGCAATTATGCACTGTTGTTAAAAGTCTCGAGGAGGCCCTCTTGACCGAAATAAACCAATTTTGAAAATACACTGCCATGTACCCAAATGAGACTTTGTTCCAATTTTCTTTTTGTCAAGGGACATGCTGTGATGTCTGCTCTCAGGGAATTGCTTCTATCAGAAACACTGTACATAAAAAAAAAAAAAAAAAACTGAGCTATTTTGATTTGAAAACAATCACACAAATGCATTGTATTGAAAGGGAAATTATTCAGTGCTGCTACAGGAGGCTTGTGTTCTTTCTGGCTCCATTTCCTTCTCACCGATGGCGATGTCTGTTCTTCCGATGTGCTGCAAGGCACGAGAAAGCCTGTCGTAGTAGGTCTCCTCGCCGTACCTCAGCAGCCAGTCTGTCAGGGCCGCTCGGCACTGAGCCTCGCTATCTAGTAAACACAAAACATATGGCTCTCAGAAAGACAGGTCTCTGACAGTCAGCTCGCTGCCAGGAACTCTCCGAGCTGAGCTGGACGCGTGAGAAAAAGACAGGTCCCAGGGTGGGCCTTTTCTTCATTTCTTCCCTATTATGTTTTTTTTTTTTTTTTTTTAACGTTGTCTGGCTTGTCACTCTTAAAGTTCGGGTTCATATTTTCCCACATCTGTCTTAAAACAATGCACAGATGTCTATATGTGCGTCGAATGGAATCTTTCCTTCTGGTTTAAGCGCTTCCACTCTTGACGGTTGGGACAAAATCTCCAGTCCTCCTGTGAAAAATGCTTTCCAATATGTGCAAAGTGAGCAATCAGCACTCTGAGGAGTTGGAAATCAAATTTTCTTCCAAAATGAGTCTTTTTTTTATTAAAATTTGGCCCTTTTGTCGAGACACATTTTTTCTTTCTGAGGTGCTGTGAAGGATTGTCACACAAAGAGTGAGTTTAGATCTAAATATTTCCTTTTGAGGGACTGTTATGTTTGCAGAAAAGTGTGAAAAAGTAACCTATGACATCTGTGATTTATGTGCTTTTAAGAGCCGCGGCTCTCAGGTGAGGGGAAATCGCTAACCCTCAGCGGACGAGGCGTCTCTCTTGGCTCGAGCCTTCACGTCTAGTTGATTTTTTTCCGGCGAGAGCCGCTCGAGGTGCCGAAAGATGTTCTCCTCCGGGTGAGACAGGGCAAACAGGAGGTCCTCGCACTCCTTGGACGTCAGCAGCTCCACTAAACGCTCCAGCTGATGGTCGCCGATGTCCTCTGCCACTAAACGTGTCAGGATGAGAGCTAATAAACACAGTGCACGCCTCTCAGGAGAGAACGTCAGCCTGGCAAATGGGCAGGAGAACCTTAGCTGACGCTCCGCTGTTACATGAAGCCGTACAGTGCACAGTAAATTCCACTTAATGAAGCGTGGTGCCGACACAACAAAACATTTTGCATGTTTGTGCTTTCAATTACCAAGTGCCGGCTGCGTGGCGTGAAACTGTCACATTACCTTCCTCAGCTGCACGGAATAGAAACTGAGTAATCCAAATTTCACAACAGAGAACAAGGCAATCAGCAAATTAGAATCACTGTTAGTCAGTTTTTTTTTTCCCTGTTGTTGCTGGAAGCTGATGAACCTGCACCTGGTGTAGGAACATTTGCTCTCACCTGTGTCCTCTCCAAGTGTTGAACTCAGCAGCAGACAGACCGAGAAGACGCAGAGTTTCCAGGTCTTCATGTCAGCGGTCCAGACTCAGAATTTTGTCAGTTTATTTTTAAAATCTGCAAATCTAGAATTTCTTTAAACGCATCTGTTTTTGGACCGTCGCCATGGATGCGTTATAATGTTGTTTCCCCAGTGGGTTTGATAGGGGAGGTAGGAAACAGTTTTGTTTTTCATTAATCAACATTGTTTTGGACTGTTTTTGGTTTAATTTTCCAGATGTCAGAAGTGGCCAAGCATCACATTACGATCTTACAAATAATGTGCTGATCTAGGGCTAGGCGGTATGACCAAAGATCCAAAGATGTATATGACGGTATTTTTCAAAATTCTGACGGTATCACTGTATTTTTTTTTTGTGTGTATTTTCTACTGCTTGAGAGAGGAATTAATGCAGTAGATTGACTAAGGATGGACTATTTTGCTGTGATGATGAGTAAATATGGTAGAATAATCCCACACCAGTAGTAAAATAGGTTTGCGTGGTCCCGTGTTAGCACTGCTTGCTGATGTGGAAATCTAGGTTAAAGAAAAAAAAAAGAATTAAATGTTACCAAGAATGAAGAAACAAGGACAATTACAGTTTCATTTAGTTTTACATATTTATTCATATTTAAACTGCTATGTCTGTAATGTCAATAGAAGCATGACTGGCTACCTTGAAAATTGTACTTTTAAAAAAAAAAAAAAAATCTCATTCATAAAAAGGAACAATTGGGGACAGATTTAGCCGAGGGACAGGTCATCCAAATGTGGGGCTGTCCCCAGAGGTCGGGGACGTCTGGTCACCCTAAAAAAAACCCGACATAGCGCCTTTTTTTTTTTGGCACAAGTCTTCTTGTTCTGCCGCTTCATTTCCATCTTCACCACTCGTGACCCAGTTGCACCGTGCGTGTTTAGAAGCGCTGCATTGAAAGTGGTTCGGTCTGAAACAGTTTTCCGTGGTGCAACGTTCCGAACGCTGTGTAATGAAATGCACCGGTATGTAGGTATATTAAAAATTCATATGATAATGGAAACAAATACTACCGCCCAGCCCTGTGGTGATCTAATCATTCTCAAACCCTGTCCTAGTAGCGTGTAAATTCAGTCATCACCCATCACCCGGCTGTCAGTGGGGTTTTACGGACTCAAGGTAACACTTTTGAATTTTATTTCAACCTGTTCCTTCAGGCAAAACAAGCAGAATATAAAAAAGCTGATGCTATTGAATGGACAGATCTATCTATCTTGTCGCCACTGCTCAGTTTGAAAAGAAAATACCCCAAATGCTACCGCTCCCTCTGGGTTTGCCCGCTTGCTAGCATGGGGGAATTTGGTCATGGGACATTTGTGGAACGTGTTTGCTCAGCACGTCACTCAACCTTATGAGTGGCCGCCATTGGTTATTGCTCTTTATCGCTGCAACCTGCTGAATTTCATTAACCTTCCATGGTCTCGGGTCACCACTTCGCTGCTCCTGCGCACGGCCCTTTCAAACATCTGCCGTGTAAATAGCAGTTGATGTGTTCTGCTCAGACTTGTTGTAGCGTTGTCTCCGACGGTTATCTCGGGTTAATGCAGGTGCAGCAAACACATTTGCTGCAGATTAACTAGACCACAAATCATATAGTGGATTTTATCTGGGCTTGACATTAACATTAACTCGCGTTGCTTGTGGCAATAATGCACTTAAAAGCCTGACGGTGTTAAGTGGCTAAAATACTTTTGGAGGCCATTGTGGAGAATCATTTTGAAGCCATTGAGAACAAGAGGGTGCATTTATATTCATATGAGTGTTGCTGGATGGATAACCGGGGGCCACAAATGTGTTGCTTTGTTGTGTTGCATTGTTATTTTTGTTTCACATTTAAAAAAAAAAAAAAAAAAAAAGTCTCGGAAGGCGATTGATCGTAAGGAACCAAACAGGCCCCGGCAGTGAAGGAGCGTGATCACATGGCAGTGTTTTATTTAAAATTCTGTTGAACTGAAAAGCTCTGTCAGGACCAGTTCTGGTTGAAAAAAAACCCCGCAGGTGTAGAATTAAAAAGTACAAAGCCAAACCTACATATGGAATCTGTATTACAGGTTTTATACCAATGCCAAAAACGGCGGCGACTTCGCAGTATGGGAAAGTAAAGCAGCAGACTATTGTGTGTGTCTGTGCCTTTGATGTGCCCTGCTGGAGAGAAGTGTGCTGGTAGAAGGAGAGATGCATCATTCTCTGGCAGCGAGAAACATGTTTAATGGCGTTATTGTGTGGGCTACACTGAGGGCATGTTTTAAATTGTTAATAAGCTTCATTTGCCAAACAGTAAAGGTTGTTTGTGTGGGCTGAGCCTTAAATTCTCTGTGTTGGCTAATGGAAAAATAAATAAAAAAATAAAATAAAAAATCACGCTCAGGGGCTCGGAGCCACAGAAGCTCTGGTGTGGGTGGTATAATGGCTCTGTAATGATTTGAGATGTTGCACTTTTTGAAAAAAAAATTAAAAAAATAAAGACACGGGGCACGGGGTCAGGAAATTTATTCATATAACTCGGTTTTTCATTTGGAGTCTGTATTGATGAAAATACACGTGGAACATGTGCACACGAACACAGAAAACACATACAGATGGTACAATACAGCATAAACTGTAGCATCTTGAGGAAAACTTCCAAACATTCAAGATGGAGTTGAAAGTACAGAACAGGAACGAACTGGCCTACTTCTTTGACTCCCAGCTTGACCGCCTCCCGTTATCTCGTGAAGTCGTATCCCCATGTCTCGTACACTTCACACCACTGAAATCTGGTTAAACTCAGATACAGACTCCGGTGGAATGAAGGATAGAACACATGGAATATTCTTGCAATGTCTGAAATTAAAGGCACAAGTGTAGAACAGTGTCAAAACTAAAGGAGCAGACGTCCTCAGCTCCAATCTCAGATTTTCACTCCGTCTCTGATTCATGTCCCTGAAGTAACACAGCGCAATCAGCGTGTTTTTGCAGGAATGCGCTGATTGGGTTACATTAAGGAAAGCCCTGAGCCTCACATTCGACGTTAAGCTTCGGAAACCTGGTGAAGAGCAGAGGCAGTTGGGGCTGCGCGGTTCATGAGAAAGCCTCGGAGGTTGAGGGGGTGGCGATGGGTGCAGCAGGAATTGGATGTCGGCCTCTCCCTTTTCTTGAGTTTTAAGTTTGAGCCTGAGCCCGAGCGAGACCAGGCCTGCCCCTGCTCTGTGGCTCCAGGCTTTCAGGCTCCTGATGAAATCCTGCGCTCTGGCACGTTATCACAGGCCTGAGCTGAATGACTGTTTAGTCGTCGGTGATGCAACCCCACCACAGCCCTCCTCCAGCCCACTCCACTGCTACCAGACATGGTGGGCAGCCTTGCTATCTGTCCCTCTCAGAGCCCCACTCTTGGGGAGACACGGCACTTTGCTCACTTCCTACACCTGAAGCTTTCAGATATACTTTCATGCACCCTTCTTGTAAACAACTGCGAACCCTCCCACACCTTTTGTTGAATCTGCTGAATCTTAATAGGCATTTTATTTACCAGCACTACAATTTCTCCAAGTGGTCTAGTCATTTTAATAAATTCTCTTCTTTTCAGCTAACTTTTATTTACGATACAGCTTCAGACAGATCTATTTTTTTTTGTGTGATTATAAGAATACCTTACCTTCCCTGCTTAAAATGCATCACTCACCTCATTTGCTCCTTTATTTCCTCAGCGACTCAGAGAATGCAGTCAAACAGCAGAGACGCTGGAAACTGTCTTCACAAGGGGCTGAAGGTCCGGCTGACACGTCGCTGTCAGGCTTCCCTCTGACGTTTTTCTCTACCTGCTTCAGGTATTGATGTTTTTAGAGGGGTGCAGTGACCAATGACGTGCAAGCACCTGAGTAGGACCACCCATTACACCCGGTCGTAAAACTTGCCACACCCTGCCATGTGGCACTGCTTCATTACCAAAGATTTAGAGAAAAGAACACGGACTATTACCACAGAAACTGGTGTACATATATATATATATATAAAAATTATATTCCCCGAACCACTGTGATCAACAGTTCAACAATATTAGTTAAATCATCAAAATTTAGAACTCTTATTAACATAGCAGACGTAACATCTTATCTACTTCAAAGGCTTCGGAGGAGGACTCCAAGGGAAGCAAAAACTTACAAATGAAATAAAGCAGTTTCATGTAATATTCATCTAATAAGGGCCTTGTGTTCATTATTTGATGAGTCTCTGCTGTAATTTGCTCGTTTTCATCTCGCCCCCTAGAGTAAAAACGCATTCTTCATTAGGCCAGGGCATCTCTGAAGCGTTTCAGAAACCCCTAAAACAAGATCTCATTAAAGTATTCGATATATAACGTGTGACAAGAAAATTGACTTATTGCAGCTAGTTAAACATGTGAATCTCTACATCTGACTGTGAGCATCCTTCACTGTCAGGCTCGCTAATAACAGATAAGTGGGGTCATGTGCAAAATAGAGTGCGTTTTTATTTATTTATTTATTTTTTATTAAAACCCTTGCTTCTTTTGAAGAAATATACAGCAGCTATTCAAGTGTATATCCTACATTCAGCCTTGAATGAAAAATGGGGCAACACCCGACATCCCTCACCGTGAAAGGAGCGACTTTTTGAAAAGAATTCCTTCCCCTCACAATAGCAGGGTTCTGGGGAGGAGGAGGTGGAGTGGGGGATGGGTGAAGAAGAAGAAGAAGAAGAGCGCAGACACATTCCTGAGCTGCACCGAGCCTCACCTGACGAGATATTCCTCTCGAGAGCACATTCATTTGAGCCCAATCTTCTTTATGCGTGATTTTATTGACAAGGACACCAATATCTTTGAGTTATGAGCTGTTGTTCTCTAGAGGCAGGTTGTGCTTTACCTCTGTGTTCGGTGTGGGGCAGATAGCCCTGGACGCTGTGACTTGTTTGGGGTAATCTTTTGGACCACTGGAAGGTGACAGCTGAAAAACGAGCCTCTAAAAACATAGCGCTTGAAGGCAGCCCTGTGTCTGCCTTAATAACCACGCTGCGAAAGACTTTTTTTTTTTTAAGCTCTTTTGGTTGGACGTGGACTGTCTGGAGTAATTGCAGGGTTCGCATAAAACGTTTAGATTTTCAAATAGATAGGAAAATCTAATTTAGTCTTTTTTAAAAGCCAGATTTTACCGTCAATGTTTGCATCAATGTGCTTAAAATGAACTGAGCATGACGTCTCTAGCAAAAGTGAGCGCTGTCTTAGATCCACAGTTTTAACAGCAGCTCCTATCCATAACAAAAACCATTACCACGTTTTATTTTTTCCATCAGTGTTTCCAGATCTCTCGCATTATCTCTCAGTTTTCTCACTGTGTCAGTGTCTTTAGCCTATATCCCAAAGGGTACAGTGTATTCTTCCAAACAACACAACTTCCAAACGCTCTTCTCTTGGCCTTAAACTTGTATTTTTGTCCCAGTGGGAGGCAAAACTCAAAGTTGGCAGGTTGGTCAACGGTGCATTCAGTCTCGAGGCCTCTGAAAGCCAGCATCTCCACCGAACGAGGAAGGTTACCAAACGCAGTCGTTCAGAGAGTTTGAGGATGAGCGCTGACCCTTTAGACGGAGGGATTTGCTGAATGAAGAGGTGCTGTATTTCAGCGCTGCACTCCCTGAAGGCAGCGCGCAGGCAGCGGCGGCCGCGTTGGAACACGTCACTGTGAGGAATGTGGGCTTCAACGCGGCATTCAGATTTGCAGCAGCACCTCTGGGACGCCACATGCGCACGCTGGTGATGAATGTCTTGACTGCGATCCTCCGCAGAAGACTGTGATATTAAACGATTTTCGCAGTAACAATGATTTATTGTCCAGGTGCAAAAGAAAACTCAGTTCTTTAGTTTGTCAGACAACTGGTCCCACGTGGTTATTTTGGTTTAGGATTATGGATGTTCTCTCTGTGGGTTTTCTTGCTAATCTCCACTGTTTCGTATTCGTCCCGTCCAGATGGATTGATAAAATATGTGTGTTTAACAAATGAGACAATTAAATTAAATCAGAACAAGAAAATAAATGTCAGAGTGCTGCATATACAGTGAAATGTCTCTATGTTGGACCACAACATGCACATCTACCACATAGTGTGGATGGATGAAAGTAGTTTGGGTTGTGTGACCAAATATGCTTAAACACAACTAGTCTGCAGGTTAGCTAGAATGCCATTAGGAAATGACAACAGCGAGCTAACTCGTCTTATACATCTGGTATAAAACGTGATGTTGCGTAATGTTAATAGCTAATTTAATACCTGACTGAATTTGTTAGAGATAAAAAAAAAATAATGTTCTTGTTTTCTCCTGCTGCACATAGCTTGTGAATTTTTAATGTCACCACAGTGACGGACCATTTACTTGCACAGTACAGTAGATGCAGCACAGATTAAATGTGCTGACAGGATGCGGCCCGACACAGGCACACGCTCAAAAAAACACCTCATGAACAACGACAAGGTGCTGACCTGGCCTCCAGGACACCCCCCAGAAGACACATGTCCATTCTCTGATGAGTCACAACTGTTTCGGAGAAGCAAGGAAGAACTACACAGTATTAGGGAGGTGATTAAGAAGGTTTTGCCTGATCAGTGTTTGCGTTACGGGATTTTTCCAGAAAGTTCTGTCAAGACCAGTCTGAAGGGGCTGTTTTAGCTTGCAGAGAAATAATTTCTGTGCATCTAACCCATGCGTTGCTTCACACGGCAGGGTGTGACCGTTAGATTCTTTTCAGTGATTGGGGTACAACATTAATTCAAGCATGACATGGTGATATACACATTTGGCAACAGCTATAGATGCTTATTGTTATATATGATGAAACATGCTGTATTCTGCAACTACATAATTGTATGGCCTGTCGCTGATACAGCAAAATAAGACACCCCTCAGAACTAATGTACATGATGTTTGAACCATTTTTAAACGATGCTATTTGCTTCCCGTGCTCTGACATTTAAAGCTATTTGAACGTCTGTTTGTGCAAGAGTCATGGGTGTTGGCCGTGACTGGGGGCTCTGTAGCTGGAGGCCGGCCAGAGTTTGACTCTCTGCCTTGATACTCCCTCTCTCTCTCTCTCTGCCCCTCTCCTTCTTTCCTGACGACGCCTCATTGGCTGATTCTGCCCTGATTTGCCTGGGCAGGAATGCGCTACCTTTTAATGCACTTTTATGTTCAAGCAAATTGACAATGAGGAGTGCCATCATTTCGCAGCATAAATATTTCATTCCCCATTTGGATGCAGATTCGGCATGTCACGCCCAGAATACAAATGGGCTGTCTGAAAGGGGCTGGGAGGAACGAAGGCTCTGTGCGAATATGATTTGTGTGAGCTCTAGACAAATACGGTGTGGCGTTACTAGGTCTTACTGAGAGTCACTGTCGCTGTGAAACATCTATATAAATGAAGGACGTCAGAACATAATTAAGCTTCAGAACTATTCAGCTGTTGGTCTGAATTTGCAGCAATCTAGCAATTAAAAAATGCTTAATTTATTTTCTCTATTCATTCAACACAATAGTGAGGAGACATGGAAAGAAAGAAGTCTCACATAAAGTCACAGAAGTCCTCCACCCCCTATAAGGCAGCTCTAAAGCCCTATTTGCGTTGGATTAGTTTTACCTGGGGACCTCTATTTGGATCGTCTGTGATCTTAATCCTGCGCGAATCGACCATGTCTGTAATTTGCAAAGTAAAAGTAACACCGCAAATTACCTCCTATGTTTCTCGTCTCACAGCGGCCCTGTGATAAAAGCGATCCAGTGCAAATCGCACATCCCTGTGAGTTAGTGTGTGTTTTTTTTTTTTTTTTCCAGAGTTTTGTTCGATTTGTGGCTTTTCTTCCACCTCATCTCATTTTAGAATCCTAAAGAAAGGATGTGTAATCAAAGTTTGGACTGCTGTCACGGTGCGAAGTCGAGATGTTGCCAATCCTTCCACAGAAGGCCATCAGTTGAATGAAGTCGCAGAGGATTATGAGTTCGACAACACGAGTGGCAGCAAATCTAGATGTATAGGATTTTATTTAATGATGATTGACATGTTCATTGTTCATCAAGGTTGAGCTGATTGGCGTGGATTCTCCCCCAGGATCCGTAGTCACATCACATGTGATGTTTTTAAAAATGTTTTGTTTTTAAAAATTCTTAGTTTTTATTTGTAATCTGAATTTGCAAAGTAACTGAAGCTGCCAAAAAGTGACATCATAACCACGGATTGTAAATTTGAGTGCAACAGAGTTTGCTTGTCCCACGCAAATGCGTCACAGGAAACACAGACCTAGGAAAATAAATCATGTGACGTCCCCAGCTAAAACTAATCACATGTGAAGGGCTGAAGTCTTTTATTCCTGTCTGGGTAGCCATGTAATTGCAATTTTGAGACGTTCCCGGGTTACAGTGTTTCAAAGCAAATACTTATAATGTGAATGAATTTCAACTAGATAGATGCCATCCATGTTACTGAGCAAAAATGAATAAATTCATTCATTGTACTGAATGAAGCACCATTTTGATGGACTCTTACTTTGCTGGAGTGTTTTCATTTTATGTGACTTACAGTTTTCCTTCATTGGTTTGGCTCATTTCTTCAAACAGAATTCTCTAAATAACATAGACAAACCTCCAAACCACTTGGCAATTGTTCACAACAGAATTTAACTTCTCATTTGTTTCATCAAATTGCAAATGTCTTGGTTACATCTTTGCAAATGATTAAGAACAGGCAGCCTACCGTTAGCACAATTTCCAAGTCAGTTGATCTTGATGATCTATATAAGTCATCACATGCACAATAGTCTGTTCAATTGTCAAACATAATACCATGAATGCCAATATGAATCTCTTGGAACATTGTCCATTACGTGGACAGGACCAAGGAGCTGGCACTTGACTTCAGGAGGAAGAGGACTCCAGTGGAGCCCATAGCCATCCAGGGCATTGAGGTGGAAGTACTGGACTGCTACAAGTACCTGGGAGTCCACATGAACCACAGGCTGGACTGGAGGGACAACAGTGACGCTGTGGATTAGAAGGACCTGAGTAGACTCTACTTTCTCAGGATGCTCAGGTCTTTCAGTGTGCGCAGTGAATTACTAGAGTCTTTCTACCAGTCTGTTGTAGCGAGCGCCCTGTTCTTTGCTGTGCCTTGTTGGGGGAGTAGGACCAGCAAAAAAGACATCAGTAGGATCAACAAATTGATCCAAGAGGCAGGACATGCAACCAGTAGGAGATTGGAGTCGTTACGCTACAGTACTTATTTTATTCCATATTCTGTCCAGCTGTATACCAGCTCATCTTTTTCTGACAATTAAGCTACTATGATCAATAAATTCCCCTTGTAGATCATTAAAGTCTGTCTAAGTCTAATTGACAGTCAGGTTAAACTAGACCTTGACCAATGAATTCAGAGTCCCTGCTCCATGCAATGGACGCTGCATGTAATGATATTACAGGAGATCAGTGTGGGGTGTCGTTGTGACATGCACGCCCTTTCTTCCCTCGTTGCATCTCGAGGGAGAATATACGCTGTGATGTGGCCGGGAATCTGTGGCCGGACGGGCAGCAGCGAGTGGACGGCCAGTGCCCAGTTAGTGTTAGTTAGTTGCGTCCTTTGCTTTATTTACAGCATTGTAGGCTACATATGTTTTTCCTTGTTAATTCTGAATTTTCTTTTTACTCTGATGTATGGAAGGTACTTTATGTGTGTGACTGAAAATAGTTACAGTTTTCTTGGCAGTATGAGTGGCATATGTGATGTCAAACCTTGGAGGCTACTCCTAACATAAAATCCTATTTTTTCAGCTTCATACACTATTGTATTCTGTTAGCTAGACAAAAACTAGCACAGTAACCACTGTCATTGGAGGACTGGGCTAAGACTGTGAGGTGGACATAAGGGATATTTCAATGGTTCTCTGCCATAGTGACAAAACGTCTAAACATTTTGCCAAGAATGTTAAGAATATCAGGAATATTGAGTTTGCAGAAATGGAATAAACCCTTTTAATGCCCTAAACACAAATTAAGGAAGTGGTCTAGTACCCACTGCTGAGTGACTACCATGTAGTAAACATCTGAGATTCCTGGAAAATAATTCTTAGACGAAGCACTGTGTGCGACATGCAAAAACTTGCGGCCCAAAATGAAGGCGTAGGGGCAGGAGGGAGCTGGATAATTCTCCCATTCATGGGTGAGACAGGGGGTCTGTCACTACCCTGTGTTTATGCACTTCTCTCATTGACATGGAACGAGCCATAATAACAGTGGAGGGATTGCATCTCAGCGGGAATCACTGAAAATGCCTCTCTTTTGCTGCAACATCGCGCCTTATCCGAATATTACTGGAGCGTGAATGGCCAGTAGTTGCCATTACGGCAGCACATGAGCACAGCACCGCAGACGCCGGATCGCCACTTTCTTCTTTTTCTTTCTTTTTTTTGTTTTTTTTTCTGGAAAACTCATCACCTCAGTTACCATTAGGTTGTAATAAGAGACATTTTTTTCATTTCGCGCGGCCACACATTGCAGCATTTCTTTCTGCTAAATGTCTCTCCTTTCAGTGAGATCACAAACACGAAAGCTTCCCAAGCACTCCCACTTTTTATAAGGGCGCACTGCAGCCCTGTCAGCGTATGAGTCTGGACTTGTTTTCTGTTCAGAATACCTGTCTGGTTTTTCACAAAGCCTCTACGTCTATAGAAACTGGGGACATTCCAGCTGGATGGAGGTGCCGATTAGTGCTTCTTTGTTTTGAACGAGTGTCTGTGGAGCTTCTGTGTCTGTGTTGTGGGAGGGGATTGAGGGCAGGCATAGTTAAGAGGTCAAGACTCATCAATTGACAAAGGTGGGACAGACATGACCAACACCCCTTGATTACCTCTTCCATTAGTTCACTTCACACAACAGAAGAGACATGGAGCACCAGGGTCAAATATCACACTGCTGGAATTTTGTCTTGCAAAAAGGGTCTGATGCTGCTTTCTGTTTGTGAGCGTGCACGGCTGTGTTAGTGTCACGCACATGATCACGTACTATATGAACATCTGAGCCAGTGCGGTAAATAACATTCATGCACAGCGTCTCTCTGATGACCTTTGCTTTATTATACAAATTGGGAGTTGAATTGAAGTGGAGCTGAAGAGTATGGTGGCTGGGAGGTGCAAACCAAACGAGTTTACATTTTAGAAAATATTTTTACATATCATAAAACAAAATTACATTGCCATAATGGTGGAACAAATTTACAAGTCCCGAAACAAATTTACAAATGTCACCATCAACCAAGAGAACGTACCAACTGTAGTGGTGGAAGTCATAATGGACCAGTAGCCAATAGCACTATTCACGTTCATTGACATACTTCAGATAGCGGCGCTATGCTGCACTTAATGGTGTTTAACATTATCTGGCTTTTGAGAGGCCCTCTGCGCGTTGTCTCAATTTGTCTCAAGCTTCGTAAAACTGTTTCACATTTTGTAATGTTGGTTTGCTTCACTTCAGTTCAACTCCCAACTTGTATAATAAAGCAAAGGTTATTCTCTGTGTACTTCTCTGTGTACTACTCTGTGTACTTCTCAAATGCTTGTTTTCAAATGCACAGATTCACCAATAGATCGATTTGGTTTTCTTTTCCTGCTCACCTCGGGGCAGAGGGTTTGGGTGCCTTGATGCAGAAAGTCAATATTCTGTCTAAAGGAACGGAAAGGGGTCACTGCGAGCCAATTTGGATCCCTCGGCCTCTAAAGTGAAAAGTTAATCCAGAGACAAAAGATGCAGAGGAAAAAGCGAACAAGGTGTGACTGGGTGCACACTGCACCCATTTTCTCTCTGTAAAGGTTACTTGGTCATGTTCTCGAGGAACAGGTAACAATTGCACTAAGAACTATCAGTGGTTTGTTCCTGCTTTTTTTTTTTTTACTCTGAGAAGTGGCTAAACTGAAACGATGCAAAGACATACTTGGACATTTTGGAAAAATGCCCTTTTGCTTTCTTGGCAAGAGTTGAATACCAGTTTTTTTTATCATTATATACATGGCAGTAACAAAGGTAACAAAGTCAACACATATAAAGCTCACTGGTTTACATTACATTTTCTAAACTGTGCTAACCAGCTGCTGTAGACTTGTATTTATCATACTGACATGAGACATGTAATGTGATTTGCTTGTAACCCTTTATTTTTTTTGTTCTAAGCTCTCGGCCTGTGTAGTTTTTTACTTGTAAGGTATGCATCACAGCTCTCCAAGACCTAGCTGTTCTTGCCGTCACCCGTTTGTGTTTGCTCAGAAAATGTCACCAACAATGACGGTGCTCTCCCTGGGATCACTCTAAGCCTGCTAGCAGCATGATGAATTTGCCGGTAGGAACCAAAGCTGTGGATCGGGTTTCCAAATGTTTGGGAAACTTATTCACTCCCACTCGCTGCTGCTTCTAACTTGAGATGACTTCAGCTTGGTTTCTGCCCACTTTGCGTCACCAAGGTTTTTTCCCTGTCATTGCTGCAACTTGCTGAATCTGATTATATTTTACCCCATAGCTCTAGGGAAGAAAGCGTTTAAACATATTTCCATTGAACTTCTGTTTTAACACTACTTGTAGCTCTTAAAAAAATACAGTACCTTATCATCATGCTCCATGCCGCATCACTAATATATTTTTTTAAAGGATAAAGAGATTGTAAACTGATCATGGATTGTGAGCCAGTGGTGAAACTCTGCCACCATAACTGGCAATCACCTTGCTGTGATCATGTTGGCAGATTTTGATGCGTGGAATGCTAGCTACAGAGACTACAATATTCCTCTGTGTTAAATAGAAATAACCACAAGTGATAGATAGCGTCGTAGCTACCAGTATCTTAATGAAATCAACACAAAAACGTTTCTGTAAAGTACGGAGGAGGTGTGATTGTGAAACCGTACAAAACAACATTTGCGCATCAACTCTGTATTTCATATTCGGCCTGGCAAAAACACAGTGACAGACTGTTCTGTACCGTCTCACCTGAAGCTATTTAAAGCTTCCTCGTGAAGCAAAGAGAGCAAGAAGATACGTGAGCAGTTGTTTTCATGGGTTATTATGCATATGTGTGAAAATGAAAATGACAGTGAATGCTGTAGTACTCCAAAAAAAAATCACAATATTCACGTATAACTAAATTGTAGTTGCGTGTTGATTTTTGAAAGAAATGTCATAGTTTTGCACTAACACACGTTAGTTCAGATCAGCCCTGCCTCCTTTGGTTACAGGTAGTAAAAGCTAAATAAAATAAACATATCCATGCAATTTATATGCAAAATATTTTATGCTATTTCTCACTCAGACTTATGTTAGTTGCCCCAAATACCATGACAAATTCCTTTTGTGTGTGAACATGTGTGGAAATTAACACTCTTCAGATTTGCTTTATCATACTTACACATAGTAGTGAAGTACATACTTTCAAATCCACTATGTCCAGTTGTGGTAACTGGATTAAGATTGGATAAGATTGGAGCTGTGTGAGTTTAGTGAATAGTTACTGATATGAACTGAGGTGGACTAACTCAAAAGGATGTTTGGTAAAGGTCAGGAGCAGTTATAAACGAAACAAACAAAAAAAAAAAGCCATCCCTGCTGTCACTCTGAAGCTCATAATCCCTTAAGGGTTTGGAGGAGCTGGAGCTTTTAGGATGTCAAAGCTTAAACCAGCCCTTATGGAGTTGTTTTCCTCAAAGTCAAAGAGTCACAGGATTATGTGAGGTGAGCCAGTTGGAGCGCATTAGTTTTTACGGTTGTGTTTTATTTATTTATTTAGTAGTGAACCAGTTAAGAGGAGATTATTATGCTTCACGATTAAAAGACATGGAGACTCAGACCATCAACTGTTATTTATATCCACATATTAGCATATTATATGTATTTGTATGACTGGCAATTTCATACAACTATAAAATGAAAGAACATGATTTATTTATTTTATTTTATTTTTTATTTTTTATTATACACGTCTACATGTCTAATATGGGCAGCTGTGGCTTGTTTGTGTGGGAGGGTGCTGTTATCACAGAGATGGAAACTCTTACCTTTATTAAAGCCAAGTCTGTATTTATCCGCACAGTGAAAGCATAATACAACACAGTACCAAAACAACACAAATTCATTTAAAACTGTACATGCCAGGGACCATGTAATGAAGATAAATATTTTAACCAACAATAACAATGGATCGAGGAACTGTAAATTAGAGAGCGATGGGCTGATATTTGCATATATATTTTTTTCCCCGGAAAGATTTACAGACAGGTGCATCCGCAGGCAGCCCTGTGCTGCTGGATGCGCTGTGGACCTGTGCAGCCCATACATTGCCCCTCCCCCTCTATTCTTTGAGTTCAATAAATGTTTGTGTTATTGGTTAAATTGAGACTTGTGACATTTGTTATCATTGTGCCATTTTTATCATGTAAATGGTAGAAACATCGGCAGCTCGTATCGGCCATCCGCCAATGCTGATGTAAAAAAAAATCAAAAACAAAAAAAAACGGTATCGGCCCTAAAAAAATCCATATCGGTCCATCTCTACTATAAACCCAGTTGGACCTATCACAAATTAGAATTTGTTAATGTACATTGTACTCTTTCAGCTCACTGATTTTACAGCCCTTACTGTTTTCTTCAGCAACGTTTTCAGTGATTTTCAGCACACAGACAAAGTTAGCAGTAGTGCAAAGCTAAAACCGGAACAAATATTCTGATTACATTTGTCAGGTAGACACAAGATTGACTTCTGAGCAACTGGAAGGATGTGAAAGCTGTTATCCTTACCAGTGGATGCGACGCTGAAAATGGACTATGACAAGACATTTGGATAGGTCGTAAATGGAGAACACAAAGTGGAATTCAAGCCATTGTTGCCTCTACAACAGGTTCATGGTCAGTGAGCTCTCAGCAGGGCTCCCTCCACCAACGCTTTTTCAGGTTTGATATTTTTAGAGCGCTGTAATCCGTGACATGAGACTGAATTGCATATTCCTCACTTGCTCAGTGTTTTCTCACCCTCAGAATGACATGTCAACGCTCTGAGAACTGATCAGCGATAATAATGTGTTTGTTGCCTGACTAACAGGTGTAATGTTTGGTTCCCATGGAGAGAGGCGTGAATTGTTGTGAGTGTGTCACACGAGGTTTTCATTCATATTGTTTTCCTGGGAAATTATGGTCCCTGTTGGATGCAAAGTGTAGTAAAGGAGGAGGATAGTGCCCCACGTTGCAGGTGCAGTCTGTACCTGCTGATATTTCCCTTTACACGCCAGTATTTGCGCATATTTGACCAAAGTGGTGATTATGAATGTGAATATGATTCAACTTTGAAAGGAACACACAAAAAAACATTTATTCGAAAGTAAAATAAAGGAGCTTTTCAAACATATCTGGTATTAAAATATCCCGACCACACATCACCAGCATCCTGATAACAAACGCAGAGGGTGGCTGATATTTATTTAGCCCAGGGTCACTTCCTGCGTCGCTCTATTTCTAGAAGTCATTGGGAGCAAATTGAGAGTTTGTAATCTGACATTGGTCATTTTCTGGCCTCGGCCTTTCTGAATAGAGCACAGCGAGCGAAATGAATTTCTGACTTTTGAAAATAAGAGGCGGCCGGCTTTACATATTTATTTGGTAGCAAAGGTTAGATAATGCAGCTGGAAAACAAAATTATGTATCAACCTCTACTGCCGATTCCTCTTCATAGGCCAAGCTCTTCAAATGTGGAGAGGGCAACAAGGGGGGCAGATGTATAACTCGGCAAGCGCACATTTATCCCGCTGAAGTACGCCTAAGCAGAATAAATACGTCCTATTTTACATGTGGATGTGCATAGAGCTTTGGGATTTGATAGAAGGCACTGCCGTCCAATCTGTGATAAATATTCATCCCATGGCCTTCTTTATTCAATTGTTGTGGAGCCCCAGAAATGATGGGAATTCATCAGCTCTGAGATGCACTGTAGATTCATGACATTTGGATGTCTTCTGTGCGGCGAAGCCTTCTTCTCATTCAGGGAGGGCCTCGCATTCTTTTGTGACCTGCAGCACGTCTACGCTGATTGCTCTCAGAACGAAGTCCGTGCGGAATTATTTGGCAATGAAAGATTTATTTTAGTTAGTCGAGTGTTTTTCGGTGGGTGCACGCGCTGTCTCTCGCCGTCCTTTAAAATCCTCCACCCCCATCTGTCATCTCTCAAGTTGGAATTTTCCAGAAGCGTTTCTGCACAACTGTGGAATGCTGACAGGACGCAGCATGTTTGAGTTCTGTGGAACATGTGCCCCAATGTCTGCTAAAAAACAAAGTGAAAATGCGTTACAGTTAAGATTTGGCAGGTTGTAGTGGGTGTTAGGCCAAACAATGAAGATTAGGGATTTACAAAGAAATGCTTTATTTGAAAGTAAAACCTTATAACAATTTATAGTGAATGCTTGTGCATGTACAGTACAAAAAAGGAAAGAAAACTACTGTGGTTCTCTTCTAGCGGAAGAGATTGGATTTTTGAAGATAAGTGACAGGCATGTTTTGTTCCTTGCCGCCGTGAAAAGGGAAGAGAAAAGAGTTATAGACTGTGGTTTTACCAAAGAACTGACAAAGCTCTACATGTGCTTTAGGCTGACTCACAAATGAATGTTTTGCTTTCACCTCCTCCTCCGCCTTCATTCCTCACGAGCTGAAGTATCCTACTGAGGTTACTGCAGGAATTTGACAGAATGGAGGAAGCCTTTATTTTCTTCCTGAACGATGCTGACACAGGGCAACATGAGCTGCAGCTTTGTAAAGCTTCTTGTCCTCTGTGATCAGCTCTGGTTAAGTCACTGGACCTGCCTGCTGGTGAAACCTGATCCAGTAGTGAGATTTTCTTTGAAATGGAAAGGTAATACAGTTCGCCTGCCTCGAGCGTAGATAACAGTTTGGCGTTCCTTGACTCTATTATGTGGGAGTAAGGCTGCCATCAAAATGCATGAGTGCAACACGGCTCCGTGGGGGTAATGGGATCCGACTCCCTGATAATGGTGCACAATTTGAAATCTCGTTTTGGTGAGGTAGTTAAGCTGTAACGCCGGCATCGCTTGACCATTATCTGCTTGGATGCTCATAAAGATTAGGAGAGATCCTCAAATTAGACAAACATGGCCACAGTGTCCTTTAACAAGAAAAATACTTAGTGAAGTGTCATCCTGGAGATGCACAACGTGTTCCACGGGATAATGAAACAAAGTAACTTGAAGAAGAGCAATAACAATCTCACTGCAGAGCGGCACTGATGACCTGCATAATGATCATCAAGCAGTTGTTTTTCCTGGCCAAACAAGGCTTCAAATGCTCTTGTGTGCCACCTACTGAAAAAAAGAGAGAATTTAAATGGGAGCTTAAATATTAAATAGGACGTTGTGTTTTCAGGCGATTTACAGAACCTTACATGCAGAGAGTGTCTTATAGGCAGAGTAAACCCTTAATTCTCTTTTTTTTTTAAAGGTAGACACAAGTGTTGTCAGTGTAGCGCTGGAGGAATAGGGGATAATTATTAAATGAATGAGAGCACTGATGCACAAATATAGAATTGTACCGTGCACTCCGGACATTTCCAAACACTCTCATTACATTATAATTGCGTGTTCCATCAGAGAATTTTGAATGCTGTATAAAATTACATTTCTTTAGTCCAGTTCAAGTAGATCAGGCTGCTTGAGTAAATTTACTTTCCATAACTTCATAGGTCACAGGATTAACAACTTATCTGGAACTTGACATTCTGTGGAATTTGTCTTTCTGCTCTGCCTAATTTAATGTCGGTAACTCTATTGGACCTTTCTAACCTCCACTGTCTGAGTTCTCACTAGAACTTCCATTTGATTACAGTTCATACTTGGGTCCACAGTGGTCCTGGAGAAATGTGAATTAAGTAGAGCCGTATTTAATAGGTCCCAACTACTTCTTCCTTTTCTGACATCTAATTTAATTTTGCTCTTTAACTCACCCCAATACACACTTGACACAATATGTGAATACAGTGTGAAACAAACCTGTGACTTCACACCAGAGCTTCACAGAGGTTCCTCATTATTTCATTGTTTTTGGACAAAGGGATTTTACAGACTTCTGTCTTTCCATTCAGGGAAAATTTCTTGAATAAGCCAAAAACACAGTCAATATGACAATTAGAAATATTATGTGCTGGATTTATATTACAGATTTAACACACTGCTGTACAGTAGATAGTCAGAAATGTCTTTTTATATTTTTCTTCTATAGGCTCTGTTGGAAGTTACAATACACAGTTAGGTCCATATATATTTGGACAGTGACACATGTTCATACATTTGCATACTCAACATTTGCTAAAAGTCCAGACTCTCTGCTGTAACTTGAGGGTATTCACATCCAAATTGGAGGAAGGGTTTAGGAATTGTAGCCCTTCAATATATAGCCACCTCTTTTTCAGGGGACCAAAAGTAATTGGACAATTTACTCAAAAGCGTTGATTCCAGGTGTGGCATTTGCATTTGGAAGCTTTTGCTGTGAACCCACAACAGGCAGTCAAAGGACATCTCAATGAAAGTATAACAGACCATCCCTGGGCTGACAAAAAAAAAGAAAAAAAAAGATGAAATCCATCAGAGGTAGAGTGGAAATGTTAGGAGTGGTCCAATCATCAGTTTGGTTCATCCTGAGGTAACTGTTTCTGGTAACTTTAATTTGTCCAGTTACTTTTGAGCAGTGATTGGACAGTAATTGACTTTTGAAAAGACTTTGTATAAAAATGGTGTTTTATAGGGTATCTTTGTTCAACCCCTTGAATTGAACCTGAAAGTCTGCTCTTCAACTGCATCTTAGTTGTATACTGTTTACTGTCACCTCTCTGGAACAGCATGTGGCTTGTATTCACTCTGGAAATATTCCCTTTGCTTTTGTAACTTGAAATAAGAATTACTGGAAAAATGTGCAGAAACCAGATTTCTTGTAACTTTTGAAATGCTCAAACGGTTTGCGTGGCCTCTTTCCTCCATCTGAGAGTGGGCGAGGGATGCGAAGGAATTTTCTCCAGCCGGAGGAGACGCACGAAAAAAAGAATGTTGGCAATATTATTTTCTGAAACTGAGTTGACGTTATTGCAATTTTATGTGTCATGGGAAATCATTGTGTCCTGGGCTGCAGCAAATGATTATTGAGAGCTAATAGTGTGCGATGTTTAATATCAGGGAAAGAAGAGACAAAATCACTCATAGCTCCTCCGGGAATAAATTAAGGGTGAGGGAGAGTGAGGCGCCTCTGCAGAAGGAGAATCTTTATTACCACCTGCCTGGTTTCGTGTTTTGTCATTACTGGGACACAACAAATTTCATACTGTACAGCTGGTTGAGAACTCCCAGAATGTGCTGGAATAAGCAGCGTGTGTGGACTGCAGTATTTACTGAAGCCAATACGTCCAGCAAATATTGACTTGTGAAATGTAGTGGGAAGCCGTGGAGCCTACAAACTCCTGAGGCAATCTGCAGCATTGCTCCATTTCTTTCGCCATATGTTTGACTTAACAAGTGCACTGTCCTTTCTTTATGCGCCTCGCGCTCTCGAGTGTATGAAGCTAAACAAGGATAAATTTGCTGTCTGCAAACTAGATCATACATTATTTACTTCTTTAACTCGTGCGGCCCAGTGGTCTGTGGTGTCAGGTCATGGAGTCTCCAGCATCCAGGTCCCCAGGCATGCAGGCAGAGGCAGCTTTCTCTCCCAGTGACCTTCCGCGGGGCGGACTATTGCTCGCGTGTTGTGGAGAAAAGCAGCGAGGTCTCGGGAGGCCTACCTGCGCTTGGGTGTGCTTATCAGCAAGTGGAAGTGAGAAGCTATTTTCCAGTATCCTTCAATGAAGGGCACCTGAAGAAGCTGCCGTACGAGTAGGACTAACTCCGTGCGGCTTCCAGATTACAGACAGAAAGAATAAATTAAAATAAATGAATATGCAGGATGATCAAGAAACAGAATAATTTATCATATTTTTACAACTCATTACAAAGAAATCAGTTCCGTAATCAGCAAACTCGATACATAGTCAAAGTATGTTGAGGATTTCTTTGTTTTAATTAACAGCGGAACATGCTTGTTAAAGAGCATCATCATATTACACTGAGCTGTTCGGATGCAAACAAGAGTCTTGTTGTGTAAAACGTTTTTACAACTACCTGAAATGAAATTCAAAGGACGAACCATTATTACGAGCATGTACTTCATGAAAGCTGTCCATTAAAGGCTAACAAGACTAAAGTGAACGGTTTTCCTTAAACACTGTAGAATGATTGGAAATCTGGTCTGATTGATGGACGTCTTCCTGAGGTAAGATACGGCAACTGAAGACAAGAGTTTTATGTTATTGTTATTAATAAAACAAAATATGGATATATGCCAGCAGGTCAGAAATGTACGGCCCTAAACCATCCGGTGCTTTATATTCCAATTGTAACATTTCAACACAAGTCTTTCACACACAGGGCGTTGGTGTAACTGGAGGAATGTAAAATGCCTTTATAGTCTTAGTTGGGACAACTCTGGGATCAGTGTATAGAATTGATTTCACTTGTCAACTTGACATTTTAAAGATGGTGTCTTTGTATTATGCTTTATTATCTTAAAGTAGTGAAAGCTACTAAAGATTAACACATGCCAAGTCCTGCTAAACCTTGCAATGAAACCATTCAGATGGTGAAGAGAAGAGGCTCGAGAATGGCTCAAGATTTTCCAAACTTAATCAGAGTACTTCCTTCATCACAGAGGACTAGGGATCAGCATCGAGAATCTTTAAGTCCCATCCAGAAGGTGGCGATAATTCACCTAAATGTTGTTTGCCAACCACAGTAAAATGACGGAAGAAATAGAAGAAGAAACAGAACATCACGTGACGCTCATGTGACGACACGGAAGATGCGATGGCGCAGAGACTGAAGCGGTTGAAAGTGTGGCTTCACTTGACCAGAAGGGCCTGTAACGGCACAACAGGCAATTTATGCAGCACCGTAATTTCAAGCAAGGGCGGCAACACCACCGACATGCTGAATAATTTGTTGATGACGCACAGCATTAAATACAGAGAGTGCCATTTGTTTAACAATCCCCGGGCAACAAGTCTCAGCACAGCAGTGCTAGTTACAATCCAGTTTCCTGTTTGTTTACTTACTTAACTAGCTCTTATCTCTTCTTTAGAAATTCCATACCATTCCAAACGCTACTTTTTCTAAACCAAACATTCACAGGACGAATTGATAGGGAAAATGATAAAGAATCGGATTGATAAGCAGAATCAATAATGGCATCAGTGTCAATGATATCTTATCGTTGCCCATCCCTACAGTGGACTGATCCAGAAAGTCCCACTCAGTTTTCAACTTTAAATAGCGTTATGGTGTGATCAGCCATGTTGCATGCAGCACAGAAATCCTCTGTTTGAGAGCATTTCACTTTGTTATAGAGCAGTGGTTGTAATTCTGACTGGAAAGTATCAAACATCATTGCTATTAAATAAATCAAAAGTGCTGACGGTGACATTTGGTCCAACACAGACCGTGCCCTCTGCATCATCTCCCGATGCTGGAGGTCTCAGCAGAGTGGCAGTGGAGCGATTGGTGATTAAGTTGGAAGGTCAGGTGGAATTGATTCTTTTCCCAGTGGTACTTCCTTGCAGCACTTAGACTGGAGGCGAGAGCCAATTTGTTTTGGGAGCATAGGATTATTTTCACAGGCTCTCCTTCTTTCCTTCATTTCCCCCCAATCTCTTGGGGGTTTCATTTGCGCTTCCTGGCCCCGTGGTCCTGCCTGACAGGACAGCAGCTTCGGCTCCTGGCTGGAAGGCAAGAGAGTGGTCAGACACCGCAAGAAACAAGGCAAGCCGTACAGAGAGAGGCTTAATTTAGCTCAATTACTTCATGAGTTGGCATACGCTAACCCGGAATAATCTCTTCTAATGATTCATTAGGACATTAAATCACCCATTTAGCTAAAAGCTCCAACAAACAAAGATCATTCGCCCTTGGTTTGTTGGACCATCCAGCGATGAGACCGTGCAGTTCAACTTTTGGATGAACCAGATCACACGGTCCAGCAGCAGCAGCAGCATTTATTTAATACGGAGCAACATCATTGTTGATTATTTGTCACGCAAAATGTTCCATTCTCTCATTGTTTTATCAGGATGTGTGGTCTGTATGGCAATTTATGGGGGAAACAAAGGCAGGCGTCATGTATTTTGTGTCATGTAGACAATATCCGAGCGGCGTGAGCTTCAATCTGACAACTTGTTCTGTTGTCTTAATGCCTCATCAAGCACTGACAGCCGGCTGTTATTGTGGACCGAGCTTCTTGTTTTGATCGAAGTGACTGACGCAAAGCTGAAGGCGCACACAGCTGCCATCAGTTACGAAGCCACGGACATTGTCTGCGCGCTCAGTGGGCCGGGCTGATTTCAAAGACACCTGAGGTGCTTTAGAAAGCACGCGTCTTTAAATATGGGTGCACAAAAGACGTACGAAACTCACGCTGGAGCGAGCGGCACGAATAAAACGACGGCTAGAGATGTTTGCGATGCATTCAAGTAACCTGAAAGCCTCATTTTGAATGTTGAATAACCAACCTAGGTCCGTGCACGTGTTGCTGTGAGACTGTATACATCCATTATTTGTCTTTGCACCTCTTAAGGTGTGCGGCCCACTGGGGCTGTATGCTTTACTCTCTGTATTTTTCAACAATTCACACTTTTTCTAAGTATATTTCTGTGCATTAGCTGCAACTCAGCTCGCTACCATCCCCATCCCACCCCACCCCACACCTACCCCCCCGTAGGTGGTGGATGGAGGCACTCTGACTGAGGAACAGGTGCAAAATGTGCTGCTGCTAAGCGCCTCTCTACACATCCCAGTGGAAATGCAGACGCTGAACTCTCCCTCACCTCGCTTCATCGGCGGATAGGATAGTGGATATAGGAAGAGGGTGCGGCGGCGAGGTGGGCCCGGGTTGTCGAGTGCAGGGTTGGTAGAGCAACAAATGCAGTCGTGACGCAGGTAGTGGCTGCTTGGAATGGTAATGCCATTATTATGATTTTGAGGGAATGTCTTCATAAATGTCTGCTCTCCGGGGAGCCGGAGAGGAGACGCAGGGGCCCTCGCGCGGATGGGCTCTTTTCACCATGAATAAATTCATGTCCACTCCTGTGTGCTGCTGCAGCCTCTGTTTGCTCATCTCGTATGCAGCTGGTTCTGCGGCCCGTCCCAAGAGATGAAAGTTTGTAAACATGAATAATAATTAGGAACAGGTCGACAGGCAGGTAATCTGCATGTGGGTTCCAGAGGCGTGCTTGCCCAGTGTGCAGCCAACTGGGTGGCCTTTCATTAGCATTTTGTTTGCACAAAGACGCAGGTAACGTTTGATCTCTTATCAAGGCAAACAGAGTAGATGTAATTTCTAATTGCTTTTAGAAGAGATTAGACCTTAAATAAAGAGGAGAATGGCTGGCAAATAGATTCCATGACTTTTGAGCATCCCTGATTTTTGACTAGACATTTTATGTGCGGTGGTGGTTTATTTATCACACATACTGCTGAATAAACTGCACCCACACAGGTTTGAGGCATATTTGAGTTTAAATAAGGGACAAACAGTGAGTGCCTTATCGGTAGGATGCATATACGCAGTTACCGTGTGTAGCTCAGTTTTTGCTCTTGTTTACCAAACAACATAAATGTCTCATTTGGTTAGAATGTTCAAGTGTTCACTGGACTCCGTCTTGTGAGTAGCATAAGAGTAAGACTGGCACACGGAGCAAGCTGGCGAGCATCTGGGGAGGTGCCCAAATTGGAACTCACGGGTTCATAGATTTGATGAAGAGCCTCTGGTGGCCCTAGGTTTCTGACTTGGTAATATAATGACAGGATGGTAATGATTAATTAAGAGCCTGATTTTCATTATTACTGTGACAAGAGAGTGGTTTGATCTTGAAGTGACTTTGGAGCAAGAAGAGAAATTGGAAGTTTTTGCTATTCTGCACCCATACCTTCTCCTGGCGCTAACAAGGGCCTGACAGCAAACAAATCTTTGACAAGTCCCCCCCCCCCATTTATAGATAGTCTTAAGACTTTAATCCGGATCCAGTGACAGACTCATCCTCAGTCAATAGGGTAAAGAGACGCTCATAGGAGGGATGTGTGCGTTTGTCCAAAGGCCGGTTCAAGTGGACATGCTCCGAATGCTAAACTGGAGCTCACCTCAGATGAAGGGTATTGGATGAGGGATTGAAACATATTTTGTGAATAAACCCAGACTTTTTATCGGTTCTGTGCAGCTTCATTTACCTGAATGTCAGACTAAAAATTCAATCGACTGATATGGCTTGTTTTTTTATTTTTTTTTTTAGGGCCGATACCAATACTGATTTTTTTTTACATCAATATTGGTCGATGGCCGATACGTGCCGGTATTTGAAGCTGATACTTTTTCTGGCTCCATTTACATGTTGAAAATGTTATAAGTCTCAGTTTAACCAAAAACATAAACATTTATTGTGGTTGATTGACAGCCTGCACTTTTAGCTAGCCAGAGAAAAAACGATATATATATATGTATCGGCGAATGCACCCGATACTGATACTAATGCTACTGATACCAGTAAAGAAAAATGCAAATATGGGCCTGATATGTCGATCTCTACTAAAAATGATAGCCTAACCTAGTGTTAACAAAAATTAAATTGGGCTTTTTATTTCACATAAACAGTCTATGTGATTCATTAGAGTGCACCGTGCTCTAGATTTACTGTCTTCAACTTTGTCCACTCCAACCTTGCCATATGAGTGCTGGAAACGTACATTGGCTCCCGCGTGTCCCCTGTGTCTTATGTGTGTGGTATCTCCGTCCTGTCTGCAGTGATCCATGTACAGTCGCATTCCAGAGCTTTAAACTGAAGTGTAGGAGAAGATCTGCCGGTTATAGCTCCTGTGTGCCCTGCAGGTCCCAATCTGTCTTTGTTAGGCCCGCTGCGTGTCCTATCGCACCTGCCTCGGCTAAGACTGATCACCACCGTCTTCGCCGGCATGTGCAGTCGCAGCTAATACAACAGTTCTTATGCGCTTTGTAATTGTCACAAGTGGCGCATTAACACTATCCCTTGTGTCTCTCCGTTCACAAAATATGCTTAAACCAAATTACTGAAGCACTGTTGAGATGTCATTATATAGCGTGTGTTAAAGGAAGAGGTATTTAAAGTGGCAGTCTTTTAGATTTTCATTTAATGAAGGAAACACAACAGTGACTGAGCGTATTTGCTATTGATGAAAGTACTGCAGTATTTACATAATCCCATTGTTAAGAACGAGTGTCTGTAGCATTTTCTGCTGCTGCAGCTCCACAATATGAGCATTTAAACAACACAAAACAAAGTTCACTTTTTTTTTTATGAACGGATCATTTGACAGCGAGTAATGGAAGAAGAGGTAGCAGTCAGTCACAGCGACCTGTTAGATGAAGAACTGAAGGCTGAGCAACTCCCAAAAACTTCTCAGCCAGACAACCTGAGCTCTTTTTGTCGTGCCCTACTGTTCAAAGACTCATGCCATCTGCAGCATAACCCAAGATCACGGTTGTTCACAGAATAATGAAAAAAGGCCAATTACTGTCGGACTTCTTTATCAAAACAACAGTTGTTTTTCTTTCGCTGCCCCCAGAATTTTGTGACTTGTTAGACCTCATTAAAAACCACCAAGACTGCTGGATTTTCTCAGGTACTCCTCACACTTTCCCTTTTAGACTGTAATATATTCTTTGAAGGCAGCGAATGTAATTTGTCTTTTAACTGAAACATCAGAAACTTTTTTTGTTGGACGTTCGAATGAGGAAGTTGTATTTTTCTCCTCCTCATCACTGCAGACTGCACTTCATAAGACCAAAGGTACATTCATAACTTTTGTTTATCTGCCAAGGGCCATATTCCCAGCTGCAGTCTGGTCTGTTTCCTTTCATACGGTTGCTCACTCTTCAGCTTGCTGATGATATAGACGGCAGATTTCAAACTTTGGTACACCCAAAATACACATAGATTTACCTGGTACGCATCAGCTTATTTAACAACAAAGGACTTGGATGTGATGTGCGTTCACTGTTTTTATTATTTTTATTGACACATGACTTATCTGTACTTAACGTAATAATAATAGTATTTTCGGTCACCTCTTTTAGGATTTTTTTGAAACTATTGAAACATTAAAATTATCATTGTTATTGCTTTCATTCTGTCCAAATAATGGGGAAAAATTAAACTAGCTATCAAAGCATGTTTTTAGCATGTTGTTTACGTTTTCTCAAACGGAAAAGTTTCAAAACTAAATTTCCTGTAGTTACAAGGTTTCTCCATAGCAAGAGTGTCATATAACTTAAAAGTTCTAACAAGCATATGAATCGAATGAATTAGTTACATCTGGATGGATCATACGCCACCTGCCCCTCATTGTTTAAACATAAAGCACCTCTGTATTGACTTGTTGTTAACTTTATCAGGATGTCAATAGTCATTATCGCTTAGCTTGTCTTGATTATCCTCCAAGCTGTAAAATCAATTAGGCATAATCCAATCCCATTCTGCAGGTGAAACGTTCATCCTATGTGAAGCTTCACTGTATCATGTCAACATACGTACATCAGTGTGACTCCTCCGTGCATTTCGTACCTTCTAACGAGCTGCAGGTATTTTTTTTTTTCATTTTCTTTTTATATATTTTTTGAGGTGCTCGGGACTAAACATAATTTGCTAAATAATGGCATCGTTTCACCTGCTTCTCAGTGGGAGAGTACAGGTCACACAGTGCTAATCACAAGGCTAATAATGTTGGATACAGTTGTAAGCGGGAGCTACACGGAATGGCAATGACCAGTGCCGATGAGGCAACGAGGGCCAACTGATGCAAAGTATTCCACGCAGAGCTTATGGGTTAAAGGTGGACGACGTGACCTAGCTTGCTTTAGCAGCTCACATGGGATAATTGTGAATTTCCATATCCAAGGACAGACTTTCTCACACTTCCACGCTGCACGTCCTCCGCTCACAAGCCAAACCAAAGGAAGCATCTTCAGGTTATTACTCTGTAAGCCCTCTGAATTACTCCATCTCTCCTTGCCTGATTACATGATCAAATACAAGAGAGACAAAACAACTGTGTACAGAAATAGGGCGGTGAAGTAGTAATAATCCCCTTATTTTCCCCAGCAAATCCAATTCTAACAGCATATTGTGTCGGGGTGGGTGTTCATCCTTGACCGAATTCGGTGGAAACCAGCAATGTGAGCGTGCGTGCCTGAGATAATGCAAAGTGACACTGCGATGAGTGGCTTTGTTTTCCACATTCCTCTCCTGATATAATTTAATGACCCACAGCTGAGTTAGAAATCAATGTGTTTAAGAAAAAACACTAACAGGTTGTGATAATTATGTGGACAAATGTGCAAATCAATGTCCTCTGATATTATTGTGGGAAAAAAACACAAAGTCAAAACAAATATGTGTCGGCTATTTGAATAATCAGCGTACTGGAGCTTTCGTGGGGGAGGGGATTGAAAAGCTGTAGGTTATTGAAGAATTGTCCCTGCTGCAGCCCTGGCCTAAGACCTCCACGTCTCTGGATCAGAGTACACTAATTTGATTTCACGGCATGCCGTTGAAGATGCATTAATCTTTCCTAGACCATCGCATGCCCCTGAGCAGCTGGAAAAAGAGGCAGAGTGAGACACAGAGGGGGAAGTGGGGTCGAGGCGACGTGCCTCCCATGCTAACAATGTTCTCCTGCCAGCAGAAGCGCATCCCTCCAGGCAGCCTGTGTAAACAGTGCACACCATCTCTAAATCACATTCACACCCTCGGAGACTTTCGAGGCTCGCTGTCCCTCTCCGTACGTCTCTCCCCCTGCCTGACGTGGTCACTCGGTGCCTCTTGCTGATGCCGGTAACTAGTGTTGTTTCATTTGAGGGGTTTGTGAGATATTTCTTTTTTGTTCCTTGGCAGTACCACCTTAGTTGTGTAAGTGAAATTCTAAGAGTTGAGAAATCAGCCCACCTTTTTCGCCCGATGACAGCCGGGACACAATGTTAGGCAGGTGGTCATAAAGTTATGCCTGATCGGCATATATCCACAGCATATCTGCATATCAATCAAATTGGTCTTTAAAGCATGTGATTTTTGTTTTGTTTATTTCCCAATCAGTGACTTCAGAGCTGATAACATTAGTATTCCAAGCGGTGCGTCTCCATTTCCCACGTACAGAGTCTGGACACTATGGGACGGCCCCCAGGTGTGTGGGCAGCGATAACTTCTGTCACATAATCAAAGCCAATCCATAGCTGTGAGGCGACTTCTCATATTATACTTTATCGCAAAGTGGAAATAAAAAGATCCATCAATGGGGGAAACCTCCCCAAGTCAATTTTGGTCAACAAAAATCAAAGAGGAAAGAGAAGAAGAGAGGGGAGTAGATAAAGGGGACTAACACCAGCTCTTTCTAGCTTTTAACCCCCACCCACCTCCTGTCCCATTGGCCCACCCAACTGTCATCACACTCCGGGGTACAGAACAGCTCAGCCAACAGCTTTCTTGTCTTCCATTGATCCATTTTAACACACGGTGGTGGGCGCATCGAATGCTGCGTGCCATGCAGGATCCATACCCCCCTCCCTTTGCGGTTTTCAAAGGAAATGATGAAGGCATGAAAATATGAAAATGCTCTTCACAGGGGTCTGTGAAGGAGGCAATTTCCATCATGCCCATGTCTATTTCCTATGTAGAGGAAAATAACACATTTCTCTGATGTTCCTGCACACAGAGCAGCAGTGACTCTACTTCTGCTGAGGCTTACAGAGAGGGTAGAACAGATTGGGGGAGTATTAAATTACTGAGGAGGCTGACATTTTTTAAACTCTTTATTTGGTTTACACCCCTGGGGTATGTAATCATAGCCACAGCAAATCCTTGGATTGGCTTATTAGCATATTCATATATCCAGAGTTATTTGTTCACACAAAACTTTGCGCTTGTCCTTGATAGGCGTTTTTAGCCGGTTTGATTACAGCACAGTCACATACAGCATGTGAAGATAGAAAAGAATGAGGAAGCACAAAAAGAAGTGCGCATAGAGGCATCTTTGTTACTTTATTGCGGCTTATGATTCTGGTTTTAGGGAAAAAAAAGAGAAAAATGTAAGATGTAACCCTCATAGTACAGATGATGCTCACATATAAGACAAGATTTGTGTTTTTATTAAGTGAAAGCGCAAGATGTACCCCGGGCATTAACTTCAATAAAGAAAGGATTTCACGAGATGTGTTTACTCCACCAACCTTTCCACCACACCTGCAAATGTGGCTCGCGCATGTCGGGCTTGAAACAGTGGGAAAATCCTCTCCACACACACTTCCAGGTCAATTAGTTCTTTTAAATAAACATCAGGCCTAAGAGGGATCGTGGTGCAGGGGGGTAAAGTGAGTTACCGTTCCGGTAAAGAGCCATTTGCATGAAGGAGATGTGCCCGTATTAGATTGTGATGAGCTGCACTTGCTTGGTAAATAAATGAATTAATCCCGTCTACTGTCCTTGAGATTTATTCAGTTGGTGCCCTCACAGGAGAGTAGAAGTTAATTAAGATCATAGCGAGGGATGCGGTGCTGTCTAGCTGCTCATAGAGATGTTGTGCTCGACTGGAGTGGCAATCCCTGGATTGTCTGCGCCGCACACAGTTCTGTTATCAAAAGATTTTCTCCCTTTTTGAAGATAATGGCGATTTGAAATTAATTGAATTAATAACATCTGTGTATAGTGTGAATATTAACACTACAGCAATGTAATCAGTCATATCTGATCTACGAGTGGACAAACTTACTTTTTCTGTTATTGCTAGACAGCTAAAGTGAGTTTTTACCAAATTAATAAACTCTCCAAAGCATTTGTCTCACCAAGACACGCAAGAAAACTGCTTTTGTGTGTGTGTGTGTGTTTTTTTTAATCTTTTAAATCATTGAAGAAGTGAAAGAAAAATCTTTCTGCTTGCTAACATTTAATGTTCACTTCTCAGTTAACATTTGTTCTGCTTAATGATAAGAAGAATGTCAATTAAGAAAAAAAAATACATTCTAGAAATGAGTCATTTAAGTGCAGAGATTATAAATCTATTTTTGCCATTTAATAAAGACACTTAATGTTTAATTTAAATACTTCCCAAAGGCATTAACAGCAATATTACAAAGAGCAAACAAGCAGTTACTGTCGTTTTTGAGTAGATTGCACAATAATAAGCACTTGAAGCACTTGAATGCACCATCAAGAGAAGCCTGTTATATCAGTCCTGTTAATTCTCTTAACACATAGGTCTTCAACAGGGGGTCGGCGACTCCTAGGGGGTCTGTGGTCGAGGTACTGCAGGGGAGTCGCCAAATCTTTGGTTGATTAGACATTTTATATTTTAGTTCCCCCCACTAATTTTTAATTTCTTAAAGACATTGACATGAATCCAACATATTTTAGTAAAGGGATGAGACGTTATCTTTCAGTCAGCACTTCACTCAGCGGGGAGCTGTCTCAGCGCTGTTTCGCACAGAGCGCCACACTAGCTGAGACCTGTCAATCAAAGCCTCCTGTGCACAGTAGGCCCCGCCCCTATCGCTGCTGAGCCAATCACAAGGCTGCATATTACATGCTGACTCTGTCAGGTTCCCCGCAGTTGGCCGAGAGCCTATTCAGTCCCCAGGTGAAATCCCAGAAGCATGCTGCAATGTTAGCAGAAGAGAAGCTACGTGCATGGTATATAGGTATGTTTATGGCAGGTATGTTTATTTTTATGGTAGTTGCACTGCCACCCGACTGTTGCACATGTTTGAAATAAAAAGAAATGCATATTTGAACCTGTGTATTATCTGAATAGCTTAATACTGGATGCAAAATGATGTTAATATGTATATTTATCACTAGCTGATTTTAATATAGAACACATATAGGGGTCTCTACTTAATCTCTCCATCAGTTTGAGGGTCCTTGGCCGGATAAACATTGAAGACACCTGCCTTAACACGTAAAGGTGCAGTACAGTCAGTATGACCAACAATAACGTAAGCATGACTCTGGGGCAGGTTTAAAGTATCTGTAAGATGATTGACATGTTTTACTTAGATAAACAGTAAGTTTTAACCTGGCACCTTCACCCTCAGGCTTGCTCTGGAGTTTTCAGGACGGTTTTTGTAAAGCGTATTGAGACAATTTGTATTGATTTTGGCACTGTATGAATAAAATTGAATTGAAATTGAAATTGAATAAACCAACAGAAGTTGGCAAGGACAAAACATAAAATTGTAATTAAAAAAAGGAACAGTCTTTTGACCATGATTATGCAGTAATTTAAAATGTTCAAACCTGCTTGATAGTAAGGCTCCACTCCAGGGGGCTAATACCTTGCACAAGATTGGATTTACTGTGAACATGAGGAATAAACCTTGGGTGCTTCAGAACCTAGGAGGAGTGGTTCTAGCCTGGAAACCAGCCTCTACTTTCCATTTACTTGTGGGAGAAAGTTTCTCTGGAGTCACTCTGTGTTGATACTGAATATGTTCAGGCAAAGATTGGTCAGGCCGGTCATATTGTTTGATCGGGACTGTTTTCTCTGACAGATAGAGAAAGTTAACATAGTCTGATGCACATCTTATCAGAGATGGGCTAAAGCCATACAGAACTGTTTGTACCTTATAGATAGCATGGAAATATTCTTAAAAAGGTCTGCACATGGAGGCAGTCTTCCTGACTGGAAGAGAAGAACTTTGACATACTGATTTATAACCAGGTTCCACCACACAAAGGCTACCAAACATGTGCCTGTGCCTGTGTCGTGTTGAAATGTTGACAGTAGGAAGCCGTCATGTGATGAAATAATGCCAACAGAAATGAATGGATGATGTAAGCTTGATAGTATACAGCTCATTTTCTTCAAAAACTAAAAAGCAGGGCTTGCTTGAGTTTTCAAATTTACAAAAATACATACTTCAATTAACACAAAAGGCTATTATGATCACTGTCACATGTGGCCTGTTTGAATTTTTTCTTAAAAACAAAAACAAAAACTACTTATCATCTCTATTTCATTTTCCCACTTTTATTTCTCTAATACCGAAAAAGGTTTAAATGAAATTGTAATATTTAAAACCTAAAGCTGCATGGTCCCATAGGTCCTCATTACTGCTGGAATTTTTGTGGATGTCTTGTTTTTGTCTGTGTAGAAAATAAAAGATGTGCCCCAAGATGTTTCCGAACATTACAGTATATTTAAATCATTTTTATTTTTTACATTACAAATATCTGTTGGGTCCCCTGTTGGCTAGGTTCCCCTCAGCAGCTCTTTATGCAGCTTAATAGCCAGGCGCCGTGGCTATATTTCACATATATTTCCTTCCTGTGTACTTATAGAGGCACAGCAGTGATTGAAGTGAAGCCCTTAGTGGTGACAGTCCCAGCCTTGATATTAATGGAAGCCCACATAATTGCGCATGCCATTAAGGAAGTACAGATGCTATCAGGGAGTGCACACATCGTTATTTCTCAGTGTAACACCTCATTAATATTTGTTGTTTTTTAATTTTTTCTCTCTCCACCTCCCTCCCATTCTGTGAGGATGAAGGGTAGATTGGATGCTGCGCGGGATAGAAAATGACAGAGAGATGAATCTTCCTGACTCCAGGCAGATGTTTCCTGTTCAGCATCCAAATTAGAAACATGCACTGACGAGAGCTTTGACAACGCTGGAAATAGTGATACATTTTCTGAAAATCACAAAGCAGATTTGGGAATCTGGTGCGTGCCTGAAACTTCCCCGTGTACTTAAAGGTCAGGTGACAGAGGCCGAGGTGTGATCTATTTAAAGCTGTGGGCAGAAACTGCAGCATCTCTCTGTAACCTTTTACTGCGCAGATCCTTCTTGGGTTTGTTGTGACCTGGGGTTTTCACTGTCTGTGGAAACATTTTAGACCTCGAATGTTGGACTGGTAAACTTCAGACCGTTGTGTCAGTCATGTCAAATACTTTATGACGAAACCAGCCGAGCAACAACTGTGAACGTTTCTACTTGGCAGTGTGTTGTTCAGTTTAGCTGATGGACGAGCTCCTCTCGTATTTGTCAAGTGTAGCAATTAAAAGGATGTATAGATGATCTGTATTACCTCAACTGTAGCTGAGAAGTGTGTCAAGGTCACAAATGGTAAACCGGTTCATACTGAATACCGGTATTTTTTTACGTTTTAATATGAATTTTTAATACCCCGGCATACTAAGGTAATTCATTATTCAGTATTCGAAACGCGGTGCTGCAGGACACTGTTTCAGACTGGACCCTTTTCAATATAGCGCTTCTTAATGTACATGGTGCGTCACTGCAAGGTGTGGTTAAGATAGAACGGCCCAAACATTGAAGCGGCAGAAAGAGAAGACCAAAGAAAAAGGGCTGTGTCAGTAGTTTTTTTTTTTTTTTTTAGGGTGACAAGATGTCCCCGATTTCTGAGACAGTCCCGTTTTAGAGGACTTGTCCCCTGGCTAAAGCTGTCCCTGAAAATGTCCCCAATTTTAGCTTTTTATGAATGACAAAAAAAAAATGTTGCGCAGACTACAATTAATAAGGTAACCGGTCGTGCTGCTTTTGACATTACAGACATACCACTTGAATGAATAAATGAATAAAAATGTCAAAATAAATGAAACCGTAATTGTCCGTTTCGTCTTGATAACATTTGATTCTGTTTTTGTTTCTCCGAGCCCTATTACAAACACACAAAGAGGCTTTGCTTTTGATTTTGGTCTCCAGAGCATCTAGATCGAGGGTGTCCCACATACGGACACAGGCCATAACATCCCGCCAGATGGTCCGGTCTGGCCCACTGAATGAATTTGCAAAGTGTGAAGATTACATATAACACATTAACTGCAATTTTTTTTAAATAAAATTAATTGCTATTCCTTATTTTTCCATTAGGGTTCATAACACAACACCGAGCCCCAGAACTAAACAGCAGATGGCAGCAATCTGCTGAAGTTGCACTTTTCTTCTTAAGCAAAATCAGATTATTCATGGCTGTGCTATGACGCTTTAAGCATCGTGTCGACCAGTCAATGATCACATGACAATAAATCCTGGTGTTGAGCTGCAGCCTGTTTTTATACAGGCTATACATATCTGCAGCACACAGTATGTAGCATGTTCTCAGCATATGCATTCAGGTCAAGAAGCAGGTTTTTATTTGTGTTGTTTTTTTTATTGGTTATTAGGTTTTTAGCGACTTCCACCACATAACAGTTGACTTTAAAAAATCACATGTTTGTTTATCTACCGTATATTTATTAAAACATGCAGAACTATGATTAGATAGGCTGTATATTCTCCATTTAATTATTTAAAAAAAATCATGCAGCTCTGTTGGAGGAAAGAACAGTTATTTCCTCCTTTCTAGGGCTCATTTAAATCTCATAACATAATATTGTCTGAGCGAACACAGCACTTACTGTGTTCCTCACCTCTGCCTTGAAATCCAATCCAATCCAATCAGCAGCAGCTTTCTCTCTTGAATTTGCCAGCTTGAGATAAAAAGATCTTTTCTTAGGCCAAACATGTGTCTGTCAAACTTGAGGTCTAAATTCCTGTCATTTTTGGTTTTAGAACTTATAATCAATAATATAGTCCCTCTGTTATTCCAGGGATGCCCTTATTACACAACAAATCTCATCATCCTTAATTTGGCTTGTTTTCCCCTGAAAATACATTACATTCTCTTTTTCTGATCTCATTAAAGTAATATCTAAATGAGTATTAATTTATATAATTGTAATTTTATGTTCATGAGAGGAAGAGAGGATGCTCATTACAACCTTGTAATGGTTCCCGTTTACTGCTTCATACTGCTGCTTCGTGATTTTGGTATTTGCAGTTTGCCACACACAGCGACAAAGGACTTAGGTGTGACATTGTGGAAGTCGTTATGTTCATTGGACTTCCTCAGCTTTCACTTTCACCCGAGGTGTATCTGGCAGTTAAAGTAACAGTGACTGTAAATGTCACTGAAACCATGAATTTTGCAAATTGGCCATGCAGGTCTCTGTATCAGGATTATAGCCTCCCGCATGTAACCATTTCTAAGTGTTTCCTAGAAATGAACGGAAAGGCTGCACATTGTAGTCAGTTATATGTTTATGTTGTCTCCCTCAGCTTTACTACATAAACTCCTCAATAGTACATTTAGCAGACATTATGACAGAAAGTCAATTTGATTTATGTGATTATCCAAATCTTTTCCTGCCACTTCGCTCTGGTCCAGAAATTAAAATGCATTTATTCATTTAAAAACGCACATCAGTTTTAACGAACCATTAGTATACAATATGTAAACCACATGCTGCAATTAGTTGTTCACCCACTACCAGCAAGGTTTTAGATGCAGAGGCAACATTCACCCTATAATAACCTCAGCTTGGGGCATTCTCAAGGCTTTTTGTAGCAATCCCACATAGGAACATTACTGTAATATATAGCTTTGTTTACAGTTAGAACCCTTAGTGCCACTACAGTTATTCATCTCCACCACCTTATTACTGTTATTTCCAATGAGGTATACAATTTCAAGGCAATTTTCCTGCATCTAACTAGGCCAACTGGGAATTTGTTTGTTGAGAATGATATGACTGAGACACATCCCCATCACTCCTCCCCAAATTACTGTCATGTTATAGTGCGCCAATATAATTACTGTATATGAGTAATGCTGCGCAATATCTCTGTCTAAACGAAGTAGACCTTAAATTGGCCCCTGAAGGAGTTCTAAGTTGTTAAAATTGAGAAAGTATTTGATGAACTGGTCTAAGTTTTATACTGTTTCTACTTGCAAATTCAGTTTCTCTGTGTAGTTGCTCTTTAACAATAGTTCAGCCCAGACCATGGTATTGTGCTCTACAGCAGATGCAGCAGATTGCGAATGTGATTAAAAATAATTGCTGCATTGATGCCTGAGCTTTTAATATCAAAATTTCTCAAACTTTAGGAAACTGTTTTTTATTTTTCATTTTATTGATTTGTACCTATTACTCTGAATGATAGCAGAGGCATCGTATTTATTTTCCTGTAACTTTGCACTTGGCTGTAGGGAAAAGATACTAGGGCCACATTTACACAAATCAGATTATTGAGTGAAACCACATAAATCGTGCAGGTTTGTGCCGACCGTCATGACAGATCCAGATTTTCCAGGAACCAAACTTTTCTGAATCCAGGTCCCTAGGTGAAACAGACCATACAGAGCCTGTGTGGATTCTTTTTTTCAACCGTGTGAACGCCTTAATATGAACACAGTTATGCCATCGTCTCACCCCTATAGCGCCTCTAGCCCCCGACATTAGTGATGTTCGATACCACCGATTTTCTTTCCAATCCGATACTCAGTAAAATTCAGGCTGGTATTGGCAATACCGATACATTGTGCAAATACGCCCTAATGTGTCCGGTAAATCTAAAAAAAACGTAGTGTATTTCAAATCATAGCCTCATAAAGAATACAAGACATCAGAGTAATTTATTTATTTTAAACTCGGAAGTATATTGAGGTAGTGGCCTCATTTACTATGTAGCCAAGCTAATGCAAACAGAAAAAAACAAACAGAGACACAATCATAGAAAATGTGTGAAAATGCTGTTTCAAACACTAAAAAAAGAAAGAAGTAGAATAATAAGACCATTAAAATAAATTATTGTTTAACTATTAACTACTATAAAATGAAAGCTTGCATCTTCTCTTCTGTCCACCTCATCATAAATGCCTCGTATTCTGTGTTGTGGTTTAATCTGAGTTGTTTCACAGTGTTTGTTGTGTTGCCACAACTCAATACTTCACTTACTTTCTACTGTGTTCCTACCTTACCTCCACTGACTGAAGTATTGGAAGTATTTATATTTTGATTTGAGATTCGATTTTAGAGCATAAAGGTCTGGTATAGAAAGTATCGAAATTTCAGTATAGTTCTGCACAACATGAGTGGTGGACTAAAGGCTTGTAACGGTGCTGCATCAGATATTGACCCTTGTTGGGTGGCTAGGGCAGTATTTACTGTTGCTTCACCACTACAGTGAGCTAAAAAAGATTGCGGACAGTAATCCGGACTGTATGTTTGTATGTGGCGCAGCGGGTTGATGTGCATGCTCCAACTCTTCTTCTTTGTTTGTTCTGTAGTAGAAACTGTGCCACACATAGGCCTGAGATATGTTCCACATCTCGAAAACGACGCCAAGAAAGAAGGTTGTTTTGTTACATGTGAACATGGCCTAAGTCAAGCGTTTGATGAAGAGCCACAATAATTTGTCCCTATATTACACCAATCAGGCATAACATTATGACTACCGTAATATTGTGCTGGTCCCCCATTTCTGCCAAAACAGTTCTGACCTGTCATGGCATGGACCCAACGGCATCCCTCCTCAAAGAGACCACTGCCATCAGGGAATACCGTTTCCATTAAAGGGTGTAGTTCGTTTGGATCAAGGCTTAGGTTGGTGGTACAAGCATTAACTGCTTCAACAATTTGAGCGACAGCAGTTCATCTGTTGGATCTGACCACGTTTGCCATCCTTCGTTCCCTGCGTGGATCAATGAGACTTGGCCGCCTATGGCCCTGTTGCTAATTCACCAATGTTCCTCCTTGGACCTCTTTTGATAGATACTAACAACTGCAGACCAGGAAGATGCACTGACCCCATCACCATCACACTCGTCAAACAAAATGTTCACTTACTGCCTGTCAATTCCCTCTCACTAACAAGTGTCCTGATGAAGAGATAATCATTGTAATTCACTTCACCCCTTGTCAGGGGTCATAATGTTATGCCTGATCGGTGTATATACATATATATTAACAATCCGCAAAGGTCACTCATCTTAAGTTAGTTTAAGATGCATATGATATGTTTTGAGTACAGACACAGTATCCCCAGGTTCCAAAATAGCCCAAATATTTAAATCGTATTATATTACAATTTGCTGCTCCCTGAGGAGCTCACACCACCTGTATGGGTTCCTCATTGCCTCAGTCCCCCCAAAGCCTTCTCCAAACACAGGCCAACAAAATGCAAACAGACTAATGAGGGTTTTATCTACTTCCCTCCTTTTGACTCTTACATCCCAGCTCCACTTCTGCCCCATATTAGCATAGTTTTTGTCCACAGTGAGATCATAATCCATTTGTACGTCCTTGAATGTAGCACAGGATAACTGTAAAGTCTTTTCTGTCAACAGTGCTGGAATCACCTCAGTGTTCAGTAATCCAATTAAAATGACTCTCCTTTTCCCTAGTACTGCCACCCGATCAGCAGTGTGGGGGGTTGTTAAGCATGTATTACTCACTGTGGGTGGTTGGCCACAAAGAGACAGCAATACCCCATCAGAAGAAATATTATACCATGCCTACGTTACGCTCTGGACGATTCTCCCACTCTGAAACACTATATAATATAATATTTTTGCTTGGACGTAGACACACAAATTACCAGTGTTTTGTCACCACCCCAAAGAAATTAGCGTTTTTTGTTTTTTTAACAAAACATCAATTACGATTTTTTAATGAAAGAACCCATATGAGCATCCTGAGAGGGGATGAAGAATTCTCTCCGCAATCATTGTACTCTTTTTATTCTTTATCCACTCCCATTTCCTGCCTTACTATGCCCCTCCCTCTTCATTTCCCCCCTTTTAAGAGATCCATTCTTTCTAATTGGAGCTGATGAGGACGGGGACTTCATTACCGGCTTGCTATGAATTATTATGTGGTGTAATTGGCCCTCCAGTCCCACAGGAGGTGCCCTGCTCCAGATGGTCCAACTGGAGGAGGCTCTTCTGGCCCAGGCGGAGGCTTTTGTATAGTTGAGGTCTGACTTCATCCCAGCAGCTCTTCCATTTATCTCTGTGTTGGAAACTCCATCAGATTCTTACTGGTATCGCTGGATTCTACGGATTATAAAATTAAGTGGGTTCTCAGCAGATGCTCTAGAATTGCCTGTATTTATAGGCGTATAGTAAAGCCCATGATTGAAATCTTTCTCCTCCATAATCATGAGTTAATTAACATGTGTTAATGACTTCTGCGATACTAATTGAGAGCCAGTGTTGACACCACAATAAGCAATGCGTTCAGGCAGTCAGAGTGAATTCATGACGGATGTATGGTTGGCTAGTGCTGCATGGCCCGTTGCTCTCTAAAATGTACATCTTATAAATCACGTCGTCCTGTCAGAGTGACTGATAATTAAACAAAAGTTTGCTCACTGAGACATTTCTAAAGGATTCTCAAATGTTTTCCTCTTTTACTCATTACAGTTAAGGCTGTCTCCTCTCTCACTCAAACAGATTAGCAAGTCTAAATGTGATGTGGCCCCAGCAAAAAAAAAAAAAAGAAAGAAAGAAAAGAAAAATCCAATGTTGATTGCTAATTGAAAAATTAGAAAGTCAATTTGAGGCTAGAGATCTAATTAAACTGGAATTGAATGGAAATCTCACTCCAGACTCAATTGCTCTCTCCAATTTCTAATCTCGTCAAGGTTCTGATTTGCCTGGTAAGTGAATGCGGCGCTCGTCTGTGTGTTGCTAAAACACAATGAGCTTTTCTAGCGCAGACATCTGACAGATTGATTTGGATTCAATCACAGTCCTCTCTTGCAGTGAGAAAGATAAAAATAATAATGTGAAGTCGTTACGTGGATGGGAAGTCTCTAAACAAAGACAGACCGATGTATCTGCCCCTCCCTTGAGAAACCCATATGGGGTTATTGTCTAATTTAAGCCTCAAGCTTACAGCATAGAGTAGGGACAGGACTCTGCTATTCACCGGCATGCTTGAACAGTGCCCAGATGTTAGGGACATATCATCATTCTTTAAGGAATTGATGGCAAAATGAAGATGTCACTCATGACAAACTAGCCTCTGTGCACAGACTTGCTGCTCATCTGTTATGCTGTCAGATACAGAGGTAGCTGTCTGTTGCAGAGGTAGCTAAATCTGTTGCACCATACCAACACTGTTGCTTTCATTTATATCATTGTTTACCCCACAGTTAGTCGACCCCATGGAAAGATATGGGCGAAGCTGGTTAATTATAAGTAACAACCGCCTAGGGCATGGTCTGATAATGTATTGGCATGTCCCGGTTCTGATGCATGAAAGTACAACAACGGTGTGCGGCTTCGCGGTGGGGGTTCTTTGACAAACAGCTGTGTGAAAAATGAAAACTGCGTTGACTATAAGCTATGCCATTCTGCCTCTGCTTTGTTGTGTATTTTAACATAATATGTTATGGGATTTCATGGGTAGTGCTGACTGCAGCATTTTTTTTTTTTTCTGCCCCGACCATTTGTCCTGCCTCTTGGCAACGACCAGAGAGCCATGAAGATGACTGATTGAGGGTTGTGTGTGTATCTGAATAGATGGAGAGCAAAGCAACTTATCAAACCCAGACTTGCTACACAACAATGCATTGTCTTTAAGATACCTTTGTATATATTAATATAAATGTTCTTATTGTTGGTGGAAAACTTTGTACTGCTTTGTAGCTTCTCAAGAGAAATACCACCTTGTATTAACCTGACAACATTGCATTTTTGACACATTAAAATGGTTAAATGGTGAATGAGGTTGGACAATTATTTAAGTTATTCTGTGGTTGTGGAGTGATCCGTTGGTTGGGATTTTGTAAATCATTCCAGTAGTCTTCTACTTAGCTTAGTTTGCTTATTCCTCCTGGACATACATAATTTTTTAGGCCTGATCCTTCCAGAGAATTCAGGATATACACCTAGATCTCCCCTCTGCTGGCCTTGGCCAGTAAACTTCAAAGGCAAAGTGCTTAATAGGGATCCTACTCAAATGCCCCAACCAATGCATCTGACTGCCTTCAATGTGAAGGAGCAGAGGCTTTAGTCTTGAGTTCCCTCCCGATGCCTGCGCTCGTCACAGAAGAACCCTAATGTGGCCATTTATATCCATAGTCTCAGTTCTTTCTTATTGCAAAATGTTCATGACCATACATGAGGTACATACACTACAGCACATGGACTAGTAGTCATCTGTGGTTTACAGAGAATGAATACTACTCACTTTAGGCTCAGTGACCTGTGGTTAGAGGTGTGAATCTTTACTTCAAGTATTTTAAAGTTTTGATTGATCATCCTCAATTCTTTTATATTATTGCGCATGGCTAAAAAATGAGCTTGACTTTGGGTGGCGTTTTTGCAGAGTGAGGCAGACTGACGAGCGCACAAGTATAAATGGCTCACACCGGTCGCATTGAGATTTATTGCACCTTATGCAGTGTAGTGAATTACACTTTTGCTGTAACCTGTATAGTCTTTACTTGTCTTAGACAACCAAATGTTAACAGATGCTGCCGTTCCTCTTCGAGCTGTGATAGTAGCTCTGCCAGATGTGTGAGACCCATAAATGGCTCTTGTACCGTAATGTGTTGTTACTGTTATGTAGGACTCCTCTGAAGTTTAGGAATCACAGATTATCACACTACTCGGCTAATTCCCTGGCTTTTGGTTTCGTGGTAGAGAGTGGGTACGACCTTTTCTGTGAAGTGAATTCTGTGAATTTCAAGAGGCAAAGAACCCGGATTTTCAACGGAAGAATAAGGCTGCAGATCCTTAGCTATGAAAGCTGCCAAAAGTTGGGTTGTTCTATTCCATTCTCAGAGTTGAGAGCATCACATCTATTTTTGGGTGAGCGGCATCTGCTGCTGTTTTGGCAGTCCCTAGCACTTCAGCATGAAAATGGCTAATGTCGTTGTGACTCATTGTAAAAACAGTTCATTTCAACACCCCTACTTTTAGGTAGGTTGGTTAGTTAGCTCAAGACACGTTCAAGTACACTCCCACTAGTATGGCAATGGACTGTCTGTGGATTTTTAGACTGTTTTGATGCGCTGTACTTGCTTATGTAAAGAGCAGTAAACAAACAAACTCTACAGTCATTTGTTCAGTTTGGGTTTGGCTCTGCTTAGCCATTTATCCTCTCTCATTATCTAAGGCATCCCTTTTCACGGACAAGGAAGGCAAGGGCAAATGTTCACCTTTGTTTCTCTGCTTGATCTAGTTCATCTCTTAGGTTGGCTGAGACTGCTGAAGCAGGACAAACTGGATTTTCTTTGCAGCACTTCTTTATAATCCCACTTTGAAACATCCTGGTTGGTCTGTTTTTTTTTTCTTCTTCTTTTTCTTAGAAAGCAGCGCTACAGGACCTGACTTTCTTCTGATTTCAGCGACTTCTTGGTTGCGTATTAAACTTTAAATTCAGCTTTTGATTGCGGGCATACTTTCCTGCAATTAGGACTCGGTCTTCAAATGTAGTTAGACTGTCTGTAATTTGGAAAAGAAATGTTTCAAGTGTTACACGTTACAGCATCAGGCCTTGTAAGTCAGTGCCACTGCAGCAATAGCAAATGTGGAGAGTACAATAAAATCAGTGCCACAGGACATAAAAGCTATCGTATTTTAAAGATAAATCCACAGTTTTAGTATTCTTTTCCTCTCTACGGATGCATGAATCTGAGTATGGCTGTTATGGTGGCTTCATATTGTTATTTGTTGTGATTTTTGCAAGTGTTTCACCTGCGTCTTTATAGGAACTGAATGAATGAACTTCTTAGAATACTTAATATTTGACTCTCCAGCCTGTTAAGTAGATTGACTTGTGGCTATTATAAAAAATAGCAGGCGTAATAGTCCTTTAAGAAGCCATTAGGGAGTCAACAGTAATAAATTATGAACAATACTGTAATGAGCTTGCAAGAGAGGAGCCCCATAGAATTTATTAATGATGGCTGGTCACAGACACTTAATTTAAAGCATTAACTCTGATTCATTTGTTAATATTTATCAGAATGGGGGGGGCGGATGAAAAATGACTTGGAGGAGCGGAAATGTTATTAGACTTGCAGCTGAAATTACTTCTGCTGCCTTTCGGGGCGCAGCCTACTCCGCAAAGTGCACAGATAAACTCGCTTGTTTTGGAGGAGTTTGACCTTACCACTGCCTGGCACGGCAAGTGCCCTGCTGTGGAGCTTCGAGAGAGAATGGGAGCAAAACAGAATAAAAATCATTCCATATGTGGGCGCATGACTTTCACATCCACGCTAAAGGACAGGAGGCCGCGCGGACGTCCCATAGACAGCCCGAGGGACGCCAGTCACCCCCACGGCCCCAGAAGAGTTCCAGCACCTAAACTTTCAAATGGTTTGCAGAACGGGGAAGGGACGGGCGATGCAGATAAACAGTAGGGGTCAGAGTCTTGCTTCACTCTCTGGTGGCTCATCTCCCCATGTCTGAATATCCTGTGGGCTGACCGGCTTGCCCCCTGCTTTTCCTGATGCCTTGTCCCCGCAGCTGCGTGTGACAGGCCCTGGAGTGAGGGGAGGGGAAAAGTCACTCCCATCTGGTGCAGTCGGATCAGCGTGGTCTGAGATGGGGGGTTTTGGGGGGGGGTCATGTGTCCCTCCACATCAGTGACAAGGCTGCTCTGCTGGTGATGACACTGTCCACTCTGGATAGCCTGTTTTTGATGCTTGATAGAAATGGGACAAATGCTTTAAAAAAATGTTAGTTTTTAACTAACCACCAATACAGTGCCTGAGCTGGTTCAGAGGCAGGGCCTGGAGCGAGGGGAGGGGGAAATCATCAACCATAACTGCTCAGTTAAATCAAAAGTTCCCCTCTTTTTGTCCAGTTCGACCTCCCAATAATATCTTTTAAAATTTTTGGGGCTGTGTATGTATATAAAGAACAATGCATTGGCTCTCACACCAAACCCTATAATTCAAACCCTGCTCATGTGTTTTGCTGGTCACAAGGAATTTCTGCCGTGTTTTATCCCGTGCTGGCTACAGTTGTTGTGGTCATTTTAGATCAGACCAGTCATCCGTCTGACTGCGCCGTCTTTTGTCCTGCAAGCTTTTTCACCCACAGCGTTCTGAGGGAAAAAGAGAAAAAAAAGGTCTGTCTGCATTTTCTTTTTACTTGGGAAAAAAGACAAGTGAATAAAAAAAAAAAAAAGCCAAGGAGCGGTGTACTAATCAGTTAGATATAATGAATTGTAAATAATTAAACCTATTTCTGTATAATTGCACCAGTTTCTTGGAAGATCTCAGAGAATGTCCTGGGATATTTCACAGCTGTTTGGAGGCCTAATCATGAGGAAGTAAAAGCCAGCCAGGCAGCACTCTTTGCTCTTCTTTGGACTTCAAACATCCCTGCCAAAGCTTTGATGTATGTTTAGGGTCATTGTCCAGCTGGCAAATTCAGTCTCTTTCCAGCTAATTTCAGCCAAAAAAGTCACTAGTTGATCCTGTGCAATTAACCAGTTATAGAATTGCAGAAATATTTCCCCATTACACCGGCTTTCTTTTCCAACCTCCCTAGTAACTGGCTTAGCGTGGCTATCATAATTATCGTTGGGATTTGTAATTATTATATGACAGCTCTCTGAGGATTAATTTGGTGGATGGAAAATCAGGCTGCACAGAGAGCTGCATGTCCCCTCAAAGGCAAAAATTAGATCCACTGATATTGAGTCATTCTGTTTCTGTTTGCCCTTCTCCGCTGGTTCGCCTTACCTCTGTGTCTAATCCCCTGTCCTTTGGTGATGAGCCGGCCAGTAATTGCTTGATGAGCAGTCAGGGAACATGAGCCACAATTCCACCTTGTTTTCAGAGGGATCCTAGTGTGAAGGGCACACACGGATCCTATAAGGTGACTTAAATTACTAATTACTCCCTGTGCTTGTTAGCTAGAGGGTCAGTGGACCGTGCTAGCACTCCTGCCCTCTGCCCCCAAACTACCTGAGCTGTTAATCACCATGTCACAGAGACCGATTACCTGGCAGCACTCCACTTCCACTTTTCATACTGAAGGGTGAGCACAGTTTCAGAATAATATCCGTGATGGTTATAATGATTTATATCCAAGAGTAACTACGTGAGTACGTTCAGAGATGATGACAGTGGCTCCTCAGTGCCATTTCAAATAGATGTCTAACTTCTCTCCACGGCCATTCCAGTAAATCAAAGTGAATAACAGTGATGAAAGCGAACAAATGAAATCAAATAAAACGGGGTCACACATCACTGGAAGGGCAACAAATGGGCACCGAATTGGAAGTAATTTTTTTCCCTGTGTCTCAACAAAAACGGGGGAAAAAAAGCCATCAGCCCTGGTCAAAAAAGCAAGTTGTCATTTTGCCTAAAGCACCGCCAACCGCTTCAACGAAAAAAAAAAAAAAAAAAAAAATAAATATATATATATATATATATATATATATATATATATATATATATATATATATATATATATAGGTCTGTGCAGAATGCTGTATGACAGAGGAGGGTCACTCATTTTAATGTAAAAGGACAGTTCTTTTGTGAAAATGCGCTGAGTGATCCCAAAACTCAGACGAGGTGAAGGCAGTTTGAATAACCTGGACTTTATTCAATTTGATTTCGTTTCTGTTCTGCAGTGGTGGAGGTTCTTTAGAAGTTAGGAAGCCAGCTATTTCTCATATTAATCTGCTACTACTGAACTACTTTTTTTTGTTTTGTTATAAATGTTTGCTTATTCAAATTACTATCCGCTGTTTGAAGATGTAAAATTCCTTTAAACCGAATAATATAGAATAAAAAAAAAAACTTGTTTCCTGATGCTGTAAAAATAAATATTTCCATGCAGTCATTCCGGTCAGTGCAGTTAGATGTGGATACTAACATTGCTAATAACTAACAAATGGCAAAGTAAACCAGACATTAAAATGACATGATGAATTTGCCTCTCCAGATAAGTTTGATAGTTTCAAACTTGAGGATAAACCCAAACAAATAGGCCGTCCTCTGCTGACGTTAACTGCACCTGACAGTTGTGAAAGAGCAGCATTTTAAAATAGAACAAAAGTCATAGAAGCTGAATCCTGGGGAGATCTGCGCTTGTCTCTTCCGTGCTGCACTCTTCCCTGCGTTTGTCTGAGTGCGTACTCATTTTTTCTTATTGCTTACATTTTAAGAAATCCTTTCGGCGTGATCTGTGTTTTGGTCCGGCGGTGTACTGCGTGTGTTGATGCAGACGTGAGGGTGCAAAAAGAATCCACATCTCGCCTGTGTTTATGTAAGCTTATTCCCATCAGAGTTAATTTAACACGTCCGACAGTGTTGAGCAGCTGCTCCGCGACCACATCTGCTGTGAGCGGACAAACAACTCCGCAGTCAAAATGCACAGTAACTGGAAATCTCATCAACAGTATAAAATTAATGTCCTGTGGCAGTATCTGAATTAGACGTAAAATTAAAAAAACTAACATTATTAGGATTTTTTTTTTTTTTTTTTTTTTAAACGAGGACAAATGTTTCTTGCTCACATCCTCTGCCTCCATCCACCTCCCGAGCTGCTGCCCTGGAGAACCCTGGGATGTGCAAGTTGGTCTGCCCTGCCAAGCAGCTTTCTCTAGGGGGGTATGAAACATGCTGCAGCCCATTAAGAGTCAGTGGCCACCATGTTAAGCACTGAGAATGTGGCCTCACCTCTTCTCTAATGATGTAAATGCTTACTGACAGCATCCCCGCGTGCAGCTCGCAAGATGAATCACATGGACCGAGTAAACAGTAAGTATTACCTGTCTCACTGTTGACGTACAATTACATGCATGTGTGTGCCTGCGGACATGACAGACTAATGTGGCAACAGCTGATATTTTTCAAACTGCGGCTGTAGTAAGTAAGTGTTGTATAGTAAGCTATGTTTGTGGTGTTTTTACTCCAACCGTGTACCAGAGGCACTATGAAACTGTGGCTTTGCACACTGTGTGCTCTCATGTGCTGCCCCTCTTTATTCCCATTGTCTTCCCCAAAGTTGCCACTGAATTATGAAGATTTCTTTACTTTTGTCTCCACGCTGGCTGACATGTAGCCCCGGCAGGTTGCACGTGAGTCATTTGTGAGACATTCAGGAGCAATGGCAGTGACTGAAGGCAGCGTCCCGGCGGGGATTCCAAACTCTCTGCATATTTACACTCGGTTTCTCTCTCTCGTCCCTCTCCACCCCTGCAGGCCTGGCACATGTGTGACATATAATTGATTCATTAATAATGTGAACAGATGTTTCGGGTCCGGTCTGGCGTCGCGCCAGCTCGCCGGCGCACTACTTTACCGCCCCAGCCTGCCTAACCGCATCCCATTAAATGCTCGTTGACACAGAATGGTGGAAGGTGATGTGTTTTTGATCCGCGAGAGAGTCGAGTACGAGCACTGCCCGCGCTAGAGTTATCGTACAATTTATGTGAGACCATGTCAGGCAGATGGCGTTCACCAACCCAAATAATACTTTGGCTTGGCGCTCGTGCAAATAGTCAGTTTAATTGTGAACGTGTGAACGGAACAGGACGAGGTTTTGATACTGATCAGTCAGTATCTTTTCAGGATTCAAGCCCTAATTTTTAATAAAATTTTTAATTAAAGGGGTCGTTTCTTTGTGTGGTGCGCAAGCTCTAGTCATGCTCCCAATTGTACTGTAGACCATGGGTCTGCAACGTTTTTAATGCCAAGGACCCCAAACTGACAGAGAGATTAAGTAGTGACCCCCTACCTACTATATGTGTTCTATATTCAACTCGACCTAAAAAATAATAATAAAAAAAATCTAATCAACTAAAGATTTTGCAAAACCCCTGCAGTACCTCCACGCCCCCCCTAGGGGTTGTGGACGCCCTGTTGAAGGCCTATGTTGTAGGTGCCGTGTATTCCCTGACTTCACGCAGCAGCCATTTACGCCAAAGTATGCTGCACAACCTTGATTGTTCTTTGTTTATCATTAACAGGACCAATTGTGATTTTTATACTGTGAGATATTGTGTGATTGAGATATTCTGTGGTATCAGTGTATATATTTGTGAGGTCATGCCACGCATATCCATTTGACCATCATCATTATCACCTCCTGTTGAGACCCACTGGCCTGTCACACCTGGTCAGCCTCTAGTCATGCTTTCCCTGGTAGAATATCAGCTCACCATTAATCAGGGGGGGCCGGGCTTGAGAGAGAATAAAGGTGCGGGGATGTGCAGCGGGAAGTACAACCAAATGTCATCTCCATCCATGTCAGCAACACGTGCACTTAAACCTTATCATCAGGCAGTTGTACACGCAGAGAATATCAGTTTTCACTACCCTGAAAGGATAATGAGTATTGTAGCCAAGATGTGGGGGCTTTTGTTCTAATGAGATGGAAAGGAGAGGCTTTAGAGCTCATAGTGACGGACTAATTAATCAGTCTCTGTGGCAGTTTCCCACAGCTATCCATTAGGGTTTCATTCAACAAGTCACCGGAGCTTCAACCTCCCTTCCATTGTTGGAAATAGGTCCATAATAATAACATGATTGCAGATTGATCAGTGGAAGGCTCTGAAGGGAAATGCATGTGGTGAGGAATAATGATGCCCTGTGCGGATAGCCCTCAACAAAAGCATTTTATACAAATTCAGGATTCATTGCCATTTGGAAATTGTTCCAAATCAATTATGTTTTTCCATCAACGTGAAACAGCTTGACGGCCGCCGCGATGCATTTTCACGTGGCTTAGTAATAATGCCTGTATGAAGCAAAATTTTCTTTGTGGTGAGAACTACTGCTGTGAGCTATCTGGGCCTTCAATAGCTGAGCTCCCTGTGTCCTATATAGGACTCTTGATGGGAACAGTCTGCTATAAATTAAAAATGAGTAATACAAGTTGCCTGGTAAGATTGTCTTGCAATGTTGCGCCACAGTGTCTGGGTATGGGTCCAAGGAGCTGGTTACAGAAGCGGAATCTGTAGAAATGTTTGTCCAGAATGACTTAAATGTCTGTGTATTGTTCACCATAGCAGTTTTGGGATATTTTACAGTAATGAGTTGAAACATAATGTCAAGGGGTTTAGACTTTCCTCATCGGGTTTGGAAGAATGTGAAGTAAATGGTATTAACCATCTTATGACATTCCTTGATGGAAACAGCCATCCCTAGCAGGACGCTGTCTGACACACGAAAACATGAAAAACCACTGTTTTTGTTGACCTGGCCTCCAAATTCACTAGATCCCAAACTGATCAAGTAACTGTGGGATGATCCACAGAGGACCTGTCTCCCTTCAACCCATATGACCCAAAGGCCCCCACTAACAATATCCTGATTCCAGACACCACAGGACACCCTCAGAAGACACATGTCCATTCTCTGATGAGTCACAACAACTTTGGAGGCACAAGGGAGACCTACATAATATTAGGAAGGTGGTCATAATGTTATGCTTGATATAACATGGGAGCAAATCAATTTTCAAAATCCTTTACATATACTCAAACGCGACCAAAGTCAAAACTAAGTTTTGTCAATTACAGGAACACACGAGGCTGAAGCACTATTTGTGTAGATGCGCCATAACCCTCGTCTTGAACCCATCCCTGTCCCCTAAAAATGAAAGAGAATTTTAAGCCAGACCCAAGAAGTGGAGAAACCTAACATTAACACTTCCCTCCCGGCAAACCCTTTGTCTGGAACCCCTCCCCAGGGATCTGATTAAGCTTCGGGAAAATCTGCCAAAGATCAAATCGTTTGGGTGGGGTTGATGTGGCCGTGGACAGAAGGGTAATAGCTGCATACTCATACATGCCATCTGAGCGTCATTAAGTTAAATTTGTTTACAACAAAACGCCTCAATTATTGTAGGACTATCCAATCGGGCGCTGAGGTATTTATTTCTTTGCACCGGTTGAAACGCGGCCCATAATGAAATCCCAGTGGAGTCAGTCACACATTAGCATAGGAATTGAGTCACGGTATCCAAGGGTAGGAATTAGCCTACTCACAGACGTACGAACAGACTGAGATTGTCACGAGTTTCCCATTTTTAGAACGACAGAAAGTTTATATTTTCCCCTCACAAAAACTAAACAAAACAACACGAGTCGCTGTCGGTGTGCTCTATGGGCTTTCTACGTCATGGCACATTTGCAAGAAAAATAAACGGCTGTCATCATGCTGTCCCTCAAACGTCCTCTACCAAAGGTCCTCCTGTGCGCTCAGTCTGTCTAAATGCTTGTGTCAGTGAAAGTTTGTGGCTTACTTTGCAGCAGCTGGTGATTTGACCAAAAGCCACCCCTCAGGCTTAACGGTGCAGGCCTCATTAATGCAAATCTAGCTTTAACAGACTGATGGGAAATGGGCTCCCTCCACTCTGCAGTGAGGCTCTTAAAAAGGCAGGAACAAGGTGAGAACACAGAGAGGTTAAGTAGCCTGGGCATGGGATTCATAAGCAAAGGTTTGTATCAATCAACTGGTGTGAGTTTGAAAACCAAACCCGGTGAGCCTCAAATTAGAAATATACCAATGGTTTGGAAAAACGTCATTTTAGGCAGCTGAGGTGCTTCGGACAGTGTGCGGTTCACTGCGGAGCAGCAGCGAGAAAGTGGGATGGTGCTGCTGTTGTGGATGTGCATGGCTCTGGGCCGCTGCCATCAGAGCTCATGATGGTTCAGTCTTTCAACTTGCCCCCAAGGCTCGCTGTGTGACCATGGCAACCACGGAAACTGCAGGGAAGGAAAGGATTTTGTGTGTGATTTCAGAGGTATCTGAGTGACTCTTCACCTGCGGAGTGCAGAGAGAGAGTGTGAGACAACATCAGCTTCCAGTCTGGCACAATAAGCAACATTCATGAAGCCTGTTTGCAAAACTTTCAGTGTAGCTACATCGATCAACCACAACATTAAAACCACTGACGTACAGAAGTAAATAACATTTATCATCTTGTGACAATACAGTGTTCTGCATTTTGGACCTGGCATTTGTGTGGATGTTAATTAGACGTGTACATAACAATGACACTCCAGCAGGATGCAGCCTGACAAAGACACACACACAACATTTTAATAAAACATGAAGAACCATACAAGATGTTGACCTGGCCTCCAAATTCGCTAGATTTTTTTTTTCTATTATTGTTGTTGTTTTTTAATCTTTTACCCCAGCTCTAGTGTTTCTCCACCGAGGACCATCCTCTCTGAGCTGTGACTGACTCTGGCTGTGGTGACGCTGTGGGAATGGTCCTGGCTCGGCGGGATGGCATGGACTCCTCCGTCTGCCTCGGCCGGGGTGGTCCCCGCTGTGTTGTCCCTACAGTTGGGGGCTGTGATCGTATCCTAGTGTGGACGGCCCTCTGTGATGGCGTTTCCTCATGGGGCCATCTGTGCTCAGCCATGTTACTCTCTTTATTAGTGCTCTTTCTATCCCTGCGCTCCTTGTGTGTGCGTGCGTGTGTGTGTGTGTGTGTGAAGGTGTTGCAATTCATTTGTATGAAAGGTGCAATATAAACAAGATTTGATTGGATCTCAAACTGATCAAATATCTGTAGGATGATTCACAGAGACCCCTCCCCTTAATCCATAGGACCCCACTAACAACATCCAGACACCACCCTCAGAAGGTCCATGTCTATTATCTGATGAAACCTACACGATATTAGGAAAGTGGACATAATGTTATACCTGATCTGTGTTTTCAGCAACAATCCACAGTGTTCTTCAAACTAGAAAACACAACTTCCTGGTAGTAGCCGTGGTCTGAAAGCAGCATTACTTCGGAGAAAAGGAGAAGAAATCATTATCCCCATATCTAAAAGTGGAGCAGAGCTGAGTGAAACAAACCATTAACGTGTCACTGCTCGCTGTGTCTTCATGCTGTTGTTCTGTGTGGAAGGAAAATGCAAAAAAAATCTGTTTATTAAGGGAAAGGATGTCCATTGTTCCTTTGTTGGTAAAATTAGTGTTAGTCACTGAGGTAGTTGTTTGTCTTCTTGTCACTTCAGGAATCTCAGACGTTGCCCTGTCATGCTATTCACGCTAATATTCGGACTCACCAATTAAATTGACATGGCCCAAGAGTTTCACCATCAGTATGAATATGTTTTATAATGAGGAGCATTTGCTTCAAGCATACATACATGTTCTGTCTGTTTAGTATGGGTCTTAATGGACACTTGACAAATACTATACTAATAATATTATGACTAAGGTATAAGGTGCTGCTTGGATACTGGACAGGTCAAGGAGGTCTAGAAGTCTTTAGATTGAGGACGTGTTGTTCATAGTTTCATAACAGTATTACACTGAATAACTAAGATCAGAACAGAAAATGAAAATGAAACCACTTTGTTTTAGGCTCATTTTCACTATTGGGACATCTTTATACTGTAAATGTTTAAAACTGACCTAGATGGAAAACTGTTTTTTCCTAGTGTAACAATATTAAACAACAGTATTATATTCAAATGGAGCTAAGTGCAAACACTCCTCACTAACAAATCCACATGAATCCACCACGCTAGTTTGTCTGGATTGATCAGACAGTGGTATTAAGTACAGACATGTGGTCACATGACTAATAGGTGGGAGGAGGCTGTCCACTTGGCTACTTTATAACGAGGGGCCATAGCAGCACTGCAGCTTAAAATTCTGCCCATCTCCTGGAGACACCATATCAATATGGATTAGAGAACTGAAGGATCCCTGGGGAGAATAAAAAAAACTCTCTCCCATCTTCAATTACAATAAGCAAACAGCTCCCGGGAACGAATGGCCGAGAGGGAGGATATTCACTCCAGCAGCATCAGGTTCAACCCACACAAGACAAAACAAACATTATTAGCTTAATAACATTTTCAGTTAGCTGCAACCTGCTTAACCACGAGCTAATGGAACAAATGAATGAGAAAAATACTTTGTAATTACAACAGGGTTTAAAGGCCCTCATAGGTACTAACTTGACTGATTGTGCCGAGCATTTGGCCAATTCTCCACAGTCATCCATGTGTGAAAACTGTGTGAAGATATACACTGTGCACCATGCAGAGGATGTTTCTCACATAATAGCCCCATTAGCAGGTTATCCTCCACTTCTACCTTCTAGTCTGTGTTATTTGATATTCTCGCTCCCATACTGAAGATTGTGCCCTTGTGAGACGTTTATAGCACATTACAGTGCGCATACACTTGTACAAACAATAACTGTGCACCCTCTAGTGTTCTTAATGATGAAAGGAGATTGAAGCTGTTTTATGTTCTACAGTAAGTGGAGTCCAGGTGCTCGGTCTGAGGCATCTCCTTTCACTGGCATCATCTGCCTGTTTGTTTTCTGTGCTCCGTTCAGTTATTCTGCTGATTTACCGTTTTCATTTTCGACAAATGTAGAAATAATCAGTGTTTTAAATCAAGACAAGAGGTCTCCTGATTCCTCCTACTTTATTTTTCATCACAGTGAATTGGTTTCCGACAGCTCATCTCTTTCAGACTCCAAGATTCCAGGCTTTAGTCTTGTAACGTGTAGGATTTGTTCAGTCAGTGTGGTTATTTATCATGAGATGGAGGAACTCCACGAATCCTGTAAATGTGCTAATGGACCGGCGGCTGTGCCATGATTGCGTGTAATGAGCACCAGTGTATAGATATTACACTCCTTTCCTTCTTCGGTGTATTTAAAAGCATGGAGCATCTTAACATGATGTCTGGGCTGTGGCCCAAGCTAACCGTCCAGGACAAAACCCTGAATAGCTCTCTGGATCCGCCCGTGTTGAGGACGTCTCACAGTTGCCTGGAATGTAAACAGTCTCCATAAACTACTGAAAACAAAGTTGAAATCCTTTCACCCCCAAATGATACATTTTCACATATAAAGTATATTCAAATTGAAACCACACTTTTATGTTCACAGTAGGGGTGGGAAAAAATATTGATATAGCAATATATCGCGATTGATCGATACAATATCGATTGTGAATGTCATAATATCTATTTTAAAAAGTGCAATAAATTTGAAATGGATCATTTGGATTGATATAGTTTTTTCACGTATTTTAAGATGCATGTAAAATTTCAGTGAATATCGTAATATCGCAATAAGATATTGTATCGTGACTCAAGTATCGTGATACGTATCGTGAAGTCCTTGCAAATACCCTCCTCTAGTTTTCATATATGTGAGCTTGACATTGAGAGAGCTCACAAAATTACGTTGTCCAAACCTCTTTTAGTTTCACCCACTTAGCTGTTATTTTGCCAACACCTGTATTTGACCAATGTTGCACTCTCACCAAGGTCATTGTCTAGAGCTTTGGTGGTGAGGCCCATTTACACAGCTGAGCCTTGTGTGCTCAGCTAGGGGGAAGATGTTTTGGGCTCCCGTGTCCTCTGGGAGCACCTTTAAATGTTTTTTTACTGGAGTGTCATTAATATTTTACACACCATAAGAGGCCCCAAGCCTTGGGACTGTGTTGGCACCATGATTACAGCACACAGACTCATTCAAACTGATTGTCTCTCATGTGAGAGGAAGCCTGTGTCCACAGAGTGCTTTGATAATAATTTTCGTAAGTATTAATGTTGCAGCCTTTCGAGTCAAGTGAACAAACACGGCATTTGCTTCATCTTAGCTTGTGAAAGTGAGAAACCCATCCCCCGGGTATTCAGCAACTTCCATCAAAGCCTGACAAATGATTTCACCACCTATTTATTATGCATGCCATAACGGTCGCGGAAGAGGAGTGACTGTGTTTAAATCGGCTGAGCACCGTGAAATGATACGACTAACACGCAACACGCCAGATTGTTCTGGTTCAGAAATGTTTTGTTCAAGCATACTGCATGGTTTGTTTTCCCCTCTCACCAATCTCTAAATTTGAATAATCAAGCTGAATGGTTTTGGAGTCATAATAGACACAGCTCTTTTTTTTGTAATATACTGAATATATGTAAATATACATATATCATATATACATGATTTACCACCCACCTAAACCAGGCCAGACTCCCCCACCCCGCATCAATGACACTCCTTGATGGCAGCAGCCATCCCCAGCAGGATGCAGCCTGACACAGACACACATAAAAAAACAACTCAAAAAATTTAAAAAAATAAACAGCACAAGGTGTTGGCCTGGCCTCCAAATTCACTAGATCCCATACTGATCAAGAATCTGTGGGATGATCCATAGAGGCCCCTCGACTCATAGGACCCAGAGGCCCCCACTAACAACATCCTGTTTCCAGACATCACAGGACACGATCAGGAGACCCACGTCCATTCACTGATGGGTCACAAATGTTTTGGAGGAACAAGAGAGACCTACACAGTATTAGCGCATAATGTTGGACATAATGTTATGCCTGGCTTACTTTAATATTTGTACTATACAAAAGTTAGTAAGTAAAACAGTGGTTAAAAACAACTTGGTTTCTTGGAGCTCTTTTGCAAACTGACTCCTTTTTTTAAAAAAGCTGGACAGAATAAATGCAACATAACAATAAAAAGGACAATGTACCATGAGTCACTGCGAGGGATGCATCCACGCCATGTGCAGACCCTTTTGGTAATGCTGGAAAGTTGCTGGCATTCCGGGCATGTGTGTTGTTTCCTGCAGCTGTATAGAAACTGTGGTGCGCTGCAACCTGCAGGGAGGATTCCTGAGAACTGGACACCATGTGGGAAAAATATGGCCATTACTGCCAGCCATCCCCCTAACCCTGGAACAGGCCACATTAGTGGGGGTCTGTGGGTACTTGTTAACATTATTGGCAGCTGGTGCGTGAAGCCAGTTGTCCCTGTCAGGGCCCTAAAGGCAGCCTCTCAAACTAAATTGAAAGCCTAGAAACCCTGTCAACTTCTTTACAACCACAGACAGGGATGCCATGATGGATCAGGGGAGAAGATATTTCTTGGTTAGCTCATAAATACAACATGTCATTGAGAAGCTAAACTACATGCTCTGGAATAGATGTAAATTGATTTGTTGCTATTGAGCTGGTTTCTCAATGGCAATAAATTGCAGTTGGTTTTCAAGGTTTTTTTTTTTTTTTTGAACTCCCAACTATTTTTCCACCACGTTCTATATTTTACAATGCCTTCCTCAAAAATTTGCATTCCACGGGCACCCTCTGTAAATGAGGATTGTTGCAAGAAGGCTGTGATTTCACTTCTTTCTCTTTTCATTGCCTTGAGCTTTTTTCACTTTGTTATAGAAAAAGGGTTAGGGTTATCTGAACAAGAACTGCTCACTCTCTTTAAAAAAAAAAAAAAAAAAAAAAAATACACGAGTGAGTGATAAAGGGAATCAGAAGGTGAGGGATTATAATGACTGAGCGGAGCCCAGCAGCTGAAAGTACTGAGGGGAAAAAAAAGTGTCAAAGAAGGCTAGAGTCTGTGGAAGAGCTGAATGGAAATATAGCCTTGTTGCCCATCTTCCTTTCTAACACGCACTCACGCTCAATGGCTCTGTATTCCTCAATCAGCCCTCACCCACACAAGGTTAAGCTGTGCAAACGTTTTCACCTTCTGATTTATGGGAACGCGCTGATGTTCTCGCCACATCACACATCGCAGGCAGGGGCTCTGGTAGGGGTCGGTGTTGACAAGGTGCAGGTGATGTGTGTACGAGTGTGCTGATTTGAGCATGTCTTTACGGCTTTTTTTTTTTTTTTTTTTTATGAATCCTATTTTTACTCATTGAGATTGTGATCTCTTTGATTGCTGAATCCGACCAAGCAATCAAAAATGTATTTACTCCTCAGGTTAATTTCCTGTCTGTATTTTGAATTTTTATTTCCCGTACCCAAATAGTTCCTCGTGCTCTTCTCCGATCTGGCCTTTCCACTTTACAAAACTTCCCCTTACATCCTTCTTATTAAAAAACCGAACAAAGTTTTCTTTTCCTTTTTTTTTTTCCTGCCATCAGCTTGTTGTCGACGACAGGCCCTTCAACCAGCCTTGAAGTCTCCCTCCTCACCAAGTGTCAGAAAAGCTGAAAATTCTCTGACAAGGGGTTGTCTCCTCCATTCTACTGACAGCCCATATGTTTGCTGCTAGATCTCCACTCCAGGGGCTTACGCAGCTGTCGGCGCGTCTTGAAGTCCAGGTGAAACCGGGAAAAAAGACAGACGAGAAGATCTCAGCAGATGATACGTTAAATGCTGGCTCAGACTCAATTCCAGGCCCTCATCCAGTGCGCCTAACGCTCATTAGAGTGGCGGCTCGGATATACTGTATAAATATACATGCAGATGTTTATTTGCGCTCTTCCTCTGGCAGGTTATCTTGAACAGATTGCGTCTCCTTAGCGCTGACACTTAGGTGCTGACACATAGACAGATGGGCTGCTAGTTGCCCCCTTGGTCTCCTTCTGATGGCGCCTACGAGGATGGATGGGCTTATTTTTGAGGTACAATTGGTCATCTCACAACCTGCTGTGTATTTACTCAGCGATCCACTTGCATGGATCTTGTTTACTCTTGGTAAATAACTTTAATTATGAGCACATGCTGTGATTATGGTAAGAGCCAAATAAACAATCCTCATAGGGCAGAGCTCCACATACATCAGGGGACAGAAACGTGGCACAGCGAAGGCACAAAGACATTCTTTGGCCATTTCAGTGCCGCATTTCCACAACACACTCTGTCCCACATGACACAGCTGTTCGCAGCTGATGCCATTTAGAGGCTGCGGAAAGTAGTAGATGCAAGCGGCTTTCTCAAGATGCTGCTTTGCATTTCTGAAACTGTCGTGTGAAGGCGGCGGCAGGCGTGGCCGTGCCTGTTTGCATGTGTGCGTGCATTCTTCCCTGCCTCTCTGGCAGGCTGCTGTGCCAGGCTGGAGTGGGAGTCAGGAACAGTTCCACAGATCTAGGCATTAAACTAATGTGCTGGGATCAGGGGCCAGCGCCTCGCAAGCTGTCTCTTTGGCTGAAGGCTATAATACGAATGGGCAGTGAGCGCTGGCACCAGCCGTGGCACCGAAACCAAACACCTGCCTAAGTCCTGTTCCAGGCCCCATAAACACATATATTTCTATCTATCCAGTGTCTCCTCCGGTTGTGATTAGTGTGATCAACAATGGACGCAGGTGATGAGATTAACGTCCCTGCTTCGCTGGCCAAAGGGACAGCTGAGAGCTCATGGCTGGAGGCGGTGCATGGGCGGGCAGCGCCATTATCCTCTCAGCAAGTGTACAGCAGTGTTTGGTATATGTGCATCTGTTGTTATTTACTATTTAGATTTGCTTTAACTCTTACTTCCTAAGTCACACTCAGGTAAATTTGCAATATCCCGTCAGGTGCCATTTCTTCTCTGTTACAAACTGATGACCTCACCTGGAAGTTTAACTCAAAGAGTTTCCATCATTTATTCAAACACATTTATTTTAGAAAGAATTCTGAAAAGACTTTTACTTATTTAGATATACTATGAACTGGATACTGTATTTTATCAGCAAGAGTAAGCACTCAAGGGAAGACTGTAACTTAATAACTTGATATGAAAGGAGCTTTATTTTTATTCCCAGTGATGAATTCCTCCTGACGTGCTCAGTGGTGGAAGAAGTTCTTTGACTGCTTCGGATTGCAGCCGTTTCTCCTGTTCAAGTATTTTTTTTTTCATTCTTTTTTTCACCCCCATCTACTCAAGATATCTTTATGTCTCTCTAATTTCATTTTTGATCTGTCTCTGCCACGGGATTGGGTTGAAGTAAGAGTGGAATGAAATAGGAGGAATGGATTTGTTGTCACCGTGCCATCAGTTTTAAGCCCCTTGACACTGAGAGTAAGGTAAAGAATATGATTCCTGCCTCTGTGTGAGACTTGAAAGTGCTGTGTCTTTTCAAAAGGCTATAATGCGCAGTTTATTTTCATCATCCGTCGAGAGTGTCGGGGGGGAGGGAGGTGATTAGGTGGTGCTCGTAGCCCGAAGTCTGCTGTTAGATTTTATTTTCTTCCTAGAGATTGTGACTCGCCGTCTCGTTCCCCGCCGACGTCACCGGGTCCATTCTCGAGGCTGCGGCTCATGAGAGACTTATATTCTCTCCTTGTCTGGCATTAGCAATTACCGCCGCCGTGGAAAGGTCAGGAGATGTTTTTAAAATGCGACCCAGGTCTTTGCCTGACTGCTCCACTGAAATGTTGTCATACATTTATTGGGTATCAAATGAGGCTCCTGCGAGCAGTGCCAAGTAGAAGGCTGTGACATTCTGACATTTATAACCAAGGTGAACGTCTGTCAGAGGACTTTCTCTCAGCCGCGTCCTTTGTCTTCGAGTGTGGTCCGAGTTCCTCGGTCATTCATCAAGCGTGTCCATATTTTTTGCGGCGTTTTAATGACGAGAAACGAGCAAGAGCCGAGGATGTTGAATCAGCTCCTGTTTGTGTTACGAGGCTCTGACGTTATTTATTTAATTTCTATAATTGGTGACAGATTTAATAGATATTAATCTAAATGACTGTGCTCTGTTTTAGAGATAATTATACCTGGTGAGACAATACCATTTTAGCAAGGAAGAAAATTAATTCCCATGTTCACGGGATGTTTCATTTATCCTTAATGTTGATAATGGGATTGTCAAATATGTGCAGTAAGCACATTACATATCATAATTAGTCAGTGTTTCACGCCGCACACTCTGGCTGTGCAGAACATGAGCGTGCACACATGCGCTGCAGGAAATATACATTTCAGATAACCTTTCGCATTCTTATCTTCATTTTTAATTGCTCTTAGTTTCATTCAGAGATTTAATCCCGTCCAAAACATGGAGCCTCCTGCGCTGCACGCCGTGCTCATGCCCGCTCACCCTCCATTTTGATTGTAATGGTAAAATGTAAGCCCTAATGTGAGCCTAATTCACTTCACCCCTCAGCAGTTTAGGCTTTGCCTCATCCATCTCACTTAGAAAGTGCACCGCTAGCCAGATCCCCACCGCATAAAGACATCAGCTTTATTACAATGCCCCGACACGAGGATGCTAAATTATTTATCTTATTTAGCTTTGGTATTGCAAATAACTGTTAGACACTGAGTAGAACCAACACAGCCTGTCCTGTTCACTTTTCTGCCGGACTGGATTTTGACAGTGGCGCATTAATAATAGAAACATAGAAAACTTTTTTTTTTTTTTTTTTTAAAGGTTACATCTGTATTCATCGGGTTTTGTTTTGGTTCCATTGTTGTGGCTCTGTGAATGTACATAAACACTGCTAAATGAGTTGCCATGTTTTTTTTTGTTTTGTTTCTTTTTGGCAAAATATTTTTTTTTATGATATAATTCATAAACGTCTCGTGAAAAGAAAAAGATGTGACGGCAAAGCAGGTGCTCTATTCACATCAGCTTCATTCTTACAAATACACAGACAAAGTCTTTATTACGAGGAACCGTAAATACTGTAATAATAGAAAACGCACACTGGGATATAGATGTGCTCCAGGCTAAACGGAGCACATGATGGATCATTGCCTTCTGATGAATACACTCTCCACGTCTAAAACACGAGAAAGCACTAACACGGCCGAACCCCGTAGCCACAGCTTGTACTGCAGCTGCAGTTTTACATACAGAACACATTCATCACCGGTTGCTACTTATTAGTTAACCTTTTGAGGTTCCAAGAAATAATTGATTATACCGTGAATAGTTAGAGAATGCATTTTGCATTTTTATGTGTAATTGACGGACTAATTGTAAAGTAAAAGAAGTCTTTTATGGATTGCCTGCTCCATTGTTGTCCGCTCGGCTTAGGTCTCCGTCTCAGCTTGCTTTGTTTTTAGGCTCCAGCCAGAGACAGATAAGGGCATGAGAGCGGTGGGAGAGCCAAGGCGCATCATTTGTTTAGCTGATAAATTATGGATAGCATTTCTGATAGGAGACCGTGGCCTTTACCTGCGCGTGATGCCTCCTTATGCCCTTATCCCGCCACATTCCTCCTCTAGCATATCCACAATGCTAATAAATACTGATACGAGGGGCAGCTGTGTGCGTGGGGTGACACTATTGTTGCTGCAAATTTTCACTTTTGTTGAGATTCTCTCTCTCTTTTTTTCTTCTTTTTTTTTTTTTTTTTGTTTTGTTTGTGCGTCCGTCCCAATTTAGCTGCCCAGTCTTGGTTTCCACCAGCTCTCCCCCTCTGTTCTCTGTTGTGCAGCTGCAGCCGGCTTGGCTTTTACACCTCCCTAAGTGCCAATCTGAGCAGGCAGCACTTGGAGCCACAAACAAGGCTGCACTAAAGATAAATGCACAAACTGAACTCTCCGGCAGGCTCGAGAGAAGGTCGTTTGAAAAACCAGAAAGTGTAGATATATTAATAATAATGGGTGTAATGTGTTATGTTTGGATTCTGTTTAGATAGAGAAATGAATAATAGGCTGTTAAATCTTTGCTAAGTGTGATGTAAAAAAAAAAATAGCGCTTCAGTGGGAACATGTGACCTGTGTGGCAAGTGAGGAAACCCACACTGAATTTAAGCATCATATATTTGGTCAAAAGGCAAATAATACAAGAGTATCTTCGCTAACTTCATACTGAAGGAGCATATCAATAAAATCCCACATAATATGGAATTATGCATTAGATAATAAGTTCGTAGGAAACAAACTAACAAAGCCAAGTTAAAGCTTGCTGGAGACCACAAACCAGAAGCGTAATCAAAGCTCCAAAACAGAAAATGGAAAAAAAACAACACCTTGATTTACTGTGTGAACGGTAGCGACGTCTCTGTGAAACCTCTAGAAAGTAATTTTTTGGGGGCGTAACAGGGGCTGATGTGCACAATCATAGAAACTTCGGAGACACCGGCAAAGGCAGAAGAGAAAGCTCTCGCTGTCATCTCGTCCCTTGTGTTTTTTATCTACCTCTCAGTGTGATTAATGCCATCTCTAACCCTCCCCTGACCTTTCTGATTGATTTATGGAGTTCATGGTACAATAACTTAGTGCTTCCGTGTGCATTCATTTTCACTGCACTGATATTTGTCATTTGCAGGGTTCAGAGTTTGGCCTTTTCCCCCCTCATACGTGAATTGTTTGCTTCCGATGGTGATTGGCTCACTGTCCCTCGGGCTTGTCAGAGGGAGGTATTAAAAGTCATCCCTACAGGTGCAGCATAATTCACTGGAAATGTCTGTATATATTCTGGGACTGATTTTTTTCCCCCAGCCTGAATGATTAATACAGCTCTATCTACAGTATATGCAGCGCATTTCACAGACATCTCATCATCACTGTTGACTCATATGTTGACACAATGACATTACACCTGTCACAGGTTATATTCATCATATATTTGCTATACGGTGTGTTGTTAGCGTCTATTCTGCTCTGAAACCAGACATTAACCGTATCTCTTGGAGCATGCTTTGATTCGCCCTTTAGTCCAAACAACAATTTTCCATCTGTTGGAGTTGCTGTTATTTATTTATATTTTTATATTTAGATGCCTGTGTCAAACAGTATGTAGTTTATTCATTTTATAGACAGAAATGCGTTTAAATAAGGTTTATGTGAAATATATTTTACCTGTTATTTTTATGTGAATAATGAGCCTGGAATAAATACTTCCAGATGTTTTAATGAAGTTGAATTTGTCATAACTAAAATCCACCTATGTTGCTTGTCGCACACATAAATTAACTATGAGCTAATTAACAACACCCAGACACTTTTGTAAATAATACTATAAATATTACTCTCTTAAGATGGATACGTTTATTGACAATTATTAAAATGAACACAATGTGCCGATTATATACTAATTATAGTACCGATGGTCTGTTGGGAATAGGGTCAGTTGAAGGAGAAGGTCAGAACCAGATGTTTGCGCCTGAAAAAAAAAAAGCGCAAACATCAAAGCAGATGGACAGGGGGGAAAAAAAAGAAAAGTCCAATTATCATCGCTGTTGACTGCTAAAAAATACTACTAAAACAATCCATAATACATGAAGGGCTCTGGAATGAGAACAGAAGGGTTTTGAAAGACATCTGTTAAATGTTTCTGTTTTAAGTATGGTGCTGTATTTTAGTGGCTATCCTAAAATACAGCAGAAACAAATGTTGATTTGAGACACGGTGTATGTAATCAATGAGTTGTAGTTGCCCGACTGCCTGGCGCACTGTGTCTGGAAAACGCAGTACATTATTTATTACTGTATTCAGTGCTTTATCACAATATCAGACCCCACTAACACTCTGTTTATGATTGCACTGATGAGTATTTACTTTTATTTACTTAACTGACGAGAGAAAGTGGTATTGGGAGTTACTCATGGTCAAATAACAATACTTTAGTCGGATGTGAAAATGGTCAACAGGGACGTAGTGGTGAAGTGAAATGATTGGGTAAACAGTTCCTCTCATAGGGGCTGTGCCTCCTATCTTGCATCATAATCTAATGGCTCAGTCTACGTGATTAAGCAAGATCAATAAACAGTACGTTAACAAATTGTGTCTGCTCCATTTCCCCATTCCCCATTCCCCAAGTTATCTATCAATCATTATGTACCACTTCCATTAGACCTTGAGAGTTTGTGTGTCCACCCTTGCATCCGTCTCCCTTTCTCATCCCTGACAATCCCAACTCTGTGAGCTTTAAATAGCCAGGTTACTATTTTTAATAAAGATGTCAAAATGTGTATCCCTCTGACCCGTTCCACGCTCTGCTGCATGAACACAGATCCTGGAGTGTTAACAGTCTTGGCGAAGGGTGCGTATCTTATGAGTGCTGCGGCGCACACGTAGGTGGTGGGTTGGTATTAGCTCCACGGCAACAGCAGGTAATGGTGATGACATGCAGGGCCGCGGTGTTTCCACAGGACACCAAGTGAGCGATCTAAGAGTTTGCAGAACAATCTGAATCGGGAAGCTCAGGTCTGAGTGGAGACACGTAAACACAGCTTGGAGATTTGTCAGTAAGGGGTGTTTAAGGACATCTGCAGTGCTCTCAGTTTATTTGTCACTTACTATCCTCCTCTACGGTAAGTGGTGTCAACTAATCTACATCTTCTGGACGTGAAATTGACGAAGGAGACGTTTGTGCTCATTTGACAGAGTGAACTCTCACTGGACCCTGTGATGTGTCTCCAGTTTCAGCTGTTACTGCCAGCCAGGTCACCGTATGGATCCATCCCGTCAGACATCCACCCACAGCCTGTCACTGCGTCTCCACGCTTCAGGGGATTCTCCATGGATTCCTGAGCACCAGTTGACACATCTTACATTTTCAGCTAAAGTTTGTTGTTAAATTTTGTCTTACAGTAACTGGGGCCTGCCCTGAGGTACAGAACGAGTTGAGTGCTGTGTTACACGTAACAGAATGGGCCCATTGGCACAAGACCAATCAGAGATTGAGACAACAAAGACAGCTGATTCACAAATTCAATGAATAACACACATGAGCTGATCAGCAGAAATAGATCCTGTGGCACCGGAGGAAAGTCAGCACATTATGTTTTACATAAGTTACAGTCATTTACAAGTTTATAAATTAAGACAAGTTATGACAAAATAACCATACATTTAATAATCTGCTTCAGTTGATATGAATTCAGCATCAAACATTATACATTCCTCTGCAGGGGCGTGTCTGTTCAGTCCTTTGTCTGGCTTCTGTCTGTCTGCTAAGGTGTGTTCAGTCTCTGTATCCTTTTACTCTGCATGTTAAATCTAATGATGCATGAACCCTGAACTTCCTGTAGCATAGCACTGCTGCACTGTGCACTTCCATTTGATTAGTGGAATCCATGGAACAGCAATACTGTAACAGGTTCTTTCTGTAGGGGTCTACTTGCATCCTATTTAGGGGAGCTGTCCTTGCTGTTGAGCAACTTATCCTTATGTCTTATGCTAGAGTTAAACGAAGCTAACCAGTGAAGAATGACATTGCAAATATCAGCAACAATATTTATACAGTAGGTTGTCTGATCACAACCAAATAAATAAATGATGACATTACCAGTAATAATAATGGAGATTCAATATCTGGATGGATGGGACTAAAGGACCTAGATGGCAGTTAGTTGTCTACCATAGATGGATGGTACACTGAATGTGTCTCTGGCAAAGAGTGAAGCTCTGGTATGAAGCCATGTGGAGAATTGAAATGCGTCATGCACAGGACACTTGTAAGGACTGGCAGATGTAAAGGGGATTTTAAATGAGGCGATGTTTACAGGCATCATCACCATTCCTTCATATCGACATGAAAAAAAAAAAAAACATTTTGCATCTGTTCATTCTGGTTGTCAATTGACACAAGTCTAAATTTTGTTATTCTTTTTCTTTATATTTACAGAAACATAAATGGAGAAGAGTACAGGGCCAGGCTTTGGATTTAGAGCACAAATATTCTGTGGCTCCTGACTGACTTGAAACTGTTCTTAGAAAGTTGGTTTATTGTAGCATTAAGTGAAGATCAGATGGTAAGGCTTCAAACTTCTCCGCTGAGAGCAGTTAAGATTAAATGTGGGGTCTGTTCTCACCATCGCAGATGGAGTCTAAATCAAACGTGCATTAAGAAGAGCAATCTCACAGTATGTTGTTCTCTTATTCAGAAATAATTCATTGGAGTGCATCATTACACAGTGAGGTATTTAGTTATTTCCTCATTTCTTTCTCATGGTAGGGAGTTAATGTTTATATTATGTTATATATTATATTCTACCTTTCTCTTGGAGTGACTCTGGCATAAGGAACCTCCTGATAAACAGTTCTGTCTTGTGTGGTTGCATGACGAATTACCAGGCTTATCATCCCAGGATCCCCAAGAGCTCCACTGGTGAGCTCTTCTTTTCTTTCAGACACATCTGACCTCCTCTTCCTCCTAAGGCTGAATCTTTCTATTGGCCATTAAGAGTAGAAGAAGGCTTGCTCAGCTTTCTGCACTCGTCCGCTGTGGTTAGTGTGAGGGGTTTGTTAGGATCAGTGGTGCTGCTTCAGGCGACAATGAGACATGATTTACAGCCATTATTTTCTCATATTTTTCAAAAAAGAAAAAAAAAGAAGAAACAACCTCTAGCTATATGTTGTGAAACATACATTTGTTGTGTAGACTTACTATGCAGTAGTTTGTTACTGGAAAATAATATAATGTTAATTTCACTACCAACAGCCCTGGGCTTCTGTCATGAAATTATTAGATTATTTAGTGAAAACTGATCAATGGTAATTTTGTCTTTTGCTAGTTAGCCTCTGTGTTTGAGGTCCTCTTATTTCTCTTAGATGAAATCATTTCTTTAGATGTCGATTTTGAATTCCCCATTAATTTTGACTTATCACAGGCTAAAACATGAATATGCTAATTCAAAGCGATAAGTAGATTGAGCATGATATTTGATCTCTTTTTCATTTCTATCAACAAACAAGCAACAAAATACAACGCTGAATTCACCCTGCTAATGGCTGTTGCTAAGTACACAATTGTGTGTTTAGCCTTGTCAAGCAATAGATAAAATGAATAGTGACCTCTGTGCTCTCTATAAGTCTAGGTGTCTATGTAAGTAAGAGGATGACAGTGAGATTGACCAAAGTGTTCAAGGCTCATTGAAGACAGATTTCCGCTCACGAAGCTGTATCTTTCGTCCCATAGCTTAACAAGAACGGACGGCTCCCTTTATGCCTCCGATGATTGTCCCGGGACCTCATACAAACCCTCCCTGAAATTCGGTTCCTAAGTGGAACGCTTCATCTCCGTGAGTGAGTGCGGCCAGGTCTCAGGCAGACACCGTGAAATGGGCACGGCTCTGGATCACAGAGCAGGCCAGTGAGCCCTCACTAGCCGTAGCTGGTCCATTTACCAAGGCCCATTAGTAAGATCATACTTTGCTGGCTCCACAGCCCTGCCATTTATTCATCCTGCTGCACGGCGAGTGTTTGACCACACTAATGTTCAAGGTACTCTGCTCAGCTCAGTAGGTAGCTGCAGCGCTAATAGCCCTGGGCTCTGCAGGCCGGTAATGACTACAGAACATTCTAGACATACAGGATTGATAGTTTTGATTAGATGCTGTATCTTAGGGAGTGTGATGCTTAGGCGTATTGATTTGTTGCGCGTGTGTTATCAATCATGACACCAACCACATATTGCAACTATCTGGGTGAGAAGATTCTTATTGACTTTTAATTGACAAAACAAATGAGCCCACGCCATACGTGATAAAATATAAAATTATCAATGACATCACCTGTAGTCCAGCGGTGCATCAGTTGCGCAAGTGCGAGCAGAACTTGTGTTTGTGTGATGTACTACATAACAGATTGTGGAGGTGTCTGCGCGCAGTGCGAGTGTAACGCGAAGGCCACTGTTCCTGTCATCACAGTGATTTATTACCCAGCCAGACCCTCGATGGCCTGGTGGTGGCCATCTCCTCAGGCCACAGGAGCCACTCCATGCGGCCACATCACATCGACAAGCAGCACAATATTGTCCTGCTTCGCTTCAACGACGCCAGCTGACACAAGGATCTGTGTGTTGACACCACGGTGTGTTGCTGGAAGCCTGACAGGTCAGGTATCGGGACAAAGGGTTAATGTGAAAATAGATTAAACCCCGTGGGAGTTAACTGGCTCCCACCTCTTTCCAAATATGAAGAGACAGATAACAATATGACCACACCTAATATTGTGTAGGTCTCCCTTGTGTCCCTAAAACAGTTGTGACTCATCAGAGAATGGATGTAGACCTTCTGAGGGCGTCCTATGGTGTCTGGAAACAGAATGGGAGCCTTTGAGTCCTATGGGGAGGGGCCTCTGTGGATCTCTGTTAGTGGTTTTAATGTTGTGGCAGATGTATGAGGCACAGACTTGTGCGAGCTATCCACCATAAGCTACACTCTCACAGTGCACACACTCAGATCTCAGCAACACTCAGGGGCAAATCAGCATCAATGAAAGGTAGGTGTTTTGTCTGGAACAGTTGAAGGCAGATGTGATGACTCAGCTTTTCTGCTCCCCTCTTTAAGTCCCTCCATGTCTGTAATCGGCTTTGTCTGGAATGCAAAAATAACAGGACCAATTAGGCCAGAAGTCTCTCGGCTATTCAGCGTTGCATGAAGTAGAAAAGACGTGAACTCTGTTGAACCCCTTTTCTCACTTTCTGTACTTACACATAGTCTGTCATTAAAAAGAAGAAAAAAGAAAAAAATAGGTTCTCCTTTCCTGTTTTCCATGGTGTTTTGTTTATTTCATTCATATCTGTAGATTTCAAATTTTGTTCAAAGCAATTAACAATCAGCGGCTTACCTTCACGAATACCTGAATGCTTCTGATATTTTTCCATAGGAGCCATAGGAGAAAGTTTATCTTGTATTTCCAAAAAAAACCCTGTACATCAAAATAAATCCTATCCTCTGAATTTGCATATTAACAGACGACTACATTATGGACTCTATCATCTCTATCATGCTCTGACATTTGAACCTTGTTTGTTTGGTAGCACCGGGGGCTGTGCTGCCAAAAATGAAAGCCGAAATCAATCTCCTGGAATTGTGATTTTAACCATATGTCCTTGTGTAACGAGGCTAACGAGGGGCTGTTAGGGGCCACTAATTTGCCCCCCCCTCGGCCGAGGCTTGTTAATGTCACTGTCACGTTGTCGATCTCTGGGCCTTCAGACCCAGGGCATTAAGGGGAAGGGCATGCAGGGAAGTGGGGGCGGGGGTCTCTTATCACTTATCATCATATCATCATCATCATTGGCCTTGCACCACCCCCCACCCCCACCCCCACCCCCACCCCCTAAACCGGAACAACGCTGCAATGTAAATTATTAACAGACAGTCGAGTCCAGATCCTGCTGTTGGATCTTATGCGAGTCCCTTAGCTCTGTGAGCTGTGAGTACTAGTGTACATATTTGAAGAATAGCGTATTAGCCACTGTTCATTGTGCAAATCGGTTTCCCTCATGCCTAATGTCAAAACAGTACAGCAGCACAACAGATTTCCTTTATGCATATTGTACTCTATATTCTTCATCCTTTTCCACCTCTGTTGCTATTCTAGGCGCTGAAGAAAATCTGATTTATTTGTTGGTTCAACCACAGACGTTCACACTTTTCAGTGCCATAATCTCCTAACGTTCTCTGCAATGAATAATTCAACTTGCTTTAAATAAATAATGCTTTTCTACTGTATCTGTAAATAACAATGTTAATGTCACACTTTTTGTGCATTTTAATGATTTATTTGACCTGAACATGATGCACCGTGTTGTGCATAAAGACATCAGCAAGGGGGAGTGGATGGAGTTTGAATGTTATTGACCCAGGGAACTGCACCCGGGTAGATTCTCCTGTAACCTTTAAGCAAGGATCTCAAGGATATGGAAGGATGTGTCTCACCTCTTGACACACTCTTTGCTATTTCAGCTTGGCTCTTGTTACCTACAGTGTTCAGTACAGCCAGCGTTTGGTTCTCCTGGCTGGAAGCCGGCCACTTAGGAATGTCATTTTATAAATGGGCCGCCTCCGTGATAAATGTTCTCCTGTCTTAGGATCAGGACCCTGACACTGTAATGCTGTGGGATAAGGCTATTCATAGAGAAACCAAAGAGTAACAGTAAAGAAACTTTACAACCACTTTCCTCAATGGATGTATACCTCTGATGCACAAAATGATGAAACAGTTTCTTTTATTTTATTTTTTTTATAATTCCCAACAAATGCCTGGTTATAGTTTTTTTTTTTCAGTTCACAGTCTTTGTTGAAACGGCATACGCACAAAGCTCATTATCACTCCCACAGTAAGTCACAAATGTACATCAACACGCTCTTAAGAATCCATTTGCGATCGAGACTTGTGCCCACTCGAATGCTCATTACAGCGGTTATTGAAAGAACAGCAGGAGGAAAGTGCAGTCGAAGTGATGGAAAAGTTTCGCTGTGAGATTGTATCTCTCATCTTGCGTTTGATCTCCTTATCGCTCCACCTGCAGCCGGCTCTAGAAAACGGTGTGCATGCCCTGTCTGGATTGGGTGCTCTCACACTAAACGTCGTTCGCTTTAATTCGTGTTCAGTAATGCGATGGAAGATGCTACAGCGTTGCGTTTAATCTCGACTCGGTTCGTGTTGACTGGACAGGCGAGGCAAAACAATCAAGGCCAAGTCCTGACAGGCTTTCAACTCTGCGTGAGTGGGAGCACTTGAATTTACTGCTGTGGTTCATGTACGAGCACTCTACATGAACATCTGATCAAGCATCTTGGCTACACGCTAGAAAACAACCTTTTCACGTATATGCCTGTAGACGACACACCTCTAAAGGAGAAGACGTGCTCTGGAGGTGCGATCTATTCACCCGACAGTTTATTTTTCAAAGTAAACTGCCTGGCTATATAATTATAAGCTGTTTAGGGTAGCCGTATTGGTCCGTGGGTAACGTGTGTTCCCACTGGAAGCGAAGGGCTCTGGGGAGCTTGCTTTCAGTTCAGCTGATTTGCTCTGGAACAGAGTGTGATTGTTGTGTTCACACCAGCCCCGAACGAACCGACGTGGGGTGAAATGCTTATGTTTTGGAATGACACGCAAAGTGTGAAAGCACCCTAAGAGAGCAGGAAGAGGAGTGGGAGTGGAAGTGCCAAGAGTGTGCTGAGATTGTGTTCAGATGGAACCGTTTCTGCAGCCTAATGACTTTTGCCCAATGGGCTCTGAAGCCGTAGCTGCAGTTCATATTGCTACATTACTTTAAGAAGATTAGCTAAATTAACGGTGATTCATTAGTGATAGAGTAATATCACAGTGAATTTTTAAACACATCTTTTTTTTTTTTTTATTGAAGGCTTTAAGCTAATTTCAGGTATTCTTCTTTAATTAAAGGAACATCCTTGCACATTCTTGCCTTGTGGCTATTTGCTCATATATTTGAATGAGCTATGATTCATACCTCATCATTTATCCACATTTGACTGTGTGTTTACTTTTGTAATGTAACATCAGTTTTTCTATACGGGCAGATTTGCTTTGTAATTTTCAGCTTTAAAACTCTCCGTTACATTAGGTTGATGCCATAACTCCCAGAGAGTGAATATAGTAATCTTTATTTATCATTGCATGGTGCGAAACACTTTTAAATGTGATGCTTTTATGTCTGTATGTCCAATAACCAGAAAATGGACTGTGCTTAATGTTAAGACTCAATTTTGTTTCATTACTGTTTGCTAAAAGTAAATCATTTATGTTTTTGTCTCAGGAATATTTACCCCTGTGTTAGTATATATCATATGTAGCACACACCTGAGCACGACAGTGTGTTTTTTTATCGTGTGTTTTTCTCTGTTATGTTGCTCTTCACACACTGGCCTCATCTGGGCCATTGTTTCATCGGGGGGTTTGAGTAACTTTGTTATTTTGAGCTGACTCTGCTTACTGTAGGTCAGCTGTCTCTGAGCTGAGTCCCGTTCTGGAGCCCTTCAGCTCCCCAGCGTCCCCCGCAGCCAAACAGCCACACCAGCCGACGGGCCGATATAACTCCAGCTGCTGACAACTCGCAGAGACATCTATGTAATTTAGGACGTGATTCCCTTTTCCTGGGGGCTGTATAAAATCTATATTGCAACCATAAACAATCCGGGCTTTTCCTGCGAGCCTCGCCATCCGTGTTCTTACGCACGCAGAGAGATATTATTTTAGATGTGCAGTGGCTAGCGGTCTCTGTTGTCCGAAAGGCCGTGCAGCAATAAGGTGGAATGTCCTCCAGTCATCCTGACAGAGGTGGTTTCTACGCTTATGCACCACGCATTACTGTGATGACAGAAGGAGCCATTTGTATGTATATATCTATTTTTCACATTATTCCAGTCTACCTTGTTTCTCTGTGGCATTGTAATCAACACTACAAGCTCTGGTCTGTATTCATTTTCACAGTGGAGTAAACTTGAGTATACTTATTTTGGTTGTCGGGGTCCTCATTATGCCATGGAGTCATTGTCCTATTGTTGAAACTGTTTTTTTTTTCTCCCCCAGTTAGAGCGCTGGAATCTGATTTGTGACAAATACAATAAGTGAAATAATTATCATTGTTATTTTTTTTTTCTGGTTATTTATCATTTGCCTGACAGAATGTCAGAAGCACTGAGTTTCAGTTTTGCATTGTTCTGCAGTAAGGCTAATTATGCATGTCTAAGTCTCCAGCTACCATAACGATTTGTGCTTATGAGGCTGCTCATGGTGGCAGTTCCATGTGTCTGCTGCTGCTGCTGCTGCTGCAGAGGCTCCAGGCATTATTCCACTTCAGCCTGACACCAGTGTCTCTTCCAATTCCATCTCATTGCATTAGTCATTACGCTCGGCACTGACACCACCCATCATATCATTGCCTTAATTACATCTGAGCTCCGTTGTGTACATATGACCATATCATTAACACGGACTTCCATCCCTTCTCTGCGCCCCCGCCCCTGCCCCTCGGTACCCTTACATGCTGCTCTTGCTTTATTTTCTCCCACATATTTGACCTCGTCTTTCATCCATCACGCTGGACAGTCCACGTGCCTGAACAAAGACAAATTACATGCACTTTGCAGTGATTCATTCAGTGAATATTTCCCCAACCTCCTATGCAAAATTATTCATCCTCCGTACGGGTTGTTGAGGTGATGGGGATACCTAACAGTGATGGAGTGCAATGTAGGTTACCAACCTTGTGCAAAATAGAAAAAAAAAATCACCATATTTCTACGATTATCCGGTGGAGCTGGGAGATGTCGCATCAGTAGAATTTTTCTGTCTCCCGTCTCCAGGGGTAATGATGAGGGAAGTCTGGCCAGCCACCCTGATTATAAAAGGGTCTGTGTGTGTGAGTGCGGGTAATAGTCTGTCTGAACTTTGCTGAGGTGGTGATTACAGACACCGTGTCACCTGCCTAATAGTCAACTCTGGTAGGTGAGGTCAGGACCCGTCTGCAGGATCCCGAAACACACGTTGCTATGCGCGTACACACACACCGCACACATTTGTACTTGCTGCACGTTTGAAACGTGTATGTGGAAATGTGCTAAAAGAAAAAGTTTTTTTTTTTAAGTTGCAAACGGCTGCTTCAACAGTGAAATTGTCACAGTGAAAGAATATGGTGAAAGTACCATTTAGACAGAAGAGCTAAATGATACCAGTGATATTTTTGCTATATAAGGCCAGCTATATGAGGCGTCAGGCCATCCATCTTTTTATTTATTCTGCTCCCGCTAGCGCGCTCTGACTAAGTGACTGTAATACGTGAGTTGACAAATCTAATTCAGGAGACAGTATCCTCACACCGTGTGGCCCTGAAATTTACTGTTACATTAGAGTCCCATGCTCCCTCTGCCAACAATGGCATCCCTACATGTTGTATATCTAAGTATTTTTAGCCCCGAGTAAAACAAAAACCTGCAGACAGCATCATTTCTGGACATGAATGCATAAAACCACTTTCATCTGCCAGATGACTGCGTGTGCGCTGCAGCCTCGTAAAAGTGACAGGGGACAAAGTGTGATTTTATTTGGTCATCACCTTGTAATGTATTCATAGTTGAGTTTCACAGCCAGGCCCGTATTTTCTTATTAACATGTGCTGGCTATATTGTGGTTTGATACCAAACACAGGGATGCATTGTCATCTAATTTCTGATGGATATATGCGTTTCATTCCGCAATTTCTTTAAAGTGTCCTCCTCATTTTAGGGCACATTATGATGAGCTACTGCAGTCGTATCGGGATTGTAGCTTTTTTTTTAGTAAGTCCGGTGTTTGATGGATTAAATGCACAGATTCTATGACATTTTATCACTGCGGCCACTGCATGAAACCTTTCTGGTGCACATCTCCCACTGCATTGCATTCTATTCTAACTTGTCCTGGGACACTTTGGGATAAGTAACACAGTTAGACTCTGTTATGTGAACTGTCATTGATTTATCTCTAAACGTTATAGTGGCTCTTGGAAGAGGAAAAACAATCTCTTTTTCTTTCTTTTTTTTTTTGCTGGAACTCAATTGCATTATCTAGATAGGCTAGCTAAGCTGTTCCTGAACCTGAAGTTAGATTAAGTATACTATAACTTGACTATATATTCATTGGGTTGCTATAGGAGTAAGATTATTAGATTTCTTAAGGCCTGTTTTTACTATAGAGTTCAATACTGTGGCAGAACAAGCCCACGTGCTGCAGGGTCTTATAGTGTCTATGACAACATAAACTTCCTCTGGCTATGGTGGATTAACCCTATCTGTAATAGGCCCCATTTTAAGGCCTGACTGATGGTTGTCACATCCCAGGTCCTCAGGAGACACTGCGGTCTGCTGCAGTCAGAGGTTTATGTGGAATTAACACAGCTGGAGTTGATGGTAAATGACAGCTGCTGACTCCCACCAGGGACCCACCTTTGTAGGATAAAGGTATTTCTGCTCGCTCTATCTTGCCCGTGTGATTCACTGTAATGAGCTTTGCCCAGCCACTCAGGCTCCTCAGAGAGATGGGAGATCTGATGTTGACTCCCCACACGGCTTTGACAAGATATCGCTGCAGAATCGAATATAATTACAGGAACGTGTCCACGCCATCTGCCGCAGCGTGCCGCGGTTCTAACTAGGGCTGTAGTTTCATTGTTTGATTACTCTCTTAGCCATTACAAGTTTGGGGATGTACAAAAGTAGTCTGTGTAGCCTTAGCCTGTGGATGACATGTAATTGTACTCTTTCCTCCATTGGCGGTGGAGGACTGCAGTTAATGATGCTTTTTACTTTTCAGAGAACTACTGCTTGTTAGAGTAGTAAAGTGAGAATAATTAGGAAGGAGATGGATTAGGTGACACCAAAGATATGGGTGGTTAGTAGAATAAAATGTGGCATGTGCTTGTCCATTAACAAACAATCCTTCCTGTTTCTCTAGCCTCTCGGGTGCATCCCTACAGGCTCTGTAAACCTAAAAACTGCTCACTCCTAACAAGGAGTGCTGCTTAAACCATTTCCTACCAGTAACGACAGTAGTGGGCCCCATTGTATAGTATAGAGTATAACTCAAAATGCCTGCTGCTAAATGTCTAACAATGAGCTTTAATTTTAAACCTTCTAGTCAGCAGCTAGACATAGTGCCAATAGTTTGGCACGGTAATGTCGATTGTATACAGTACTGTTACAGCAGGAACTTATTTTAAATTATGTCGTAATCAGAACTAATTATGTGTTATCTACAGCTGAAGGTATAATTTATACACTCAACTGTGGAATGAACTGAACGACATACACTTATCAGGCATAAGATTATGACCACCGTCCTAATATGGTGTAGGTCTCCTTTGTGGGGCCTTTGGGTCCTGTGTGTCGATGGGAGGGGCCTCGGTCCATCAGGCTTGTTCCCGCTCTGGTCTAGGTGGTTGGTACTAAAGTTTCCCAGCAGAACATTGAATTGTCACAAGATAGTTGATGTTCTTTACTTCTCCTGCCAGTGGTTTTAATGATGTGGCTGATGATGTTGTGGCGTGTTTTGCCCCCTCAAACTGAGCCTCCAGAGATAATAATTGTTATATTTGTCTCAGTCATAGTTAAACACACTATTTGCTGTCCGGCAGGTATATGTTTGGACACTGACACATTTGTATTAAAATCCCAGCTTTAATTTGAGAGCATACACATCCCATTCGGGGGAACGGTGCAAGAGGCTCAAAAGTGATTTAATACTTGACGCAATGAATTAAGCTGGCCCTGGAGTTCATTTCAAGTGTGGCATTTGCATCTGGAAACTTGCTGTGAACCCACAACACACTTCAAAGGAGCTTTCAATACAAGTTAAAACAGCCCATTCTTAAACTGTAAAAACGGAATAAATCCATCACTGAGATAGCTTTAACTTTAGGAACAAAGGCCTGGCAATTAGGCACGAAGGAGGAGACCCATCCTTTGGTGATGTTCCAGACTTCTGGAGAAAAAGAAAATCTCTGCATGCAGTTGGACAGTCCTACAATTAATCGGAGCCATCTTGTTGTAAACTAATTCAATTTGATGATGTGATGTGATGTGGTGACTATGACCGTTGCTGTTATTCTTCTATCACCACTCAAAACCTGCCTAAATAATTTGATTGGCTCACCAGACCTTTGCTCAGGCATAATTGGTTCCCGACAGAGCCTCTCCATGTTCCGTAATACAAGCAGTGTTCATTGTTCACAATAATTATAACAACCCTTTCATAGAACCAATGTTAGAATCTGTGTTCGTTAGTTGTTCAAAAAGGAAAACTAAACGACTTCTTACTATCTATAAAGTATTTATTAAGATACAGAAAAGAATTCATGTACATGGACCTCAGTGTTCAGCTAACTTCCCAGAGAGACTGAAGAAACTAATGTTACAATTCTTTTTGTACAAAACTACAGAATGAATCTGATTGGCTTTTAAGTAAGAATTCATAAATCCCACCAAAGACTCCTGACAGACATCCACTTGCCATCTGATTTAAAGCAGTGTCATACAAAGTTGCCACCTGGATTTAACTAAGCAAATGGGTAACTGGCAGCCAGTTATTAAACCCCAATCAGTAGCTTCTCATTTCTCATTTCAATCACATAGAAAGACACATCTTGTGGTCATGAAAAAGATGTTTGAGAAGGGCCAAATCACTGGCATGCATCAAGCAGAGAAAACATCTAAGGACCCTGAAGTAGAAACTACTAAAACCAGGTTAAGAACTGTCCAACACATAAAAACTGGAAGGATAGTGGGGAACCACCATCCCCGAAGAATAAATGTGGTTGGAAAAAACATCTGCGATCAATTTAATGTTTGGTGAAATCAAATCAAAGAAATCAAGTCAAAGAACTCAGGACTATGTTTCATATTGAAAGTAAGAGCATTTCCACTCGTACAATGTGAAGGGAACTCAATGGATTGGGATTGAACAGCTGTGTGGCCTTAAGAAAACCACTAATCAGTGAGACTAACCGGGAAAGAAAGGCTTCAATTTGCTAGGGAGCATTAACTCTGCACTCTGGAGCAATGGAAGAAGGTCATTTGGTCTGCTGAGTCCAGATTTACCCTGTTCCAGAGTGATGGGGCATCAGTGTAAAAAGACATGCAAATGAAGTGATGCCCCCATCATTCCTAGAGTCTAGTGTACCAGCCTGTGAGGGCAGTGCTATGATCTGGGGTTGATGCAGTTGCTCAGGTCTAAGTTCAGCAACATTACACCCAAAGAATGAGGTCAGCTGACTACCTCATACCTCACTACCACAGCTGAACATACTGAATGTCCAGGTTATTCCATTAAGGGGTTTTGTTCTTTCCTGACGGCACGGATATATTCAAAGATGGATTCATCAGGATTAATCAGGCTCAGATTGTTAAAGGGTGGTTCAGGGAGTATGAGACATCATTTTCATACATGGATTGGCCACCACAGACTGCAGACCTGAACCCCATTGAGAATCTTTGTTCAGTGGTCAGACTCTCCCATCATCAATACAAGATCTTATAGAAAAATTAATACAATGCTGGATGGAAATAAATCTTGTGACATTGTCGAAGCTTTTTATCAAAACTATGCCACATAGAATGTGCGCTGTAATCAAAGCTAAAGGAAGTCCAAGGAAATATGGTGTGTGACCTTTTTTTTGTGGTGGAAACTCTTTTTTTTTGTCAGGAAGTGTAGAAGCATAATGATATTTCTTATCAAGTTACACTAATTTAATCAGGTTTGTGGTGGGAGTGGTATTTAACAATCTTGGGTTTGGAACGCTATTTCCTCAACAAGTCTATTTTATTATCTGCCAGGTAAATATCAGTATGAACACTAATGACTACAACTGCAGAAATATTTCTCTTTTTTTAAAATCATGACTCGTGCACAGTCTAAAGCGGCAGTCGGATGTGCAGCATCCCTTTACATTTTGCACTTTATTCAATATTCAGACTTAATAGAGCTGGTTCACATCTAAACACAAAAACGGAACAGTCTTGAACTAACCAGGCATCTGTCCAGTAAATACAGGTTCTACATTCAGTGACCTCAATGCAAGTGGCACGTCTGTCCTATTAAAAGGTCTCTCCTCCCCGTCTTTGTCTCTGTGTAAACAGATCTTTAAAAGGCGATGAGGTTGCCTGGCCTGTGCTGCTTTATCTGCAAAGTTACGATTGTCTAGAGAAGATGACCCCGAGCTATTGATTTGTGATCCCTCATATAAACACACACACAGCACACACACCCGCTCTGTTTGGCTTAGTGTCACTCTTCCTTGGCCTTCTAAAAGGTTATTTCTGGACAGCCTGTGCGGGTTGCAGACAAAGTGGAAACATGAGAAACAGACTTTTAACAACTCGATATCCACATAAATGAATCAGAAATGACTCTTAACCAAAACGAATAATTACATAGAAAGGTCGTGTGGACAACCGCTATGGCACGGCTTCTTTTCCTTCACGGCCTTACTATTTCTTGTCACTTGGCAGAAGCCTGACTGTGTCAAATCAATGTCAAATTTAAATGTTAATAGAATCTTAAATTATTCACCATGTAGTTTAGGCCATCTGACCTATTCCGTGGCTCCAAATGAGTCGCCCATATAAATATATGATGGAGAATTAAGGGTCTGGCCCAAATCCAAGGTAAGGTGTAGGGATTCAGGATTCACTGGAGGACTTGGTTCTTATTTTATTTTATTTTATTTTATTTTATTTTATTTTATTTTATTTTACCTCAAATACTCCAGAAATCCATGTAGTAGTTCAATAAAGTAATAATTACATCGTGAGATTATTTCATAATAGATAAACAACTTCATTCAGAAGTTCATTCATGATAGTGGACAATTGGTATGTAAATTATACAAAGCTGGAAGTAGATGATCTCAGATAAAATTCGTTTGTAGAGGCATGGTGTAGGATAAGACTGAAACCAAAGCCAGACCAGGCTGTCTGCTGGCTGTGTCCTTGTATTTAGGACTGGGCTCTCATCTCTCTCACTATATAACAATAGTTTAAATTCATGCAAGCAAGTTAACAGCTTAGACTACACGTGGGCTGCCGTAATCTCACTTGACACAAATACACTTGATACAGTTAAAAAGTAGAACATAATTGAAATTTATAGATTTTTTTTCTCCCATAAAAACTGTGACATGTCCAGCACGTTAGCAAATAAATATATCAACTTGATATCTAGTCAATTTTTAATTACATCTAAGTCATTTTGAATGAGATAAAATATGCTGGGCAGGTACCTCTGCCTTTGTCATTTTACAGTTAAAATCCACTTGGTAATGTGCCTGAAACTTTCTTTGAGAAAGCTCTTTTGTACAAACTGCACCACATTCAGGATCTTAAGTAGGCTGACGAGGCCCTGAACACCAGAGTCACACTGAGTCTGTGTTTCTACTGTTGTTCCTTTTACTTTGTCCAAAGAACTCCTTTGAACTCAACGTTGGGTTCCCTTTCGCCCGGGATGCACTCGCAGTCCTCCCTCTCCACTTTCACCGAATTCCCATAATCCTTCGCCTTGCGTAGACAGAGGGGCCATGCATACGGACACCAAAGCAAAAAAAATCATAAGTCAGCCTTGAGTTGCCCATTACAGTTACTGCATAAACTAGAACTTGAGCTTAAAGATTCAAAAGGTCACAGTCGTATAACGCAAACCGGCTGCAAAAGTTCTTTCAATGCATTCAGATGTTTCTCATGTGGAGCTGGTGGTAAGAAAGAGTTGTGATTAAAAATTTTAGATGCGAGGAGAATACTGCCCGGGGGACGGGGGGAGGGGAGGGGAGGGGAGGGGAGGGGGTCATTAGAATAAAAGAGGATGGCGTGCCATTGGTGAGGTGCAGCAACTGACTGATGTGGGCTGTGAATGGGCTAATGGCATTATCTCAGAACATAATTTATCACTGCAGAGGAAAAAGTGCTGAAACTTTCATTGAATCACAGAGAAATCATTTATCACTTTTATTAGTATTTGCTTTTGCTATTCAGCCTGCGGCCATTCACATACACACAGAGGAGGGAGTCGGATAGATCAGAGTCCTTATGGAAACAGCAGAATCAGATGTGTTCCAGATGTTTTATGTTTAGACATAATGACCCTTTTCAAAAGGCAAATGACGCTGTAGCCAGAAATTATTAAACTGTCTATTTTCACCCATTTAAGAACAATGCACTGCCCCAGAGAATACCAAACATCTATCATGTAATTAAAGGGTCTGCACGCCACATGGAAAAGTCTTTCCGACATCCTGAATATGAGAAAATGATGATGTATGGCGGTGGTAAATGTTCACGTCACATATCACACCTGCTCACGTACATGCTATAGACATGGGCCGATGAAGACATCAGAGGGAAGTTTTATCGTGCGGCCTTGAGGACAGACATGCCATTGTGTTTCATCTTCAATCCACGGGGCAAAACCATCACACAGTTATCAGCCTCTGAGCGCTGCTCCAGTGAGATGCAGACAAATAATGAAACGGCCTTTGTACTGTAGTTCATTAAAACTGTGCTTTGACTTCTTGGATCTTTTCAGCCAGCTGGTGTAAATGCCTTGGCACCTGTCTGTGACTTTGTAACACCCCGACAGTCTCCATCTATTTGCCCTGACCTTGACAGACTTTTCCTGTTCCATATGCATGCTTTCATAAAATCGCATGCCACTCTTAATGCAGTTGGTACGCCGTCGTGTCAGTTTGATGCTTTAAAACATGTGACAAGCTTTCAGAACAACAAAGCCCCCACACTTCAATCAAGGAAATAAAATGCACACGCATACGGAGAGGCAGACACACGTGCGCGGCAGCTCGCGGTCGTTTCGCAGGCACACGGATTTTATACAAATTGTCACATTTAGCTGGTTGAGGCACCTCAGCAATAGCCAGTGTGCAGTGTTTCCCTCCCTGCGGGCGCAGCCATTTAATGAACCCTACCCAGCAGCGGACGGCCAAATATTAGTTTTCTCCATCTCCCTTAGTACATAACTAGAGGGGTTCACACTGCCTCCTCCTCCCTCGCCTACCTCCCTTTACCCCAAATTGCTCCTGCACTCATTACTTCTGCGGGATTGATGTTTTCTTTTCATAAAGCACCAAGCTGATATCCCACGGATTTAGAATTAATAAAATATGAAGGACATTAATATTCCCAGCATTCACGTTTTGCTATTATTGCAGAGGGGCCAGTGAAGCCCCCCGACTCACCCAGCTTGTCAATCACCCTCCAGGTACACTGGTGCCGCTCTGCCCCAGTCAGGCTAGAGGTGAGCGCTGCTGACAGACTTCAAGCAACTTCCTCAAGGACATTAAAGGCAATTTATAACACAGTCGGTGCATGCCACTGCATTTATGACCTCCTTGACTGGATATAAGCCTCGCTCAGATGAACTAGAATATTTTTTTGATGACTTTAGCTGATATTGGCTTCAAATGTGACAACACAGATCTGTCATTTTAAAAACTGGGTTAGCAACTTCTTTAATATAAATAGCTTTAAAATGCATACCCTCCTACTACTTGATCAGTTTGGGATCTAATAAATTTGGATGAATAAGACACAGGTTCAAATATTCTTTTTTTTTAATCTCAAACATGTTTAAACAGAATGGTGGCCGTGCTACTGCCGTAAACATACCTGACATAAACATACCTAACTGGTGTATGTGTAAATAATTTACAGATTAACTGTAAACATAGCTACATGTAGCAGGGACAGTGAATCACCAGCCATTTTGGCCTCAGTAGTCGGCTGATGGAAGCGAGCTGCATCGTTATCTTCTCTTCTGCTAATATTGCGTCGTGCCTCTGGGATGTCACCTGGGGACTGAATGGGTTCTCGGCCAATCGCGGGGAACCTGACAGAGTCAGTGTGTAATATGCGGCCTCGTGATTGGCTCCGCAGCGATAGGGGCGGGGCCTACTGTGTACAGGAGGCAGATGTGAAAGGGTGGCTGATGAGGCAGCTCCTGTATCGCCGAATGAGTGAAGTGCGGACTGAAAGATGACGTCTCCTGCCTTCATTTATCCCTTTACTAAAATATGTTGGATCCATGTTAATGTGTATTTAAAGAAATTTAAATTTGTGGGGGAAAATTAAAAAATATAAAAAAAATCTAATCATCCAAAGGTTTTGCGCCCCCCACCCCCTGCGGTACCTCCCCGTGTTGAAGACCCATGATCTACATAGCTGCCAGGTCCAAACATTTCCCAGCAGAAAATTGTGTTGTCACAAGATGGTCAATGTTATTTACTGTCAGTGGTTTTAATTTTGTGTCTGATCAATGTACACCGACACCGTTTGTGATTGATTGACAAACATATTTACAGAAACAGCAGATTCAGTGACTATGGAGCTACATTAATATTCATTATGGGTTGTTCTTCCCGCCTAATGTATGCAACTCCAGTATTTACTCTGCTAACTACTGCTAAATGCTAACCTGTCTGCTCCGTCTGAATACAGTGCTGATGAGACACAGAGACATAACGGTAAAGCAGTCTGGAGAACAGAAACATAGTACTAAGACATTAAAAACACTGTTTGGAGTTGAACCGCAGACTCAGGAGATGATGTTTTGTGTCTGTGAGTTTAATAGAGAAGAAAACCTTCCTTCAGAGTAACTATGGTGTGTTTGTATCTGTCTCCATCCTTACCGTTCTTTAGCGTTCTTGCAGCTTGTGGAGGATGTTATGCTGATTCCACTTATGCAGATTTGGGTCGTGTAGTCTTTCAAATTGCTTATTTTCACCTTTTTACATTTAAACAGTTTTACAGCACACTGTGACTTTGCTGGCTTGCAGAATAATGTTTGTATAATTTATTGCTCAGTTCAGATAAGAGCATCTTTAAGTAATATTTATATTGGCAGACTGTTATTATTTCATAGTATAACTAGCCACCAACCCCTGTTGTAATTATAAGCTGATATTGTACTGCAAGATGTTAATATGTTCTTAATGAACAGTGTTTAAGTAAGAACATGAGATAGGAAAAGCATTTATGCTTGTAACAATAAATATACAAAACAAAGCCAGAGTCCTCCTTAATCCTGTTCTTAATAAAGCCATTTTAAAGCTTTAATTCAGAAAATGATAAAACAAACCATTATTCAAGCAGGAATATTTGAACCACACAAACGAACCACATATTCCACATCAGTAGACAATGATCACATACAAGAAAGATGTTTATTTGCCTTCACATGACCCTTTTTTTGTGTCAGATCTTATTAGTCAGAATGTTGTTTCGTCTTTGTTTTCAGATGTTTTCAGACTGAGCAAAACACCATTTAGTAGATGAGTAAATGCAGTGTTGCCTTATTGTTCCTTTCTCTCATTGGAGCATAGTTTGACCAGCTCTGTGGCTCTAGGTGGGTTTGTCTGACAGTCTTTAAACATGACAGATAAGAGAGAATAATTAATTTATCAGAGCAGGCCAGGCTTTAATCCCTGGTGTCCTGGTGATAAGGGAAGGTTTCTTCTCCCCTGATCCCTCTGCCGATAGGGGCCGTTTCCTTGGCGGTTTCCCGTTAATAAGCCTGTCAAAGACGCGCTCGACTCTGGGCTCCGTCCCGTACAGGTTATCTCACAGCCGCACGTTCCCATCTCCCCCCTGACAGCCGACAGCAACCAGGTCGCTGGGCCTTTGAAACCCTGGGAGAGCGGGGCCTGTGGGCGTCTCTCTGAGGCGGCCCTGTCATTTAAACTCGCTAATTCAAACATCAGGTGGGTCCAAACACACAGGACACACAAACGGAGAGAGAACAGCACGGGCATGTTTAGCGCAGCATCCTGTTATTCAGTCCCTCCCTCTCCCTCCGCCTCTTTTTCTCTTTCCCCCTTTTTCCGCAAGACCTCGGTAAAATTAATTGCCTTCTAGTGAGACAGAAGGTGAATGTGAGCATTTTCCATCCTACTATATTCTAAAATGTAAGTCTGAGCAGCTTCAGCTTGAATAACTCAAAAATATTTCCGTGTAAAGCGTCGTTTATCCTGGAAAATAGATTTCAGAAAGTCTCGTCATCCAAAACGAACACTTCAAAGCGCGCTGCAGAGCCATTCAGCGGGGAGAAACGGACAGCTGAAGCTAAATCTTGTGGACGCACTGTGGAAATACGCCAGAATTACAGACACAAAACTGATAGTGGCTGATTTAGTTTTTAATTTGGAGGTTGAGTGGCCCCTGGAATGAGTGAGGGAGGGGGGGGGGGGGGCAGCGTATATCTCCGGGGAGCAGCAGGATGTCTGCTAAGTAGCAGACCGCGTGGTGGCCTTCACTGCACTGTGGTCCTTCATCATTTCCCTGAAGCCTCACCTATTTTGCAGGCTGACTGCATGCATTATCATATTTTATGTGGGTCATGAAAAGCACAAAGAAGTTGCACAGCTCAAGAGAATTTGCCTGCACCGTGTGTGTGTGTGTGTTTGTTGTGTTGTTGTACATTATGCATACAAAATGCACTACAAGCACAAGTTAACTCTCAAGCATTTGGTCTCGTTTGGTGTTTCTAATCGCATAATCCAAGATTTTTAAATCTTCTCTTTGATAATGTTTTATTATTGATCTAGTGTACCCAGCTTTTTTTTTTTTTTTATCTTTGAACCAGCAGGCCGGTTTACGCGCAATCAAGTCAAGGTCAGTTCTGAATGATTCACTTTGTGTCTCCGCTCTGCCAGCCCGCCACTGTCTATTTGTCTGTCTTCTGGCTAACTGGAGCACTTCAGCTTTTTCGATCTGTCCAGAGAAGAAGGGGAAAAAAAAAAAAACATTTAGCCAATGCTGCTTCTTATCTTTCTCGCTCCTCTAATCTCCTGTGAGCTGCAGGAGTGGAAGCAGAGGGGTTGTCATTGTCCAGGGATGTGAACCTGCAACCTTTTCAATTTCACCCCGCTCTTCAAAGCCCTTCCGCCTGGACGATCTCACGTCCTGGACAAAGGTGCCATTTGCTTTTCATTTCCTCTCCGATAAGGGAGGAGAGAAAGTATTGTATATTGTAATACTCCCTCACCTTTCTGGCATCAGCAAAATTGAGGTGCAGGTGAAAGATCAATACAAATTAAAAGTAAACACAAAAAAAAAGGCATCGAAAAGAGGAGATACATGTTTGGAAATCCATTCGCTTTGTCTGGCTTCTTTCAGCCAAAGTGCTTTGTTTGTTAAAGTGGTGGCAGAATTAGAAAGTTAAAAAGCTTTTCACTGTTGTCTTTTTACAGTAATTACTTTTTAAGGGAAACCGTTTGAATGAATGAATTTGAATGTGAACTGAATTCTAAAGAGTTTTCGCTTGGAGGGTCGTTTCCGCAGCCGAGTTCCAACTTTGCCACCGCGCACCGAGCAGCTGCGGTCACCAGCAAACCCTGATGTCATTCCTCATCTGGACTGGTTTAACTGGGGTCCCAGCTGCGTGGTCAATGTGCTGAAGAGAGAGTGTGCGTTTTGACACGCGTCAACTTTTATGTTTGCCTCGGTGCAATGAGCCGCGGTGTTACAGTTTTAGCTCCCATGCTTGATTTATTACAGCGTCGTTCCTTCTCTATTCCAGCCGGACATTCCACTTTCACCATTTCCCTGTGCTCTGCCGGCACGTACCCCCCACCCCCCATCCCCGTTCTTCCCTGTTCTCTTAGATGAAACCTGCAACGTGATATTGTCATTACAGCAGCAATATCTACACAACATTAAGCAGATTACATCTGGCCGGCAACATGTTCCAGCGCCTAAGCACACCTCGCGCCGTGGCAGGTGGCCTTGCATCGATCAAACACAGCCCTGCCAAGATTGGTCGGCGGAATGAAGGAAAATGGCAGCTCCCGGTAATTGTGTTTGTCTCCCCGCTATTCGGCTTCTCCAGCAGTGGTGCATTTCCATAGGAATGGCTTCATGATATTGCGCCTATCCATGGGGGTGTGAGCGCACCGAGAAAATGACGATGCACTGTTTATTTTAACACCTACACGTTGGTTCCAGCTTCCCCGGGCGTAAATGCGGGGACACGACAGTGAGAAGCTGAAAATGCACAAAAATGTTAAATCTGCCCAAACCCCTGAGTAAGTGCATAATTTCTTCATGCGAGAAGAGACACGCCGTATGTGCTGCCATTACCTGCAGCATCGAACTAAATAAAAACTATCCTTTATGACGTAGAAAACACACACACCAAGTCTCATGTCTTTTTTATCTTTTATGCAGATACATTTATATGCGGTGAAGTTACAAACTATAACAAACCATAAAGCATCGACAACAGACCTAAAAGCAGTGTCTTTATACATTGTTCATATATTTTTGAGAGCTTGTAAGCTTTTCTTTAAAACCATAGAAAGTGATGGTGGTGGTTGTGTTTTACTGGATGTAATCTGTACTGGAACCTCATGGTGGTTTGTAATTGATGCCCAACTACAGTACCAGGACGTTCTCTGGATTGGGGCACATGAGCTTGTAAATTCAGTCCCTAAACATGGACGTTGACTATATCCTGAAATAATTGTGATTTAGAGATTCTTAATTCTAAATCTAGATTCTAAAACTGTTTACATGGACACTGAATAAACTGGCCCCGTATTTTATTTTACAGCACAGAATGAATTCAGTAGAAGACGGCCAGAAAGGTGGAGCCACGTTCTCACTGGCTCTGACCCCGTCACTCATCTACTCAAAGGTTTCGCTGTTGTTCTTTCGCCACCTCCACGTTTTTCTGTCCTTTTGGTCAACTTGTCACCTGATGGTTGCCCCACAACAGAAAGACTTGCAAATTTTAAGATTTATTGCCAAAAAGGAATTTCAGAAAGCAGAAAATCCTTGTGTCTTGATTGAAAATAAGAATGTTTTGCTTCTTCCTAGTAATGCTTTTGTAGCGTATAAGACGATACATATATATATACACTGTATGTATGTGTCTTATAAAAAACTTTTCACCACCTCTCATGCTCTGTTCTGACTGAGGTTTCTACATGAGGCCTCATTATTCATATTCTCTATATTTTACCGTATCCCTAAATCGAGTGTGAGACTACGTGTGGTTGTTATTAGTGATTTTACGCACTGTCTTGTAACTTGACACTATCAAGAAGCAGTCACCAAACACATTACTAGCTTAGGTGTTGTCCACTAACACGCCCAATTTACTCTAACTGTGAAAAGACACACCCGCAGAGCGGATGACAGGCATCCTGGGAGATGCCGTGGCATTTCCATTGTTATTTCTTCTGTAAATCTACACAGAGCCCTGGGATTACATCAGTGCAAATTAAAAACAAATAAAGGATGCAGGGAGTAACAGAAGACAACAATCTGGATCTATTATGCTCTTTATTTATGGGCCACTGACTCGGAGTAGGTTGGGTCAGTGAGCTAGTGAGTGTGCATTCTAGCAGACTCATTGCCAACTTACCTGCCAGTCAATAACCTATTTAACTTAATGTCACAGCCTATACGGGCAAAGCATATTGACAAGCCGCAGCAGAATGCACCTTCGAGAGGCCCCCAGCTGCAAGTGCCAGATAAACTGCGTTTGAAAAATTCAATCTTGTGTTCATGGATGCCCCTGTTCCCATAAATTATTAAAGCCTGACCCCCAATGAAGTTTGGCTAGAAACTTATAGTTAAAGAGCTAATGTCAGTGATTTCAGGGTGGGGAGGGTGATCGGTTGCTGCACCGACGCATCACTATTCCCACATCACATTTCCAGCTAAGTCCATCTTTCCTCAGAGGTGACACAGCCCCTAACTGGCCTTTATGAATCTTTCAGAGGAGGACAGGGAGAAGATGGCATTTCAACATGTAATAAAGTGTCATTCCTCCAGTGTAATGCCGGCTCCTATATGTTATGCCGTAGACTGACATTTTAAATAAGGTCTCTTTCGCTTTTTGAGGACCGTGGAGGTAAATATTGACGAGGGTGGCGAATCAAAGCGCGCAACGAGTCTCGTGGCAGCTAATGTTTGAACTCACTGTCTCGCTGAAAATAAAATCAAATGTTGGCACGCAAACCCTCTGATGCATCCTTTTTGTGCCTCAAAGACTCCATTGGTTGGATGACATCTGAAGGTGACTCCCTCTACAAGTCTACGTTTTTGATGCCTCCGTCCTGTCGCAGTCAATAAGCCATTTAATCTCGGTGCTCAGCCGAGTCGATGCAGCCGATGTCGTGTCCGGGGCTTATGGTAGACAAGATGAGGGTTCTGCCCAGACCTGATAAACCATTCATTTCCTTGAGCTCCTTTGTCTTCCATTTGGTTCAGAGAAAAGAGCTCTTGGCCTATTTCAATCATGGGTGTCTCTGTTTAATGAGCTACTTTAATCCTTAGCAGTGAACGCAGCTTGCCTTTCGGCATGACAAAAATGTACTAGATTAGAGGATTACTCACATTTTTTTGTATTCACATACTAATTTATGAACATAAGCCCTTTCTAGGAGTCCCTTGCAAAATAATAATGAGAGTTGATGTCTGTTTCAGTGTTTATATCAAAAGCTTGTGCTGTGATATGAAACTGACATAGCTAATATAGGGCAGCTATGACTTCAGGAATATCACCAGCTATATGTTCATGTTTGTTGTACTTCTTTTAATTAAGCAGATTTTTTTTTTTATGATTAACACTTATTAAGATAAGAACCTCTGTCATGTAATCAGTGTTAATATTAATAGCACTTTATTTGCCACACGACCAGGGCCGGTGGTATTTGTTTTCGGTACATGGTCTGACAACACTGCATCTCAGTTACATTACAAATACATACAAACAGACCAAAAAACAGTGATAGCGCAAGTTACGGATAGACAACAACCTTACTACGGATAAATAAACATACTTACATATCTGCATACTTACGTTCTCATCTTCAGCCTGTAGCCAGAGTGAAACAGCAGTAAGATGCACGTTTATGAGACATTTAAATCCCTAGAATAAGCAAAGCGAGTTGAGAATGCCAGTAAAATGTATGCAAATGGTGCGTTTTTGTTGGATTAGAGGCCAGGAACTCGGTTCCTCCTTCCTTAACATTTTGTGAGGTAGACCTTTATTTATGTAGCACAGTTGAGCTAACACTGCACACAGGCATACATTTGCATACTATTACAAAGGACTGATGGGACCAGTGGATTATTTTAAAAATACTAAAATTGTAAATGAGCATTTTAACTGAGCTGTACATACAGTTTTACATTTTTGACCTGAAAATTTTGAATATAAGATTTTTTATAATGTACAGTGACCTTTCCGAATAATGTCCATCCGGGCTCCCCTGCTGACTGCTTGTAAGAATATGAATGGTAATTCACGTAAATATTGACTTTTCGATAGAAATACCTTTGTGTGGCTGAAAGATCAAGTCAATTATAGCCTTTGCGGGAAACAATCAGTGTTCAGGGTGTTGGTAGGCAGACAAAGTGCAGTGGGACACCTCCCAGGCTCCTCGGGATCTGGCCAGAGAACATCTCCGTAAATGCGGTCAGACAGATGAGTCTCGCCTCGGAGCGTCGCCTCCCAAGGGCAGAGTGACATTTTCTGGGGACAATATGGGACTGCAGTGACATAGAAAACACTCCCGCCCCCCACCCACCAACCCACCCGCGCGCATCCTCACCACTCTCTGCAGTTCTGTGGGCCCTCTCCTTCCCTCCATCTCTCCATCCTTTCCTCCATTTTCCCTTCGCTCCCTCTCTCCACTAATTTCCCTGGTCCCGGGTGCAGCAGTAACTGCCGTCTGCCTTTTCATTCTGTTACAGGTCAGAAGACTTGACAAAGTTCCAAAAGCCTGGTGGCACTGCACCAGGGAGCAAAGTGGATGAAAATGTGACTGAGTTCAACAAAGGAAAATGATTACTGACAGGACACATACAGAGCACCAGCACAAGTACCTTTTTAAAAATTTTATTATGGAACGCTGTAACGGTTGTTCAAGTGTCAGAATAAAGACAGAACTATAGAGAGGACAGTTAAAAACACAGGGAATCAGTCAAGCTGAGATGCTCCGTGTATTCTTTTAAAGATTTAAGGTTACTACTTGTTTCATGCCTTTGGAGAATACTGCCTCACTTTTCCATGATTGTTTTACAGTAAAGTCATGGAAATGCATTTATTATTAGCATTTAATTTAAACTAAACAATCTACCTTAGCGGCTTAAAGAAGATAATCAATATTCGCACCCCGGTGTTCAGCTTTATGCACATTATATATATATATAGCACAACCAGACACATAGATCAACACTTCATTCCAGCTGTATGTGAGTGTCCCCACATGTATTTAGTGTTTAGCCTCGCGTACTGTGCTGTCATTCGTTTGAGTCAGACGGCACATCTGTCATTGTAGATCGGTACGCTGGTCTGTGTGACAGATGAGTCCTTCTCTCTCGGCGGGGACTCTCTCCGGGGAGGTGCAAATTTCTGCGCATCCAAGCATTGGCAATCACGCACAGCGCCTTGATGAGAGACAGGGGCCCCGCCACTTGATTGACTGGCACGCTAACGTGACGCGATGGCTACAAACACTACAGGCACAGAGACATAACGACGGCGGGCGAGCGGGCCGCCACCTCGGCTCACGGCAACATGCTTGGACACACAGAGCAAATCGCTGCACATTAAGAGCTTCTCGTTCACCGTCTCTCCTGTGCTGAAGTGTGACTAGCTGATATCCGTGGCTAATCTCATTAGGTCGTGTCACATAGCAGCGGCCGGGTTGATATTGAAGCTTTATGAACTTGGTGTTATGCAAGCACAAGACTCGCCCACGCGGAGGAATAATGTCTTATTGTCCACTTCAGAAGGACAATAATATATTCAATCATGGTTTGGAGAGTTTCTTGACATGGGCAGCGCTGGGTCAGAGACAATTAACTTTCAAGAGTCTGCCGAGAGTTGGAGTTAAAAGCATTCAATCAAGTCAAGCTAGTAATTTGCTTTGTCCCTTCTTGCACTGCTAAAGCCGGTTAGTGGTCGATCCAATTAAGACTTTGCTTCAGACCTGGCCTACAGTGGCATCCTGCAGGCAGCCGGGCACAGAGCAGGAAGAGATCTCTGTGGAGTGCTGTCTGTTACACGGGGATTGTTTGACACTCCGCTTTGATTACTATATTCTTCAGCGCTGGGTTTCACCGTAGGGGGCTAACAGGCTCAGTTCAAGACCATCCCTCAGTCTGTCCTCCCCAATGAGAACAAGCATAGAGCTCCCGCTGGGCCAGCAGGACACTGATTGGGTGAGAGACTCCAGGCCTGCGGAGAATGAGAACGAGGACGGACCCAGCGGTCCTGCTGTTTGTTTAAGAGCAGGAAGCCATGTGGAAAGGCCTAATGTCTTAATTGGCGTGAGTGGCAACGGACGGTACCTGACGAGACCTATTAATCAGAGCGGGCTGAAAAGGCTAGAGGCTTGGATACCGAGAGAGATGCGCGTGTTGAGGTGGGTGGGTGGTGGGGGTGGGGGGGTATCAGGCCAGCACAGTGTGTCAAGCGGGGCCCTTTAGCTGCCTGGCTGTAGCGCCTCCCACCAATCTGAGACACCCACTGACACCCTTGCAGCTGTGTCTGTCACACTCGGCCACTCAACCACGAGAGTGCAGCGGGATGCAAAAATAATTAGAGTCTGTTTACATCTCCGCGTGTCCATGTGCTCCACATACGTGGTGCGGACGCAGCAACATTGCAACGTTGTGAGAAACAACTGCAATCATAGAAACAACATCTTTGTCTCACTATCATGTCCAACATGGCTATCGCTTTGGGCGGACAACGCAAGCCGTGTCACAAATCTCTGAGAGCGACCCTCAAGAGACTCAACAGCAGCGACGACAACACACGCAAAAAATATGCTGAAGGAATAATTACAGACTCACATGCTTAATACACTTGTACAAAAGTTTTCCCCTTGGGCCAGCTCATCAGACGGCAGCTATTGTGCAGGGACTGATTTTTCCTCTACACAAAGTAAAAAAAAATATAAATTCTTCTCTCCACTCTGTCTTTTTCAGTGCATTCTTTCAGCATGTTTGCTCAGATCTTGTCCAGGTCACTTCACCTAATGGAGTGATATTAAGGCCCTGAGGCCACGAATTGTCCCCTGGACACAAACATCCATGTTTCAGCACAAAGACTTTCTTTGTTTTTCACTGCTCTGTCCCTGTGTCTCTGCCCCGGGCTCACAGAGAGAGATGTCACTTAACTGCCTCTTCCATTGCCACTTTCTCGGTCTATTCATGGGCATACCATTAAGGCAAGGCGAGCACTTTATGTTTGTGTCACTGAATTTGTGGCCGTCTCTTACAATGTCCTCTATTTCTGACATAGTTGGAACATGATATTTCTGTAATGCTGCTATTGGATTCAAGATACATCATCTTTTCTTCATTTACCACACAATCTCTGATATTTTCAAAAGATCAATGTTTCTGTTATCCAGTGATAATTTTATTTAATTGAAAGATCAATGCAGCACGCTGAAGATTTATACTATTGAAGTTCACTCTAGGGATGCACGTTGTTTTTACAAGTACAGCTATGATCAAATTACACTTTTCAAATTACATTTCTCTGTTTATTGACAGTTTTACAAAGTGCTGCTTTATACTTTTCTCTGTTCTGCAAATTGTCAGTACAGACTTCTCAAATGACTGTCCTGCAAAACTTTTTTCTCCAGCTCTCATGGACACACATGAATTGTATATTTTTAATTTTGCTCTGGATCCTTATTTTTTGCACCACAGAATGCATGAAAACTACACGTTTGTCTAATATCATTTCCTGTGGATTTTTATTTGCAAAATGTCAATGAGAACTGTAGAGATTAGGATTGTACCTAAGTACTTTATTGATCCCCATTGGGGCTGATTAGCTACAACATTATGACAACAGGGAAAAAATAACATTGACCATCTTGTGGCATTCATGTGGATGTAACCACCCATGCTCCTTGAAGGCAGGATGCAGCCTGACACAGAAACACACACATGAACGGTCTAAGAACAACTAAAAGAAGATGAAAAACAGATCCCAAACTGAACTTGGATGATCCACAGAGGCCCCTCCCTTCAACCCATAGGACCCAAAGGCCCCCACTAACATCCTGTTGCCAGACACCACAGGACACCATCAGAAGACCCATATCCATTCTCTGAGGAGTCACAACTGTTTTGGAGGCACAAGGGAGACCTACACAATATTAGGAAGGTGGTCATAATGTTATGCCTGATGTAGAAGCTAAATTTCATCATCCATCATCTGTGGACCAGTGTTTCTCTCAATACTAGTTTATAGTGTTAGACATCAACTGTATGTTAGATATCATGCATATTTACACTGTATGGTGTCAGTACTTTTTTGTGACATATTACATGTAAAATAAATTATGATAAAATAACGAGGCCATGTTAAGGTTAAAACGCTTATTTTAAAATGCACCACATTAACACTTAAAAATACAAAATACATGTAAATCATATAACTGTTTGTACAAGACATTAGACGCCACTTTATATCAACTTTCCACATACTTTGTTCCCAATCATCAGGTAAAATAAGAAAGACTCCTGTAGCTTTTACTGTCTCTAGGCTCCACTCAAGATTGACCTCAGGGTCATGGTAGAGTTTCTGCTTAAAGAAACACATACACACAGAAACAAACTCAAAAAGGTTTTAAAAGGTGCCATAGAGGTACCAGGACACAGCAGCGTACAGCGGGGCAGTAAAGTCCCAGTCGCTGTCTTGTAAAGTAAATTAATATCGTGTTATATAACCAAAAACTGATCCCGCAGTCCGAGCTGAATGGAGCTGAACGTAGCAGCATATACAGGCTAAACATACAGTTGAAGCGGAACTTGTACGTACACCGGTAGTTCTCAGGATGACTGTCCAGGTTTGGGGTAACATAAATGGGCAGATCTAATAAATTAACACCTGAGGTGTCGGATCCAGGTTCAGAGCTTGTAGTAGAAATGAAGAGCGTTAAATGAGTTGAAGTGACACTTACAGTTAGTTCACACACTCCATTTTAACACCAACTATATTTATAAGTCTACAAACAGTAAAATTAACTCTACACTTGCTAAAACTTCGCACACCTAATATAACTCCACAGCATTTGCTGTGTGATTTGTATATAATTTATCCTCTGAAAACAGAAAGAGATATTTTCCCAAGCCTATGGCACCGTCCTCACAAAGCTCAGTGATCTATCTTTTCATTACACGAGGCTAGTCTCCTTCTGCTAATCACGCCCTGGTCTGGGTGCCTGCCCACCCTCCCAGAGTGAGCTCACAACATGAGCATCTCTGTGCTTTATTTGCCACCAACATCTACAGTCCCACACAGTCCTTCCCTCTAGCCGACGCACACCTCGAAGGGACAGTTTGCCTGGTCGGCACGGTTTTCTTCAACTGTCCGCCCACTAAAACTCATCATCTTAATTGTCCCTTCTGTTGATGTGAAATTCAATAAAAGTGTCACGGACCATTTTGAATTGATTGTGAATAGATGCCACTGCTTGAGTGTCTACAGTCATGACAGCTTGAGGAGAGTTGATGTACTGCGTTAGGCGAAGTGTGCGTCTGCGTGCGGGCGTGCGTGCGTGTCTGTGTGTGTATTTCGGGGTGGGGTGCGGGGCTTCTTCATTATCTTGGCTTGAAAAGTGGTTTTCTCGGAAATGTGGCACATGGGTGACAAATTGTGTCTGCGTTGCCCACCCTCTGTTTTTTTACATAACCTTGCTGGTAGTGCACAGCAAATCTGTCTCTTCACATTTGTATAGATATGTTCAATTGCGCACAGGGCATGAATTCCTCATTGGCGCTGGAAAATGGCGAGGTAAAAATGAAAAACCATCAAGTCTTTACTTTTCACATGGCTGCCCTCAACTCATTGCTCTTTGATGGCATGCCTCTGCAACTTAAGCTGTGAATAATGATGTTTTTCCACTCCTTTTGACCTTGACGCACACACACATCCTGGCCAATGTGTAACGTTTTGCATTTCCTGCACCTGCCCTCTCCTGGGACGCCATCAGCGCCATGCTACTGTGGGGCCAGGGAAGGTAAAGCCTGTCAGTGTCACACTGAGCTTTGCAAGTACAGGTGATCATCTGGAAAAAGACATTCATCCCTCTAGGGAGATTAAGGCCGTGTAGCACAGGTTAGGAGATGTTTGACTAGGGCGGCAGTAAAACACGCAACTCTAATGTGTTTGGCTGTTTCTTTTTTTTTTAAGCCCTGGAAAAACCTTGGTGAATTTGCGGGATTTCATGTATTTATTTATTTATTTATTTATGCATTTTATATAAATACAGTATTGATCACGGGAGTGAAAATGAGCGCGCTCCTCGGCAGACAGCACTCAAGGCATTCCAGTGCTTGGCACCCATTTGCTCTCTCCTCCTCAGGCTACATTGATTTTATGAAAGCGGGGCTCTCCTAAACCCAGTTGGTACTTTAAAACTTCATCGTCCTTTATAGCCCATTATTAGTGCGGCTCATGAGGCTTTTCTGCCCTCGGGAATCGCAGCTATTTCAGGACGCCTTGCCTGAACGTTTTGAACATTTGCTTCATTGTCGTATTATTGATGTTTTTAAACTCGGTTGCTTTTAATCTGTTCTCGATGTGATGGAGGCTGATTTGCAATTTTAGTTTTTTTTTCTTTTTTTTTTCACTTTTACTCAGTTACACGCAGTGCGGCAGTGTCATGGATGGATGGATGGATGGTAGCTTCATCGCACAGAAACAGATATGAAAGATATTTTAGTTATATAATAAAATGGATGTATAATGCAGAGTAAGAAACACACTGTAGTGGCAGTAATGACCATAGTCTGGTTGGCTGAGTCTTATGGCCTGAGACACAAACAACTTCCTCAACCTGTCCATGGTGCAGGACAGGATGATACAAGTACATGAACAATCCGCAGACTACGCCACGGTCCACGCAGAGTCCAAACTTAAACAAAATTATTTCCATTCGTCCATTCTCAATTTGCAGAGACTCCACAACCCGCTCCTACTTACTATACTATAGCCTAGCTGACTTCACAAGCTGTCTTTTTATACTGGAAGAAAATAACACTAAAGAAGCTTAGAGTAATACGTGTAATCATACGCCTGTGTAAAGATAATTCTCAGTTCTGTTTGGTTCAGTTCCATTTTATTTTATATAACAATAACAACTGTTAGGAAGAGGGTTAGGGTTAGGGTTAACCCTAACCCAAAGTCTAACCCTAACCAATCGATAAAGTTTAAGAGTTAGTTAATAGTAATAATGATATGAGCAAAAAATAATGGAATATATTGTAACTTGTATTTAATGGATTTAGAGAACTAATTTGAGGATCCCTGCATTTGAGAGGATAACTCTTTTCGAATGTAAAAATGAATAAAGTAATCATCTATTCAGAGACTCTCGACTCACCCTGAACCTTTTGCACATGCACTCCAGCTCCCACAGTGTCTTTCCCCTGCTTCTCTCTCTTTTCTTTCACCCTTCATTAATTACAGGCTCAGCATCAGCAGTGTGTCTCACAGCACGGGGTTAATGTAGAAGAGGATACGTCGCCTGGGGAGCCTGATGCCTAATGCCAGTGTGTTTTCCACACCCTTCATATCACGCATGTGTCACCCGCATCCACTGTCTCTTTCTGCTCACGTGCAGCTCAGCGCGCATCTTAATCTGCTTACAGAACTTTCTTCAACACCGCGTATGTTTCCATGAAAAATTAATTTACCTGCCAGAGTGTGAACTGTTGGCTCTGTTCTTATGTTTGATCCCCACTGTCAGGTAGAAAGTGTTGTATTTGGACTAATTCCTCCGTTCAAATCAGCGCTCTTTCATTGAATATGACTTGAAGCCCTGAAGGACTTGACAGTTTGAGGGTGAAAGCAGGGGCCAGCCTCTGTGTAACTCTCAAGTTCAGTTCACCCAAATTATACACGCACAACATATACTGGAAGTGAACGAATGGAATTTCATTTGGGACATTTACTGTACAAAAGAAAAAAATCTATTTTGACATCTCTTTTCAGCAGCAATGTTCCAGGTACTCTAGGTAATCCCCAGAATTTACAACAAGCAATTTTCATATGAACGGCTTTATAAAAAGACTGACATCTGAAAAGTATAGAAAACCAGTCTATCTGCATAAAAACTAAAAGTCCTAGAATGTGAGACATACCTATAGGGGTTCTCTGGGAAAAGGCTTCATGCAATTTCTAATTAAATTGACCGGATTGACTAAAACACTCTCCCTCCTCCCTCTCTGCTTGTTTTTATGTGTGATGCATATCTCCTACAATATAAAGAATTACCTGTAGCCCCATATTTGTTTATGTAGAATGTGTTTTTGTTATTTTAAAATCGCACACCGTGTTTATTGCAGTATGCCGGGATTAGATGCAGAATACATAAAGGGATTAGTATGATCAGTGTCAATCTCTGGAAGAAATTATTTATATTGCCCAAGGTGTACTTATTCTTCTGAGACAAAGACAAGTCATGATTAATTAGTTACGAAACATCGCTTTATTGCAGTGACTCAGAAGGTACTGGGGGAAAAAAAAGCAAATTTAATTTGGAGGTCTGTTCTCTCTGATGTATGAATTTTGGTGGTATGCTTGTAATTGTGCTCATGCACAGTAAATCTCCGCCTCTGTTCAGTGAAATGCATCCCTCACATCTCGCCTGGGAAATACATTCCGTTATTGCTTTGGATAAATAAATAAATTCAATTACGTCCTATGCATTGAATAACTTGGCTCAGCTTTGCCTATTTCAAAGTGATTAATGTTGCAGAGGGGAGCGGCAACAGAAACATGGGGGAGCCTTATTGACATTAAAGAAGATATCATCATACCAGCTCAGACTCTACCTATCAATAAAGGCGTCAATTCCACGTCCGAGAGCGGTGCAGAACAGAATGAGAAGTTTCTCATTTCAGCCTGGTTTATTGAGGAGTCAGATTGCACCTGCCGTGGGCTCACACTCCGATGGCCTTTCAGACCTTAACTTTCTGTCTCAATCAGGGAAAATGATTGCCTGGCTAGCTGCTACCTGCCTTCGTCATCCTGTAATTACACTTACTTCCATTTAGAGACACATGCCTCGCAGGTCTGACAGCTCCCACTGAGGGACTGTGGGCTGGATATCAACCAGAGCTTGGTTAGTGGGTACTAGATGTAATGGTATTGCGCTTCCTCATTATTTATTCAACAATGGCACTGCACATGACTGGTTGTCATCTTTTCATCATCCCTCTTCAGCACAGCTGTCTTGTTTTGTTGTGTTAGATGTCCTAGCTTCCTCTGAGCCTTTTATGTTTAATGCTGCCTATGACAGTTAAAACACCAGCAGCCAAACAGTTTTTCTAAGCAACATGGATAATTTTGGGACTGCTCAAAAAAAAAATAAAAAAATCCCCAAACTGCCCATCAGAAAGAAGAAATGTGACAATGGAGCGGTTCTGGCACGTGTAGTGACGCTTACCTCTTCCATACAAGCCCCTAGGAGCCCACAGTTGGTCCACCCCAACAGCTGCATCACTTCACAAGTTTGGCTTCCTTTCATAAAGCTTTTTTTGTGCCCATTTCTGTTTGTTCTGCAAGTTCCACCAAGGCAGTCTGTACTTATAGTGGAAACCCAGCCCAGTTGTTTAGAAGTTAGTTGGGTAGACTCATGGCACATTAGGCTGCGCTGCCATCTGTTCAGAGGCGGAAACATGAAACACTCCTATACACTAGTTTGTTGTCTCTCTCTTTAATGAGTGGAACAAAATAAAAAGAACACATCAGCATAACACAGTATAAGTCTTCTTGTTTGCCAGTTGCTTGGGATACAGATGGTTCACCATTATTTATTAGTAATGGGTAAGTAAAGCTCATTTAGCAAACCTTTACACACTTTTTACTGTTGGATTTGTTTTCCAAACGTAGCAGGTGGAAGATAAAAATTCTTAAATGCCACAAAATCACTGTGAATATATACAGTGGTGGAAAAAAATTGCTCAGACGCCCTATGCATTTGTGAAATATTGCATTAAGAATCACTCTTAGGTATTCATGTGCAATTTCTTTTAGTACAAAAATGGCTGGAACAAGGAACATAATGCAGGAAACACAGCTGAAGATACAGATTCTCAGCCAGGAAGTGCAGATGCAGTCCTTCAGCAGTTGGATCCACTCTGCAGAAATACAGACAAACCAACAGCTTGGGCATCCAAGAGTTTCTTCAGCAAGAAATGACCTCATCCCCGTCCGCATGTGCAGGGAAAATCTCCAAATGACATCACAGGAGCTCCAACATAAGTGGTCAAACCATACTGGTGTCCAGTGTTCCACTAGTACTGTACGTGGTCAGTTTTTAGATCATGGCGTAAGGTCCTACAAGGCTGTCAAGAAGCCCCTGATCAATGAGAGACAGAGGTGAGCCAGGCGTCGTTGGGCCCAGAAGGCCAGGTGAAGGCCAGCATGTACAGTACTTACTGTCAAATGGTGGAGGCAGTATCATGGTTTGGATGCATGAGTGCTGCTGATCTTGGTCATCTCACTGTCTGTGATGGCACATCTGCCGTCGAGGTCAAAACTGGATGTTTCAACAAGATAATGCCTCTTGCCACACATCCAGGGCCAGCAGAACTTGGCTGCAGGAGCACAGTATCCAGGTCTTAGAGTGGCCAGTTCAGTCCCTGGACACGAGCCTGTGGTGGATTATCAAAAGGTCTGTTTCAAAGCTCAAACCTCAAATTTCAAAGAATTTAGAAGAATTAAAAGTAATAAATCAAGAAGAATGGGACAAGATTACTCCTCAACACTGTGAAAGACTTGAGGGGAACATGCCAGCCAGGATTAGAGCTCTACTACCTGCTAATGGCTGGAGTACTAAATGTTAATTTGATGATGTGATGGTTCATGTATTTTTTGTTCAGTTTTGAACTCGTTCTCTGTTACTTATTGACAGTATGACAGTGACACTGCTACATGCGTCGGGACTATAGTTCTTTCATAGAGTTTTGTAATGCCGCACGAGTACAACTGTATGCGGAGGAGATCAATAACAGCCTTTTTGCCTTCCCAAACATCTTTCACACAGGTGACAAGATTTACACTAGGATCAAAGACTTCCAGTCACTGCTGTATTAATGGCTTAGTTTTAGGTTTATTCTTTAGATTTATGTTCTGCTTGAGAGTGCACTGCATCGCAGCTTACTGATACATGACAGTGTCTTCTGATCTGGGTGAATTATTGACTTGCAGTTTGTTCAAAGTTGCAGAAAAGTGTTGTTAGAAGTCAGTTGTGCTTTAAAAGTCTACTGTGTTCATTAACAGTTTCTGAGTTTTAAGTGACTCCAGGGTAAACATAAAGATGGACACAGCCACAAACAAGACATTCGTCTGGAACGCTCAGACAAATAACACACAAGCCGTAAGTGACGCACCACAGCTGAACGCCTTGACAATGGCTCATTTGTCTGTCATGTCCATGGCATATGCCACAATTAGAAAGTAATTTTCTACAAACATCTTTGTTCAGCTTTCTGGTCTATTTTTTCTTGCTTTCCACAGCAGTTCAGCTGCATCAGTGCTATACACATTAGTCGTATTATCAGCACCTCCAGGGGCTATTTGATCACAAAACACCAGAAAGAGAAATTTGGGGCAAGGGTTATACATTGTATCATGATGATGGGCCATTTTGTGGAATGGAACCCAATATGAAATGACTTTCTTTAGGAACTGCACAAAATGGCCATCAGAGCTGCAGGCCAGAACAAAGAGGCTGCATTATCATCTGCTGCTCTCGTTCTGTTGTAAATGAGAAATCAAATGGAAGAGAAAACTACTGAAAAGAAATCGTGTTTGAGGTTACACAACTGAAGGAAATGTGTTGAAGCCGTAGTTTTTTTCCCCCCCTCCGCTTGCTTGTCAATGACTGCATCGACGTTTGCAGGTGGCCATATCACATTTCTGCAGGATAAAGGAAAAAGTCAGCGTGCATGTGCTGTAATGAGCTTTTTGATTAAGAATGAAAATTCGCTGGAGGGAGGGAGAAAAAAAAAAAAGTCTTGCGATAGAGTAATTTCTCTCGTGCCACGTGGCCTTGCATGCCTGCATACATAGAGCTTTAAATGGCTGCTGTAGCCGAACTTCCCCGTCCTCATCCAGCCCAGGCAGTGTAGCCAGTCTGTTTGACACTCATGCATCTGTGTGCAATGCTGTTTAAAATTCAATGGCTTAGTGGCAGATATTTATTCTTCACACAGTCTTAGATCATGCTTCAGTCAGCTTCGTTTAGGTTTGCACTTGAGCGATATGTATCCGTGTCTAAGAGGAAAGGGAGCAGAATTGTCCGAAATGCAGAGGAGGCCGTTGTTGAGAGAGCGTTATCAGGGGTGCGTACCTGAGTCGCTGCTTGCGCAAGGTTACTGCCATCAGCCTTGTGGTTAGCGCACTCTTTTTGTCACCCTTCAGCCTTGTTATCCACCACCACCCCCCTCTTTCCGCCTCCATTCCACTGCCTTTGTGTATCTGTGCATCCCGTTCTGCTTCTGTTGTACGTTTGGCCCGTGTGCAGAGTTCATTACTCTCTTCCTCGCTTCATTACAGCCTAATGATGGGCTGTCATCGGCAATGACGGCTGTGCATTAGCGTCGACCCTCCCCCCCCTCTCCACCGACCCCCTTCCTTCTCCACCGCGGTGACAGGACGCCCGGTGTGTCGCAGCGGGCGCGATGGTGTCGCGTGGCATGTGCATGTTTTTGTGCGTCTTATTTGGTCGACGGAGGGATTTCAGTGCTCTCGCAAGACCCCCCTTGAGCTACTATCATCGGAAACAAAAGTCACCTGCGTGTAAGAGATCTAAGCAAATCAAGCGAGAGAGCCTCAGAAGGAGGAAGGGAAGAGAGGCTGAGGCACGTTTCTAATTAAAGCTCATGGTGAATTTAATGGTAGCGATGGAGTGGTGGTGTTGACGTCTGCCTCTTTCGCTGTAAAGCTTCGGGGCTCTGGTAGGCTTCCACCGGCCCGCGTACTGACGTCATGCTGGGCCTGCATGCGGAGATAATCAGCCTCTATTCAGATGAGGATCAGGCAGGTTTGTTTGCTGGAATCCTTAGCGCCCCGTCCTTGCCATATAAACACCACACATGCCACGCCTGGCGGGAGGCTGTTGCCGCTGCCGCTGCTGCTGTAGGTGACAGAGAAGAAGCATAGCTGCTGATTGAATTACAGCTTTCATCAAGTGATTCGCTTTTGAGTTGCTGCGTGACTCACAGTGGCTTCGCGCTTCTCCCTTTGAAAGCCTCCATAATCAGGATGAACTTCTTCGCCGAGCACGGGCGCTTAGAAGGGTCTATGGCAAGTGAAGGCTACTATCTACAGGAAAATTTAACACCGACATGTCAGTGATGGAGGTCCGCACTCTCAGTGTCAGTGCATCTTCTGCTATAAATCTTTCAGGCAATAGAAATCACGATTATATGACTTTTTTTTTTTTTTCATTTTGAAAAGCAGAAGAACTTTCATCATGTTTTCACCCGTGCTGCTTCCTTCTTTTCCCCCCTCATCCTCATCTCCTTAATACTTATACTGACCTCCAGGGGGCAGTATGGGTGTCTGATATTTCAGAGGTGTCAGACAAATGGGAGTATTCATTTTGTATTGGTATGAAATATGCCCTTTCATCACATACAGGTACAAGAATACATCGTGCACTGGTACATTTCCAGAACTGACATGGATCTGAGTTTGATGAGAAAATATTCAAATGAAAATGTGTCATATAAAGCTTTAATGAATATGTAAATTACCGGTAGGCATATCATCTTCGTCTCTTTTGGTCTCGCTTCCACCGTAACGCACTTGGCTTAGCTTTTTGAAGCTGAGGTAATCTTAGTGCGCCCTCCCTCTTCCTGTTATCTTCCGGCTGGAGAAATAGATGGTAGCAGGATGGCTACGGCGTGTGTGTGTGTGGTGTAGCACGTATGTGCGGGCCTGAAGTCCATCTGCAGCAGAACACGAAGGTTCCTGTGTCATTTCCCACTCCAGTGCACTAACATCTTCAATTAACAGCAGCCAGATACTGATTACATGTTTTCAGGATGTTGCTCTGCCTCTGTGACCGATCTCCACACACTCTGGTGGGCTCCGAACCGCCAACAGAAAGCAAAGGTTGCAGAGACACGCAGTAAAGGCATACGTGCCTCGAGTACCTCTTCCGCTCGTTGCCGCTGCCGCTCCTTCAGTCGACAGGGGGAAAGAAAAACGAAATGTGACTTAAGAATTGACGCATAATCACATCTCCGGGTGTAAAGGAATTTGCAGCATGTTTTTTTCCCCCTGGCTGCATATGGGGTGCATAATCAGTTAGCACTTGACCTTGACTTGTGTCATTAATTCAGGAGTAAACTGCCAGCCTCTCTCACCAGCTGTGCTCAGAAACGTAACCTTGGTTCCCCAAAGGGCAAATGTTCTTCACAAGGCTTTTTACTTTTCTTTAAAGGGTGGGATTTATCTAACTATCTAGCTGTGTTATCCGACTACTCCACACCATCATATAGACCAATCAAACGCTCACAGTGTAAGCAGGAAGAAACAATGCAAACCCCCATGGTAATAGGTGACAGGAGCTATGGGTTAGAGCGACTTTGTGTAGTTTGTTCCTTATTTCTCTTGATATTCACGAGAAGCATCTGCTGATGTGAACCATGCCTCGCAAACAATAGGTCTCAGAGGACTTGCGGGCCACGGCTATTGACTTATAAGCTCAAAGGAGTGACAGTGTTAGATATTAAATATTTATCAGTGACAAATTGTCTAGAAATGGAGCAAATTTATGCTCAAATCTTCTGTGATACGTCGGAAACTAATATACTCGCGGCGTTATCTATTCCAGTGAAGGTGCACTCTGCTGAGTAACAATGCTATGGTAGCAGGTGAGCGGCTTAGTTACCAAGCCAGGAAATTCAATTAGAGCCCGGTGCCTGTCTGAATTCACTTTATTATGGTGCAACTAACAAAGTCCTCCTGCTTGGCTAGATAAAGCCAAAGGCGGCTGTCTTTTGTTGGTCCCATCAGAGGCTGCACTGATCAGGGCAAGATGCCCTCCATCTTTCTTTGGCCAGCTGTGAGGGAACAGTGAAGCACTCCTGCTTCTCTTTGCTTCTCCTTTGCCATTCTACTTCAAGTCATTTCTTCTTGTGTCTCTCCACGACAAACCACACCTGCCTTCAAATTACATTTTCAGTGCTCTAGTACATTAACCGCCGGACAAATCAAATTGCCTTTTTTCAGGAGGAGGACCAGGGTTAAATGAGCCTTTCAAGAGGTTTGAACCCAGATAGACTTTTAGCTCATCAAGCAAAACACTTATCATTGGCATGCCCTTTAGCCCTCAGTGCCTCAGAGTCCTCCTCCTCTTCTGTTTATAAGGACATATCATGTCATCCCCTCTTTCTTGTTTGCACTGCTCCAGAACTCAGCCAAATAAAGCCTTGCTGATTGAGGCCCGGCCCGCCGCGGAGATGTCGCCGTCTTCAGCGCGATGTGGCTATCTCAAGTGAAATGAGCTGGAAAAGCTGCTGTCATGAGGTGGCAAAGGAGACGCAGAGTGAGGAGGGAAATAGATTGTAGTCAGGGCCAGATCTGACTTTTGATAACAGGCGGGCCGGCCTTTGTGTGAGCGGACACGCTGATGTGCAGTTAGCAGGGGCGGTCATCCTCGGAGTCGATGTGAGCCGCGTGAACCGTGAAGGGCAGAGGTCAGCAGGGGTTAGTTGCTCCCTCGCACACCACCTACACAGAAACAGAGAAGCGCGACGCGCTAACCGGGACATCTTGTGCGAATATGTGAAACGAATATGTCTGGAGCGACGATAGATCCGCTTGGGTTTTTGGAAGGGCGTCGTTTTGAAGCATATGTTTTTTATCTGTACTCTGTGGTCCGAGAGAGATGAGAGGCAACCGTGGCAGAACGGTACGCTGGTTCATTTCTCAGTATCAGTAACCCTTATTTCAAGTTTTTACATTTGTATGTATTGTCCTTGGTTCCTCTTCTCTTGGTTTGTTTCCTCTTTTCTTTTGGAGTTTAAGTGCAAACTTCTGTTTGAAAAGCATGTCTGTGGTAGGTTCAACCTGGAGGCCTAAACAAATGGTTTCCTCTTTTAACTCCAGCCTCAGTCATGAAGTTGTTTGTGGATTTTTGTGGATTTTAATACTCTCCTACCACTGTTTACAGTCATATAATGAACTTAAAGACAGTCTTTATTCTGAACCAAAATGTTTTTTTTTGTTTGTTTTTTCACAGAATGCTGGAAATGAAACCTAACAGATTTTGCCCAATTTCCTTGCGTCGTCACCATGTCGAGTTGGAGCGGTCCGCCCTTCACTGCCGGTTCCACATCCTCTGAAACAACACTGTCACGGTGCAGCGTACACACACCGTTTGACAGACTGATAGCCACTAAAGTGTAATTGCATTTAATGGTCGAAAAGGTGAGGTCAGTTTAAAGGATTGATTATGGGATTTGGATTCACACTGAACAAACCGAAGGGGGAGCCAAGGTCACAGCCAGGGGCCAAGGCAAACTAATCGCTCGCTCTCTCGCCCGAGCACATTCACACTCCGGGAAACAAAAGCACACCTCAAATCGCGGCACACCTGTGCTCTCGAGTCAAGAACACGTCAGCTTTGTTTGCCCACAGTTACAAACACTCCCACATGTCTGGAACCACGTTACAACACTTTTCTTATTGCATTGTTTTTTTGTTTTAATCTGATTGCCCTTTCGAACTTTCATGAAACTTGATATTTTCCAAGCGTGCTATCAGACAAAGTGGTCAAGTTTTTAATATTTTAACCTCAGAATGTCATTTAAGCCCTTATTTACCAAAACCTCTGTTCAGCGTGTGACATGTGTCAGAGTCTAATGGGCCCTGAGTGTCAGGAAGTGTGGTATATAATGGCTGAGTGTTGGTGACACCCCGTCCCCTGCCCCAGTCTCTCCAGTTGGGGTCAATGCCGCTGCTGAAGATAGTGGGCCATAACTGAATTACAAAATTCAATCTTCTAAAACAAGATCATGTGCACTTGGAAAAAAAGCCTCACACCACACTTTTAAGGTAATTGCCCAGACAATTATGCTAATTTGTATTTTCTCTACTTGATCTATTTGTTCTTAACCAAAACCCCATACCAAATTGAAGGCAAAGGTTCCTCCATTTGAGACAGAAGGCTCGGATAAATTGCATGCTGATTTTTAATATTTTTTTTTATCATTATTTGTCAACCAGTTTTTGAGATGCTGAGTGTTTTGAGATAAGCCTCTCGATCATAGCAGGAGCAGATTTTGTCTCCTGCGTCGTTTAATATGGAGATATTTTTCACGCAGTAAACGAGATGATCAACAAATATCGTATGTTTTCTCTCCTTGGATCTCTTCGGAGCATCGCAGGACCCCACGCAGTCTTTCCCTCTTCTTAGAAATGAATTTGCCTCTGGCCTTTGCTCTTCCCAGCTGGTCACATCTGTGAGAACAAGCTGAAGAGACACAGCCGCTCGGCCCGTGTGCAGCGCTCATGAGCGGCTGTTGCCTGGCAACCTTAAAACTCTTGGTGATTGGGGATGTCTAGCTGTTACAGCGCCATTATCTGGACTATCAAGTAGAGAAAAAAAAATAGGTGCTGCCTTTTCTTCAGCTGGGACTTTTTATGCGCTAAGTTAAAAAGCATAGAGCGTAACGTCCATCCCGCCGGTGCTTCACACAAGGTCCCTGTCGTGGGATCTTCGGTTCAAAGGTCAGACTTTGGAAGTGAGGAGTGTCCTCGCGTGTTGGAGTCACAGAAGTGTAATGCAAAAAGTAATAGCATCTTCAGGCATACGTGTCGCTACATCGAGTGCATTCGTGCTAGTGTGGGACACACTGTGTCACCATGACACTGTCCTACCGTGCAGCCAAGGGCACGCCGTCATAATTGCTGCGAGTGATTCAATTATTATCCAATTCTATCTACTCCGCAGGGGGCAGGAGGTGCAATGGGACATTAGAAATGGATAATTTACTTCACTGTCAAGAGATAAAACGCACACGATCGCATGCAGACGGCAGAAATACCAGACGAACATATGTACAGCTCGAGCTTAGATCTCCAGCTTCAGAGAAATGTGTGTCTTTTGTGACGTCTCTGGGGCTCGCAGCCCCATTAACTACGTAACTCTCAAAGGGAGGCTGGCTTCATGCTACATTAAAACGGTGGTCTTATGAATTTCACATTGACTTTTAGCGAATCTCAAAGTTAATAAATTTTGGCACGCCGTCGCACTTGAAAATGCGCACGAGCCGCGAGCCCGTCCCGAGGAAAATGCTGCTGTGTCACATTCAGAGGGCTTGCGCGGTATCTTAATGCATGCTGCTTCCCTATCTGTGGTCATAGCATGATGAGGCCTGCAGTCTGGCAAAAAAGGCGCTCATGTGTGAACAGTAATCATGCGGTGTCAATCATGCGCCCGAAGCTTTCACTCAGGAATCAATCAGCCTTGGGCGGCTTACAGGCAAATCAACACTTCTGCAGGTGGACAGGATGGACCGACTGACTGGCAGCTTATTCTGTCTGTCAACAGAGAATTGAGGGGAAATCGAACGGCTGCAAAACTATTCAGGAAACGATGGGCGACTGTGTGACTGCAATGAGTCCACGTTGCCGAAACACGCGCGGGGACACAGGGATTCATCAGTTCACGTGGTGGGAACGGCTCATCTGCAAAACAATCGCCGCTGCTTTAACCTGATGTGGATCATTCATTCAAGCTGCATAGCTGCTGTGGATTGAAAGTGATTGAGGATTAAGCGTCAGTGTCAGTGATCTTTTTTTTTTTTTTACAGGTGTCATATAAGGGCCTCACTGAGACGCCAATATTGACATTTTTTGTGTGTGTGTTTGTGCGTGGGGCGCGCATCCAGCATGCATCTCCATCTGCTCCACGCAGAGACGTCTTTGAACTAACCCGTGTCTCAGATGAACCGTGGTTCAGGGGAAATTTGTGCTTTGATGGTCATATTCAGCGCTCGGATTTACACAGCAATTAAAGGGCCAATTAAATTCCCATTCTCTTAGTTTCCTGCTAATGGCGTTAAATAATACGTGCTGTTGGGCTGGTGAGACTGCGCTGCCAGCCACCTGAACTTGGCCATTGTCTCATACTCCGCTGCGCATCCAGCCCCTCTGTTGATGTGCTTCATAAACATTTAACTGGCATTTTACAGAGCCGTAACAAGCCACGCTGACACTCACTGGGTGTCCCTAACAACCCCTTTAAAAAAAAATTACAGACATTGTAATTTACTGCTGAGAGTGGAGTTGGTAATTAGCCACAAGCATCACAAAGCAGTGGCCCATCCACGGAGGCAGTCTATTAAGTTGTTCATTTCTGACCATATATATATATATATATATATCTGGGGCCTCAATGCACCCCCTCCTGCAAGGCTACCTTTGTACACATCATTCAAACAAGTACGAATTATATTTAATTTTTCCGCTGCGCATCTCATTCAAACTTCATTAGCCTCCTGGGCACAGAGGTGCAGCGGGATCCCCTCGTGATTTAACACAGCCGGGTTCAGTCATCACTCACGTGGGCACGAGGATGGAAGAGGAGGGGGCTGACGAGTGATGGCGCACCGGCTTTCATGGCCCCTAAATGTGGGACATTCATCATTATAGCACACATGATGTAAATGCACGTCATGTCGGTGTAGGGCTGGAGACACCGCTACAGGGAGGCTAGGCATTAATCGCCACGGAGCCATCAGGTGAATGTTGTTATTTACTGAATGAATTATTTTTTTTTTTTAAATTCTTCTATTACTCCTACACTAAATACAAGACACACGGCCCAAATTTTATTTTTAAACATGTGCATTCGCACACATACTGAAACAGGCAGACTCGATGTCATGTAATTGTAACATGTCTACCATTTAGATTTAACAACTACAACAATTGGATCCATTTTTCGTCAAACTTAACAAAGCCTTTCCACCATTCTGAATTCGTCTCGAAAAGTGGCAGCGAATTTCTTCTTTTTTTTCCCCAAGTTTGACATTTCCCATGACCACATAAGTCTTGAAAAAACACAAAAAGGAGAAGAAAAGAACAGAAAGGCCCGAAAACAAGAGCGTGAATGTGTGCTCCTTGAGTTGTCTTTGGAAATCATGCTGGTGACTCCCCACTGGTCGGTGTGCGGCACGGAGACGCGTGCTAGGGCAGGCTGCACAAAAATAGTCACATTACTGGGGATCTTAGGGGGGTTTGGCCCGGTCACGGCTCCCTGGGGATGGAAACCTGATGTGCTCTCTCACACACCTACATGCGCCCCGGAAAAAGAGAAGAAACACCAAAGGACATGCCAGAGAAAGGCAGAGAAAATAGGAGAGACAGTGCGGGCTGTAAAATAGTGTAAAATTACTTTTCTGTGCCCTGGAATGAGCAGTGGCAGAGCATAGCCTGGGCTGTAAGAGACAGAGAGAGAAGTCATGTTCAGGGCCAGACGAAGTTCTCAGCGGCTCCTGTTGTTGTTTTCTTTTATCGTTTTGTTGCGTTTAATGAAAAGTGTTTGAAGTGAAGCTTCACAGACATCAGGCAGGCGCGGATTGCCAATTGGTCGTGTGATTCTACGTGCGGTGGTCCTGATCAAAAAATAGGAGAACACGTGCAGGTGAAGTAAAAGGCAGTCGCCAGATGGCAACAACAAGGCTTCCACAAAGGCAGAACACTAAGCGAGGTTGCAAAAAGTCAGAAACCTTCATTCCAGAACCGAATTTCCATTCTCATTTACTATATCTTGAAAGCTTTATTTTTTTTAGTGCAAATGATTTCGAAAAACGATTTCCTGCGTGTGTTTACTCAGCGCACGCCTAAGACTGATGCACATTTCATTGCATTTCGAGCTGCAGCTACACCTGCCTCGCCTGCGTTCGATGGAAGTCCTTGCAAATCCGATCCGCCTCAGCAATATCTATGGGAGAACAGATGTGGAATTTTAAAGGCAGTCCTCGGGCCAGGCGTACATTTTTAATATCATTTTTATGTATAATGATAGCCCGCAACTCCTACAGGATACATTTGGTAGTGTTTCTGATTTATTTCACCGGTGAATAATTCATGCTTAAGAAATGAAACTTTGATTTAATCTAATTTGAATGTTAAATTCAAAAAACAAAGGAAAAAAGGGCTGGAGGTCCCGCTGTGAGCATCAGACGACGCTGCTCGACTCCGCTCTTTGGCTACAGGAGGACAAAGCTAAAAACACTTTTCAAAAGAAGTGTGAAAACATGAGCATGCAAATCTCCCCATGTAATTACGTATACACCATATGGATTAGCATCGTGCGTATTTGGCATTTGTATGTGTTGCGCTGCGCCTTTTCAATGCAACTCTTACTCATGATACTTTTATCGCGTTCTGCTTGTGGCGCCGAGGACAGAAATAGAGTTAATGACTATGTCAGACTGTGATGCTGGCATTTCCCCTCTGACATCTTTGATCCCCCATTTACATTTCATATCTGGATGAACCACTGGTTGGGGTCCCATGTGAAAGGCCAGGTTGGATTAAGGTGTCTTTGTGATTGTGTGATACCTTATGGACAGGCAGGCTGCAGACCTAAATCCCTGTCTGAAGCAGAGCAGGTCTCAAGCCTCTGGTAAGCTCTCATCAGTCTCATCCTCTCCCTCACGGCTCTCTCCCTCTCATACCGAGCAGATCAGGCATGATGGCATGTACAGGTGGATATAATTGCTTTGTCCTCTATCTTTCTTTTCCCCCCGACTTTTCTTTGAGCTTGGAAGTAGCCAAATGGAATGAGGTGACACGCGGGGAGGACACCGTGAGCTCTTTTCTGTCAAAATGAGGCTCTTCTCTGTGAAAGATTTCTGTCCCACATCCAGAAGCAAATGAAGGATTGGCTGTAATCCGACGGTGTTTCGTTGGCACGGGGCTGGCAGTGCTTCGCCCTCAACCACATGCGTCTGGTAGTTCATAATAAGGCAACTACTTTTTATACTCATGCAAAGCCGGAAGTAGCAGATGCAGCACTGACTGAATGAATATGTTGTTCTTTCTGTGTTTCACACGGTTTGTAAACCCTCAAATCACAGCAAGCTTGCTCCTCAGGACTGTAAATAACCACGATCCAACAGCTAGTTGTCAGGATTTGCCTCCACTCCTTTAGAGATACTGAGGATAAAGTGATTGCCTCACACTCGTGAGTCAGAAAATGTGTTCCTCGTTGTTGCAGAACATATCCGATCCTCTTTATCCGTGAAGGATAAGGATATCCAAGGTCCCTTGTTAGTATGCAAAACAATGCATCATATTTTTTCCCCATGTCTCATTTCCAATTGCAAATGGGGGAAGGAATGAAAAATATGCAGGAGATTACTTCGTTAAACAATTTGGTTCTGCTTAATAGTGGCTGCTTTG